>NC_069502.1:246975264-247341283 GCF_027579735.1 Bombina bombina
TTTCTCTGTGTGTTATATATATATGTGAGTGAGTGCTGGACTTTCTCTGTGTGTTATATATATATGTTATTCCCTAGCAAGAAATCAGATATTTCTTCTGAATACAAGGTGTAGCCAAGATTTGTGCCCTGTTATTGGCAAAAGTTTTGGACAAGGTATCAGATTTCACCTTTTTCACCAGATCAGCTCTCATCTCAAAATAAACCTATTGGGCTTGATTTATCAAATGTCGAGCGGACTTGATTTGCTATAGCGAATCATGTTCACTGGACATCGCTGCAAGTGGACAGCATATGTTGTCAGCATTTATCATTGCTCAAGCGTTTCACCCGAAATGCTTGTGCAATGCTGCCCCCTGCTCAGAGGTGGCCACTAGCAGGGGCTATCAATCATCCCGATCGTATCAACCAATCTTATGACCGCTGCTTCTTCACTTTTGTTTCAGGCTCGTCTGGAACGATGGGCCCTTGAAGCAGCATTTGGAGCCCAGTGACTTTAAAAATTATCTTAGAAAAATGCACAATTTTTTGCATTGCCCTTTTCATATTTTTTATTTTTCATTACTATTATCTCACATAAGATTATAACATGTCTAAGCTACAGCTATTTTTTATTACTATTATCTCACATAAGATTATAACATGTCTGAGCTACAGCTATTTTTTATTACTATTATCTCACATAAGATTATAACACGTCTGAGCTACAGCTATTTTTCATTACTATTATCTCACATAAGATTATAACACGTCTGAGCTACAGCTATTTTTCATTACTATTATCTCACATAAGATTATAACATGTCTGAGCTACAGCTATTTTTTATTACTATTATCTCACATAAGATTATAACATGTCTGAGCTACAGCTATTTTTTATTACTATTATCTCACATAAGATTATAACACGTCTGAGCTACAGCTATTTTTCATTACTATTATCTCACATAAGATTATAATATGTCTAAGCTACAGCTATTTTTTATTACTATTATCTCACATAAGATTATAACATGTCTGAGCTACAGCTATTTTTCATTACTATTATCTCACATAAGATTATAACACGTCTGAGCTACAGCTATTTTTCATTACTATTATCTCACATAAGATTATAACATGTCTGAGCTACAGCTATTTTTCATTACTATTATCTCACATAAGATTATAACATGTCTAAGCTACAGCTATTTTTTATTACTATTATCTCACATAAGATTATAACATGTCTAAGCTACAGCTATTTTTTATTACTATTATCTCACATAAGATTATAACATGTCTGAGCTACAGCTATTTTTTATTACTATTATCTCACATAAGATTATAACATGTCTGAGCTACAGCTATTTTTCATTACTATTATCTCACATAAGATTATAACATGTCTGAGCTAAAGCTATTTTTTATTACTATTATCTCACATAAGATTATAACATGTCTGAGCTACAGCTATTTTTTATTACTATTATCTCACATAAGATTATAACATGTCTAAGCTACAGCTATTTTTCATTACTATTATCTCACATAAGATTATAACATGTCTAAGCTACAGCTATTTTTTATTACTATTATCTCACATAAGATTATAACATGTCTAAGCTACAGCTATTTTTTATTACTATTATCTCACATAAGATTATAACATGTCTAAGCTACAGCTATTTTTTATTACTATTATCTCACATAAGATTTTAACATGTCTGAGCTACAGCTATTTTTTACTCCAGCAATTCTCAGTGTAACATAAAGAACTTAAAAACAAACACATTTCGTAAGATAACCATTACTCTGTATGTGCTGTATTACTGAAAACTGTTTTCTTACCAAATGCTTTGGATTCTCATTTTTTAACTTAATTTCATTCAGGGAGTTTATCAACTACATGAAGCTATCAAGAACATTTTATGCCTCTTTTGCTGAACGTTTGTGCGATGGGGACCTGGCAGTCAGAGATGGTTCCACCTGCTGGAATGGAGATGATGTTGTAGAAAGGTAAAATAAACAGTATCCATATCAATTATAAATACATATGTCCTTCCATAAGGCGGTGAGAGTACACAACTTTATTTCTTACTGTTGGGAAATACAACACCTGGCCACCAAGAGGAGGCAAAGACACCCCAGCCAAAGGCTTAAATATCCCTCCACTTCCCCTATCCCCCAGTCATTCTTTGCCTTTCGTCACTATAGGAGGTGGCAGAGAAGTGATAGAAGATTTGGATAGTCCTGTAATGGGTATGTTCCCTTCAAGAAAGGACTGGAGTTTTAAGTAATTATGTCAACCTCTCAGTGAGAGTATTCATGAAATTTAGAGTCTGGAGATGCAGGGAAAGCGAACCCATCCAGACTGTCGCCTAACAACTCCTGTGCAATCAGTTTTGACGGGTTTCACTGCTCGCTGTTACACACTCAAGTCCATGTCAGAGCGCCGCTGCAAGACTGTCACACTTGAGAGACTATGTCTGTTCCACAGCATGGATCCTGGAGGGTAAGACTGTTTTATATATTCAGTTTTGCTATACAGGGTCACAGTGTGGCTCCTTTATGCCTCGATAGGATCAAGGGTTAAAGAGCCATAAAACAGGTTGAGATCTGTGCATATCCTAAAAGGGCTACTTAATTTAAAATAGTTTGCATTAAAAAAATGTTTAAAAATTGCTGGCAAGTATTTTTAAAATCATTTTAAAAAATAAGCAAAATGAATTACATAGCTAAACTGCCTGGAACAGCTAACTCCACCCCTCTTATCAGTGTTTAGACACAGGCATTGTATTTCAACTGAGTTCACAGCTTCTAGGTATGCCCCAGTAGATATTCCCTATTCACTTTTGCATTTTACCAAAAGAACAATAAACATAGATACAGCCATAAAAGGAATTGTGTGGGGGGAGTTAGAACTTTACAATTCAGAAACTAAAAAGTAAGGGATAATGGTGAGGCACTGCAGTATAATTTGCAGGTAAAGTAATTAAATTACATATTATATTATTTTGTCTCTATCCTAAGTCTAAGAAGGAAGACAAGCCTGCTAATACTCATAGGGCTATTAGCCCCTCTGAGCTGTCTACCTCTCAGGATTACTACCCTTTCTACTCTATCCGCTCCACATGCAGTTCCCCGTTGCTCAACTAATTTTCCATCTGGAGGGGGCTATTTTCCTGTTGACTTTACTGCGCAGTTACAATTGGAGGTGTCTGTGGCCATGAGTGCATTACCTCCCTCTAGCAAACATAAGAGAAAGGTTAAACATAGTTCTCCTGGCCTAGAGTCATCTAAATTGTTGTCGGATTTAGCTACTATGTCCTAACTATCCGAGGATGAGTTAACCTCTGTAGCTTCATAGGGTGAACTTTCTGAGTCGGAGACTTAATTTTCTAAACCTCCTTCCGCGGAGAAACCCTCCTTTAGATTTAAAATTGAGTATCTGCGTTTTTTTATTAAAGGAGGTTCTGTCTACGCTAGAGGTTCCAGAGGCTAAACTCCCTGAGGAACCTAAGATCCCTAAATTAGACAGGGTTTATGAAGACAGGAAGGTCCCTCTGACTTTTCCTGTGCCAGTTAAGATGGCGAACATTATACGTAACGAATGGGAAAGAATAGGAACTTCTTTTTCCCCCTTGTCTACTTTTTAAAAATTATTCTCGGTCCCTGACTCTCTATTAGATTTATGGGGCTCCATCCCTAAGGTGGATGGCGCTATTTATATGCTGGCTAAGTGTACTACTATTCCTCTGGAGGATAGTTCTTCTTCTTTTAGAGAGCATATGGACAAGAAAATGGAAAATTGTCTGAGGAAGATGTTTCAACATACAGGGTTTTTATTCAACCGGCAGCAGCTGGTGCGACACTCTGTCAGAGCTCATTGAGGTGGGGACTCCCCTCGAGGAGATTCAGGAGAGAATTAAAGCTCTGAGAATTGCTAACTCCTTCATCTGTGATGCAAATATGCAGATTATTCGCCTAAATGCAAAGGCTTCTGGCTTTGCAGTCCTAGCCCGCCGGGCTCTCTGGTTGAAGTCTTGGTCTGCAGATATAACTTCTAAATCCAGACTCCTTTCTCTTCCTTTCAAGGGGAAGATTTTATTCGGTCCAGGGCTGGACTCCATTATTTCTATGGCTACAGGAGGGAAAGGTGCCTTCCTAAAGCAGGATAAGAAGAATAGGCCTAAGGGACGGCAATTGTCTAATTTTTGTTACTTTAGTTCTGACTAATCACAACAACAGCAATCCTCAACCAAGTCCGAGCAGCCCAAAAGTACTTGGAAGCCGGCTCAGTCCTGGAACAAGTCCAAACAGACTAAGAAGCCCACCAAGAACAAATTGGCATGAAGGCGCGGCCCCCGATCCGGGATCGAATTGAGTAGGGGGCAGACAGTTTCTTTTTTAAAACACTTGGTTTCAGGATGTACAGGATCCTTGGGTCCTGGAGGTTGTAGCTCAGGGATACAGGATAGGATTCAAATCTCATCCGTCCAGGGGCAGATTCCTTCTCTCCAGACTGTCTACAAGACAAGAAAAGAGGACTACCTTTTTGCGTACGGGATCTCTCCTCTCTAGGAGTAATTGACCCAGTACCTATAGCAGAAAGAGGTTTGGGGTTTTATTCAAAGCATTTCGTGGTTTATAAAAAGGATGGAACTTTTTCGTCTAATTCCGGACTTAAAGTGCCTAAACAAGTTTCTGAGTGTTCACACTTTCAAGATGGAGACAATAAGGTCAATCCTTCCTCTGGTTCAGACAGTTTATGACCGCCATAGACCTCAAGGATGCATACCTTCATGTTCCGATACACAGGGAACATTTTCAGTTCCTGAGGTTTGCCTTTCTGGACCAGCGCTTCCAGTTAATAGCTCTTCTGTTTGGCCTAGCTACTGCTCCAAGATTATTTTTGAAGGTTCTGGGGGCTCTTCTAGCCATTGCCAGAACATGAGGTATTGCAGTAGCGCCTTACCTGGACGATATCTTGGTACAGGCGCCATGTTTTTGTCTAGCGGAAGAACACTCGCAGTCCCTTCTCGGTCTTCTTCGATCACATGGATGGAAGATAAACTTGGAAAAGAGTTCTCTTACTCCAAGTACAAGGGTGAATTTCCATGAGAATATTTCTGACAGATCAGAGACATTGCAAGCTAACTACTTGCTGTCTTGCCCTCCAGGCCTCCTTGAGACCCTCAGTGGCCCAGTGTATGAAGGTGATCGGACTCATGGTGTCCTGTATGGACATCATTCCCTTTGCCAGATGACCCTTATAAAATATGAATGCTGAGACAATGAAACAGCGACCATTCATATTTGTCTCAACAGATTGTGCTGGACAACCTGTTGAGAGACTCGCTGTCTTGGTGGCTCTATCCAGATCATCTGTCCCAAGGCACGTGCTTCTTGAGACCATCCTGGGAGGTTGAGACTATGGATGCAAGCCTTTCCAGCTGGGGAGCCGTTTGAGGTGACAAGAAGGCAAAAGGGCTGTGGACTCAGGAGGAGTCCTCCCTTCCGATCAATATATTGCAACTTTGGGCAATCTTCAATGCCTTAAATGCTTGGCCCCTTCTGGGTTAATGCCAGTTTATCAGATTCCAATC
The DNA here is from genome assembly GCF_027579735.1 of Bombina bombina. NCBI lineage: Eukaryota > Metazoa > Chordata > Amphibia > Anura > Bombinatoridae > Bombina > Bombina bombina. The sequence goes on from NC_069502.1 coordinate 246,980,852, forward strand.
AAGCAGGAGTGAGCATCAGTGATTCTGATTGCTCCATTGTGGCTGTGAAGGACGTGGTTTGCGGATCTGGTGGGGATGTCCTCATCTCCTCAGTGGAGGTTACCTTGTCACAGAGATCTGCTGATACAGGGTCCCTTCTTTCATCAAAATCTTGATTCTCTGAGACTGACTGCGTGGAGATTGAATGCTTAGTCTTAGCCAAGAGAGGGTTTTCTGAGAGTGTTATCGACACTCTGGTTCAAGCTCGTAAGCCAGTGACTCATCATATCTACCATAAAGTGTGGAGGACTTACTTGTACTGGTGTGAAGAGTGTGGCTTTTCCTGGCATAAGGTTAAGGTTGCAAGAATTTTATCTTTTCTCCAGGATGGACTGGAGAAGGGTCTATCTGCTAGTTCCCTGAAGGGACAGATGTCGGTCCCATCTGTGTTACGGCACAAGAGATTGAGCATCCGGATGTGCAGTCCTTTGTTAAGGCTCTGACTAGGATCAGACCTGTGTTTAAATCTGGGGCTCCACCTTAAAGCCTCAATCTTGTTCTTAGTGTTTTGCAGCAGGCTCCGTTTGAGCCTAGGCATACTGTTGACATTAAATTATTATCTTGGAAGGTTCTTTTTTTGTTGGCTATTTCTGAAATTTCTGCTTTGCAATGTGACCCCCCTTATCTTGTTTTCCATGCTGATAAGGCAGTTTTACGTACTAAATTAGGGCTCCTCCCTAAGGTGGTGTCGGATTGTAATATTAATCAAGAAATTGTTGTTCCTTCCTTGTGTCCTAATCATTCTTCAGGGAACGAATGCTTGCTTCATAATCTAGATGTGGTTCGTGACTTGAAGTTATATCTTCAGGCTACAAAGGAATTCAGACAATCTTTCTCTTTGTTTGTCATCTATACAGGGAAGCGTAAGGGGCAGAAGGCTACTACAACTTCCCCATCTTTCTGGTTGAGGAGTGTCATTCGCTTAGCTTATGAGACAGCGGGGCGACAGCCTCCTGAGAGGATAATGGCTCATTCCACTAGAGCAGTGGCTTCCTCCTGGGCTTTTAAGAATGAATCCTCTATGGATCATATTTGTAAGGCCTTGCACACTTTTTCTAAATTTTAAAAGTTTGATGTGTTTGCTTCAGTTGAAGCAGCTTTCGGGAGAAATGTTTTGCAGACTGTGGTGTCCTCATAATAGGGTCCGCCTCTTTTTTGTTCCCTCCCGTTATTCCTTCAGTGTCCTCTGGAGTTTGGGTATAGTTTTCCCAACAGTAAGGAATGAAGTAGTGGACTCTCCCTGCCTTATGGAAGGAAAAGATAATTTATGCTTACCAGATAAATTCTTTTCCTTCCTGGAAGGGAGAGTTCATGACCCCGCCCGTAATTTATTTTTGTTTTGCGGCTCCTTTTTTATATTATTTCTTCTGGCACCTTTATACCCTGATGTTTCTCCTACTTTTCCTTGTTCCCTCGGCAGAATGACTGGGGGATAGGTGAAGTGGGAGGGATATTTAAGTTTTTGGCTGGTATCTTTCCCAACAGTAAGGAATGAAGACATGGACTCTCCCTGTCAGGAAGGAAAGGAATTTATCGGGTAAGCATAAATTATGTTATATTTTTTTTAAAAGGGAATCAGAATTTCCACTCTAATCACATAAAGTTATTTACTTTAAACCAATCAACAGCTGATGGAGTTAAATATCATTTTGTTCCATTACTGCAACTGAAAACAATGCTTTTCCTGTTAATGTGAATTGGAATTGTTTATTTGTGTATTCAAAATATTGTTCCTGTACTGTCCAGAGATGGATTGCGTAAAGAGGAAAATGTCCCCCTTATGATTTTTCTCTTTGTCTCCAAAAATATGCAAAGAATTGCATTACATTTTTTCATGCCAATGAGCTGCCATTTTTAAAATAATGATTTTCTTCATTTTATATCTATTTGTTATTATGAATATCTTGCCAAATATACATCAAGAAGTTTGTAAACACTTCAGTTACATTTGTGACAATCCAGGGTACAATTAATTGGATGAAGTCAGTTACAGCTTGTCTCTGCAAATAACTGGAAACATTGTGTTACTCAGTGACATCACCGGGGGAAACTGGCCCCCAAGTTGATCATCCCTCCCAGTATAGACTCCTCCCGGTCCCACCCACAACCTGTCCAATCCCACCCTTGTCATGTCCAACCCCACCCACAAAATAATGGTGGGGTATGTCCCCCCCCCCATATGTGGTTTCTACAGACAGCAATGGGCCCATCTAATTAAAATCAAATGCTGCAAATAAATAATTACAGCTACAAAAGTATTTTTGGCAGGATAATAGACATATTAGCGGTTGTTTTGATTTTATTTTATTTTTTTAATTATTTAAAAAAAAAAAAAAAAGTAAATTAAATTAGAGAAAGTAAAAAGTGTAGTATATTAAAATGTGATTGCATACAACAAGATATAATGGTATTAGCTTTTAATATGGTAACTTATACAATGGAAAGTATTTATTGCATGTTCTCCAGATTTACTATACATAAATCAGCTTTTTTTTTCTGAATAATCAGGCGCTGCTAATCAAGTCTTCTCTAGGTTTGTTAATAAAGATACTGAATACCATAAATATTCTACAAATTATAATAATCTCTAATAATCTGGCTGTATTTATCTAATGTTCTTCAAAGTGACAATAAACACTCAATAAATGCTAGAAAGAATAATGTATTCTAAGCAAAGACTGGCCTGAGATCAGAAATCAGATGTATTTTTTTTATAATTATATTGTTTAAATATTGATAAAAATGAGTGTAACATTTTAGGGCCTGAATCTCTAATGCTCTCTCATCGGTCAAGGATATCTAGGAAGTCTCATCAGTTCTGTGAGGTCCCTTAAAGGGACTTTAAACACTTTGAGATGGTAATATAAATTGGTAAATTGTATATACAGAAAAAAAACTCTGCAATATACTTTCATTATTTATTTTGTCCCCTTTTCCTGAAATTGTGTTCTTTTCATTTCCTGTTAGAAATGCAAGTGCAGAACACTGTTATATATTCCACCCAGCCATTGGCTGAACACTCTTATGACCTATTTATAACTGTCCCTAATTGACCACAGCAGAGAAGGTAACCTAAGTTACAACCTGCCAGCTCACATTGTTTTATAGACACTAAAAAAAAATTGTCAATATTTAAACAGCTAATGAAACTTTAAAAAATGCATCTACATGTTATTCTCAGACTAATCTTTTCCTTGAATGCTTCATTCTGTCTAGCATTTATTTACGCCTAGATTACGAGTTTTGCGTTATGAGCTGTGCGGTGCTAACGAGCAGTTTTTTCTCACCGCTCACTTTATTTACAGCGCTGGTCTTACGGGTTTTTACAAACCAGGCGTTAACAGGCAAGAAGTGAGCGTAGAGCAAAATTATGCTCAATACCGCACTCCAATACCAGCGCTGCTTAAGTCAGCGGTGAGCTGGTCGTACGTGCTCGTGCACAATTTCCCCATAGACATCAATGGGGAGAGTCGGCTGAGAAAAAGTCTAACACCTGCAAAAAAGCAGCGTAAAACTCAGTAACACAGCCCCATTGATTCCTATGGGGAAACACATTTTATGTTTACACCTAACACCCTAACATGAACCCCAAGTCTAAACACCCCTGATCTTACACTTATTAACCCCTAATCTGCCGCCCCCGACATCGCTGACACCTGCATTATACTTATTAACCCCTAATCTGCTGCCCCAAACATCGCTGACACCTACATTATATTTATTAACCCCTAATCTCCCTCCCCCAATGTCGCCGCAACCTTCCTACATTTATTAACCCCTAATCTGCCACCCCCAACATCGCTGCCACTATATTAAATGTATTAACCCCTAAATCTAAGTCTAACCCTAACACCCCCTAACTTAAATATAATTTAATTAAATCTAAATAAAAATTATCATTAACTAAATTATTCCTATTTAAAACTAAATACTTTTACCTGTAAAATAAAACCTAACCTATGTTACAATAATACCTAACACTACACTACAATTAAATAAATTACCTACATTAAATACAATTAAATAAATTAAATTAGCTAAATCACAAAAAAAACAAAAAACACTAAATTACAGAAAATAAAAAACAAATTACAGATCTTTAAACTAATTACACCTAATCTAAGAGCCCTATCAAAATAAAAAATAAAAAACCCAAAATAACCCCCCCCCTTGCCTAAACTACGAATAGCCCTTAAAAGGGCCTTTTGCGGGGCATTGCCCCAAATAAATCAGTTCTTTTACCTGTAAAAAAAAATACAAACAACTGCCCCAACAGTAAAACCCACCACCCACACAACCAACCCCCCCAAATAAAAGCCTAACTAAAAAAACCTAAGCTCCCCATTGCCCTGAAAAGGGCATTTGAATGGGCATTGCCCTTAAAAGGGCATTTAGCTCTATTGCTGCCCAAAGCCCTAACCTAAAAAATAAACCCACCCAATACACCCTTAAAAAATCCTAACACTAACCCCCGAAGATTCACTTACTGGGAGAAGTCTTCATCCAAGCGGCAATATGTCCTCAACGAAGCCGGCAGAAGTGGTCCTCCAGACGGGCAGACGTCTTCATCCAGACGGCATCTTCTATCTTCAGCCTTGCGACATGGAGCGGCTCCATCTTCAAGATATCCAGCGCGGAGCATCCTCTTCAAACAACGTCTTCTTTGGAATGAATATCTCTTTAAGTGATGTCATCCAAGATGGCGTCCCTTAGATTCCGATTGGCTGATAGAAGTCTATCAGCCAATTGGAATTAAGGTAGAAAAAATCCTATTGGCTGATGCAATCAGCCAGTAGGATTAAGCTGGCATTCTATTGGCTGTTCCAATCAGCCAATAGAATGCAAGCTCAATCCTATTGGCTGATTGGATCAGCTAATAGGATTGAAGTTTAATCCTATTGGCTGATTGCATCAGGCAATAGGATTTTTTCTACCTTAATTCCGATTGGCTGATCTATCAGCCAATCGGAATCTAAGGGACGCCATCTTGGATGACGTCACTTAAAGTGATATTCATTCAGAAGAAGACTTCGTTTGAAGAGGATGCTCCGCGCCGGATGTCTTGAAGATGGAGCCGCTCCACATCTGAAGGATGAAGATAGAAGATGCCGTCTGGATGAAGACTTCTGCCCGTCTGGAGGACCACTTCTGCCCGTCTGGAGGACCATTTCTGCAGGCTTCATTGAGGACATCTTGCCGCTTGGATGAATACTTCTCCCGGTAAGTGAATCTTCGGGGGTTAGTGTTAGGATTTTTTAAGGGTGTATTGGGTGGGTTTATTTTTTGGTAAGGGCTTTGGGCAGCAATAGAACTAAATGCACTTTTATGGGCAATGCCCATCCAAATGCCCTTTTCAGGGCAATGGGGAGCTTAGGTTTTTTTTAGTTAGGCTTTTATTTGGGGGGTTGGTTGTGTGGGTGGTGGGTTTTACTGTTGGGGGGTGTTTGTATTTTTTTTTACAGGTAAAAGAGCTGATATCTTTGGGGCAATGCCCCGCAAAAGACCCTTTTAAGGGCTATTGGTAGTTTAGTTTAGGCTAGGGATTTTTTTATTTTGGGGGGCTTTTTTATTTTGATAGGGCTCTTAGATTAGGTGTAATAAGTTTAAAGATCTGGAATTTGTTTGTTATTTTCTGTAATTTAGTTTTTTTTATGATTTAGCTAATTTAATTTAATTTATTTAATTGTATTTAATGTAGGTAATTTATTTAATTGTAGTGTAGTGTTAGGTGTTAGTGTTTTTTAGGTTTTATTTTACAGGTAAATTATTTAGATTGTAGGTTCCCACGGGAACAGGGCTCCCAATTCCTCCTGTATTTGTTTGTTAAATTTTGTCTGGTGTCTCATATTGTACTGTCCTTTTATCTTTGTTACCTATGAACAGCGCTGCGGAATCTGTTGGCGCTTTATAAATAAAGAATAATAATAATAATAATACATTTCTATTTATTTTAGCTAGGTTGTTATTAAATAGTTAATAACTATTTAGTAACTATTCTACCTAGTTAAAATATATACAAACTTGCCTGTAAAATAAAAATAAACCCTAAGCTAGCTACAATGTAACTATTAGTTATATTGTAGCTAGCTTAGGGTTTATTTTATAGGTAAGTATTTAGTTTTAAATAGGAATAATTTAGTTAATGATAGTAATTTTATTTAGATTTATTTAAATTATATTTAAGTTAGGGGGTGTTAGGGTTAGACTTAAGTTTAAAGGGTTAATAAATTTAGAATAGTGGCGGCGACATTGGGGACGGAAGATTAGGGGTTAATAAATGTAGGTAGGTGGCAGCGATGTTGGGGGTAGCAAATTAGGGGTTAATAAATATAATGTAGGTTGTGGCAATGCCCGGTGCGGAAGATTAGGGGTTAATAAGTATAATGTAGGTGGCAGTGATGTTAGGGGCGGCAGATTAAGGGTTAATACTATTTAACTAGTGTTTGCGAGGCGGGAATGTGGCGGTTTAGGGGTTAATATGTTTATTATAGTGGCAGCGATGTCCGGAGCGGCAAAGTAGGGGTTAAAAATTTTATTATAGTGTTTGCGATGCGGGAGGGCCTCGGTTTAGGGGTTAATAGGTAGTTTATGGGTGTTAGTGTACTTTTTAGCACTTTAGTTATGAGTTTAATGCTACGGCGCTGTAGTGTAAAACTCATAAAATAACTACTGACTTTAAAATGCGTTAGGAATCTTGACGGTAGAGGGTGTACCGCTCACTTTTTGGCCTCCCAGGACAGACTCGTAATACCGGCGCTATGGAAGTCCCTTCGAAAAAAGGGTTTACGAACTTTACTTAAGTCGGTTTGTGGTAAGGCCAAACAAGTGTGCTTCACACCTATACCTGCAAGACTCGTAATACAAGCGGGCGTAAAAAAGCAGCGTTAGGACCTGTTAACGCTGCTTTTTTACCGCAAAACTCGTAATCTAGCCGTTTGTGTTTAATGTCCCTTTAAAGAATGTTTAGACAGTCAAATTTTAACTTGAGAGTTATTCATCTGGCTCTGCAGGGTTCAGCATATGAAGTAGAAGAGCCTACATTGAAATATAAAACCTAAACCCCCCTCTGCACACACACTTTTTTCAGAGTTACATATCGGAAAAACAAAATAAATAATGAATGTGCTTTTGCAAAGTATTTTTTTTAGTGTGCATTATTAAACATTTTGTGCTAGATCACGAGTGTATCGCCATTTATCGCCCCGCTTTAACTCCGCTATAAGTAAACTTTTTGAGCGTGTCGGGAAGTGCGCATATTACAAGTTGAAAGTAAAACGTTTTCCCCCATAGACTTCAATGGAGCACAAAGAGTGGGAAAAGAAATAACACACATGCTCGTGCACAAAACCTATGTGCTAACCCAACATTAAAATATGAATATTTCACATTCCAATGTTCTTCACGTCGGATAATATGTTCTATTTATTCATAAGTAAAATCATATATTTATAGAAATATTTTTTTGTAAGATATATCTTTACATATATATATTATTATGGGGTATTACAATTTGAGTTTAAGGTCATTAAACACTTGTATCATAAAATGTTTTTTTATTTATAGTAAAACAATTTTGCAACATACTATTATTATTTATGATGTCGCCTTTTCCTGTAGTTTCATTCAGAAAATAGTGAGCATTACAATTTCTGTTAAAAATTAAGAACTAAACCTGTGTTACCAGATGATGGTGCCTATTGCTTTAAGGACTTTTGGGGCACATTGGTCAAACATTTGCCAGCAGGGAGAGAAATCAAGCAAAATCTTTTTTTCCCTTTCACTGCCCTTAAAATGCATCCTACAAGATGCATAAACTTATACCTACAACATACTGCACAATGATTGCTTGACTAGGGTAGATTATATATACAGTATCCCACAAAATTGAGTACACCCCTCACATTTTTGTAAATATTTTATTATATCTTTTCATGTGACAACACTGAAGAAATTACACTTTTGCTACAATGTAAAGTAGTGAGTGTACAGCCTGTATAACAGTGTACATTTTCTGTCCCCTCAAAATAACTCAACACACAGCCATTAATGTCTAAACTGTTGGCAACAAAAGTGAGTACACCCCTAAATGGAAATGTCCAAATTGGGCCCAAAGTGTCAATATTTTGTGTGGCCACCATTATTTTCCAGCACTGCCTTAACCCACTTGAGCATGGAGTTCACCAGAGCTTTACAGGTTGCCACAGGAGTCCTATTTCCCTCATCTATGAGGACATCATGTAGCTGATGGATGTTAGAGACCTTGCGTTCCCCCACCTTCCGTTTGAGGATGCCCCACAGATGCTCAATAGGGTTTAGGTCTGGAGACATGCTTGGCCAGTCCATCACCTTTACCCTCAGCTTCTTTAGCAAGGCAGTGGTCGTCTTGGAGGTGTGTTTGGGGTCATTATCATGTTGGAATACTGCACTTCTGCCTCCGAAGGGAGGGGATCAAGCTCTGCTTCAGTATGTCACAGTACATGTAGGCATTCATGATTCCCTCAATGAACTGTAGCTCCCAAGTGCCGGCAGCACTCATGCAGGCCCATACTATGACACTCCCACCACCATGCTTGACCGTAGGCAAGACAAACTTGTCTTTGTACTCCTCACCTGGTTGCCACCACCACATGCTTGACACCATTTGAACCAAATAACTTTATCTTGGTCTCATCGGACCACAGGACATGGTTCCAGTAATCCATACAGGGCTGCCACCAGAAATTTTAGGGCCCCTAAACTTTTGAGCAGTCCCCCCCTGTGCCAAAGCGGACCACCAGGAAAAGACCACTTGTAATCACAAAGCATTAGAAGGGAACAGGAACAGTTTGTTACATTAAAAAAATGCCTACCTTACTCTCAAGTGGAGGAGAGAGGTTGTCAGCTGTAGTTTGCAGTTCAGGCTGCCTCCTCTGTGTGCCGCTTCCTCATTCAGTCCCCATGTGCTGCTGCTGCTGCTCTGGGGACCCCTTATTCCCTAGTCCCCATGTACTCCACCTAGGGTTGCCACCTTTAGTCCAGGACAAAACCTAAACTCTCTCTTGTGCCCTATACAGCGCAGCAAAAACAATTTTTTCAGAGTATACACTGTCCTACATTAAATAACGCAAATGCACAAATTGCACACAGACATTCACACTTGCATACACAAGTAACACAATAATTTAGGTTACACATAGTATGCAGTAGTCAGTTATTGTTGTTTTAACCTAGACTGAGTAAAATAAAACAATCTACCTCTTATAATCACTTATAATATGATGGAAATGACAACAAGGAATTAACTAGGGAATAAAGCTACAGCATACATTTTATACACTGTATACGGAGTGATCAGGAATGTCTAGGAGGAAAAAAAACATACTGTACACTGTTCCTTTATAGGGTCAGTATACTGTAAAACTGGTCTCCGTTAAATGGGTTTCCGATGACTTGATAACTTTTCCTTTAGGTTTATTTTTTACTATGAGCTAGTTGGTATTGCTCTTTTGAACCAAAGAGCTTGCAGGTATATCAATTTGCCTTACATTATCACTTTTTATATACACACACACAAAGCCTCCTTATGTTACCTATGTCTCTATATGTGGAGAGAACAACTGAAAATTAATATTTGAGCTTTTCCATACCAAATACTTAAAGGGACATGAAACCCAATGTTTTTCTTTCATGATTTAGATAGAGAATACAATTTTAAACAACATTCCATTTTACTTCTATTATCTAATTTGCTTAATTCTTTAGGTATCCATTGTTAAAGAAATAACAATGCACATGGGTGAGCCAATCACACCTGGCATCTATTTAAAGCCACCAATCAGCAGCTACTGAGCCTATTTAGATATGCTAATATACTCCAGCCTGTAAAATAGATCATTGGGAACACATTAAAGAAGAGACATGTTTACAGTACACTGTCTCTTTAAATAAAATGCTGACAGGTGGATAAGCTGATTTCTCTCACTGTGTTACTGGTGGGCAATGGCATTACAAAACATAAAAACAACATTATTTTTTATTGGTATTTTAAAATACCCACAATTTTACTAAAAAAATTACTAATGTCTTTAAGATATGAAAGGATGGCCAAACTCTTCAAAATGTTGACATAAAACTCAATAATGCCCATAATTAATCATACATAAGTAAAATATTCATATTAAAAAAATAACACTTTTGGTACAGATTTATGGAATATTTCTATAACTTTAATCAGTAGCTATATTAATTGTTATGCAAAGACATTTCATAAATCTGCACAGTGTGAGTTTTTTTTTATAATGTATTTTTACTTGTGTATGATATATATTAATAATAAAAGAAAAGAAAATTAACTTGTGTGCAGATTTATAAAGGGTATTAATGGCTTTAACCAGCAGTTGTATAACATTTAATACAACTAGCGATTAAAGTCACTAAAGCAGCGTTCAGCAAAAGCTCAGAGCCAGCGCCGGCACATCTGCTTGAGCAATGACGTGGTGCTATAGAGACGTCATAAGGGAGCTTAGAAAAAACGTTCCCAGTGCAACGTCTCCCGTCACCACGCTGCCTGGCATTGCATCTGTGGCAAATTTACAACACTCACGCTTCTAAAGATGCCAGCCTCCATGAACAACACATGTTTCTCATGGAGGCTGCCATCTTTAGAAGCGTCTGAGCTTGTTCGAATAAGTCCCAGCATTACCAGCATGCTGGAAACGCTGGGACTTGCATCAGCTGAGCGCTCAGCAAGCACCCAGCACCTCGCTTGGAAGTCTTCTTCGAACGCTCCAAGCGAGCTCTGCGTTCGCTTGGAGTGCTTGCTGAACATGGCTTAAGACACTTTTAAAAGTCTGTTTGTGACTATATTTTCTAAGCAGTGCACTAAAACTGTCACACTCATTTATGGAATTGGGGTCAGCGGGTTAAGGGCAGTCAGACGTTTTTTATTTTTCCTCACATTCTCTCACTCAGCATATTAAACACCCTCTGTTCTCTCTCATAGCCGGAGTGGGACAAATAGATCAGCCTGCATAACTGACCTGATTAGCAGGAAGATAAGTTTACAAAGTTAGAGCCAGGAAGGAGAAGCCCTGTCGGACGGGACTTTTAGTGTCTGACAGGGAAAGTTCAGACCGTTCAGGCAGCAGAGCAGATCTAACCTGGTGGTAACCTTAACTTTTTCAGCTGTTCCAGGAGTGCTCTTAATCCTCAATAACTTCTTAACTCTAGCTAGTCCTGGCGGGAACTCCTCCCTCCCATTCCAATTTGAAGATATGATGAATGGCATTCTGGAACTTGTAGTTTCCAGTTCCAGCCATGCAGCATGTAAAGAGCCAAGCCTGACTAAATTTTCTATGCAGCTGGCTGCTGCAAGTAACGGGGGTATGTGGGGGGGCCTGGTCGGGCCCCTGTAGACCTCGGGGCCCCTGACTGGAGTCATGGCTGTCACCCCCTGATGGCGGCCCTGAATTCATGTCCTTAGTCTGCTTGTCTTCAGCAAACTGTTGCAGGCTTTCTTGTGCATCATCTTTAGAAGAGGCTTCCTTCTGGGATGACAGCCATGCAGACCAATTTGATGCAGTGTGTGGTCTGAGCAGTGACAGGCTGACCCCCCACCCCTTCAACCTCTGCAGCAATGCTGGCAGCACGCATACGTCTATTTCCCAAAGACAACCTCTGGATATGATGCTGAGCACGTGCACTCAATTTCTTTCATCGACCATGCAAGGCCTGTTCTGAGTGGAACCTGTCTTGTGAAACTGCTGTATGGTCTTGCCCACCATACTGCAGCTCAGTTTCAGGGTCTTGGCAATCTTCTAATAGCCTAGGCCATCATTATGTAGAGCAACAATTCTTTTTTTCAGATCTTCAGAGAGTTCTTTGCCATGAGGTGCCATGTTAAACTACCAGTGACCAGTATGAGTGAGTGTGAGAGCGATAACACCAAATTTAAGACACCTGCTCCCCATTTACACCTGAGACCTTGCAACACTAACGAGACACCAGGGAGGGAAAATGGGTAATTGGGCCCAATTTGGAACATTTCCACTTATGGGTGTACTCACTTTTGTTTCCAACGGTTTAGACATTAATGGCTGTGTTATTTTGAGGGGACAGCAAATTTACACTGTTATACCGGCTGTACACTCACTACTTTACATTGTAGCAAAGTGTCATTTCTTCAGTGTTGTCACATGAAAAGATATAATAAAATATTAACAAAAATGTAAGGGGTGTACTCAAATTTGTATGTCCTTAATTGGCCTCAGCAAAGCAAATACGATAAATATACTCAAAAGGTTACTGAACACAATGTGAATGTTGTTAACAAAATTAATTGAAATGCTTTTATGTACAAATGTATTTTGTATGTAGATCTAGTGCTTAAAGGAACATTAACTCAAATATAATTCTTTGCAGTACACATTCTTTTTTTAGTTTGCCTGATTTTACTGTAATTTAACTCTGAAAACTGTTGTTTCTCCCCCAGAGAAGCTAAAGTGCATTGTGTGTAAAACACTGTCACTCCCACATTCTCCCTAACTGGCTATAGAAAAGCTATAGCAAGACCATGCTATTGAAAATGACACCCCCATAGAAAGATCAGGTCATTAAGCGGTAAACCTACCTATCTGCTTTTCAACAAACGATATATAAAGAGAGCTAAGTAAATCTGAAAATAGAAATAAATTTTAAAAATGATTACATTTTACTCTTTCTAAGTCATGAAAGAGCAATTTTGTGGGTCCATGTCCAATTAAAGGGACATAATACTCATATGCTAAATCACTTGAAACTGATGCAGTATAACTGTAAAAAGCTGACAGGAAAATATCACTTGAGCATCCTTATGTAAAAAAGGAAGATATTTTACCTCACAATTTCTTCAGCTCACCAGAGTAAATTCTGTGTAAAAAGTTATACTTCAGCTGTTGTCCAACTGCAGGTAAAAAAATTTTTTTTTTTAAAAAATGAAGAAAGTAACAGCAGCCAATCAGCAATGCTGAGGCCATGAACTCTTTTACTGTGATCTCATGAGATTTCACTTAACTTTCATGAGATCTCATAGTAAACTTCCTTAAACTGAATAGAGAAATGAGTGTGCATGAGGCTCACTCCCCTGTTGGTCCCGGGACAGGCACACAGATTTGCTGCTAAAGTCCTTTACTATGTGAATACTTAGGATATTTTGAGGTAAAATATCTTTCTTTTTTACATATTGTTCAGGTGATATTTTCTAGTCAGCTTTTTACAGCTATGCTGCATCATTTTCAAGTGTTTCAACATTTGGGTATCATGGCTCTTTAAGCTTTTTATAGGTGCACTGTTTTAGAGATGAAGTCTCAATTAGTAGGAGCTAGGCTGCTTAAAGTGACTGTAAAGTTTAACCCCTTAATGACCACAATGTACCCTGTATTTCACTGGTTGTTAAGGTTTTTTTTTGGACCTAATAGCACAAGTCTAGCAAGAACACACTATTAATGCCCTCCCTCCAGAAGGCTTTGTGGAATAGAGCAGTCGCAACGCTGGTGGCAAGACCGCGCTATAAAACAATCAAGTCCCAGAAAAAGGCCAGCGACATACAGGGTACGTCGCTGGTCCTTAAGGGGTTAATTAATTGATGTGCCCCTGTTTTTAAGAGTACTTTTAGATACCGGGCTTTAATTTGGTAAACTTTACAATCACTTTAACTAATGAACCCATATTGAAATATATAACATATTTTATCTATGCCCCGTATGTCAAGTGCCTGTAGTACAATTGAACTCTGTTTTCAGATGTCCCCAGGCTTTGCTAGTATATTTTATTACATGTCCTGTGAAATCTGGTCCTATATATCACATAGTCATGGATCTGAGATGGCAGCATTTTTCATATGTTGCCCTTGCCTCACTTCATTGTAGAAATAAAGCAATGCTGATGGGAATTGAGTTGTTGGATAAAGTAGTGTATTGTTTGATTTTCCACACTGAACCCATTAACATCCTCATCAACCAAAGCACTGTCCCTTAAAGCACAACTTTTCTGTCTCTGTTGTTACCATGGAACCTGAATTCTTGGCCTTCCTGTCCCTAATAGATCTGCCAGGCTCGTTTTCACCATTTCCACTGCATTGTTGTGTAAATTACAAAAAAGACAGATGATTTGAATGTGAAAGCTTAATTAAAGCTGTACATATCTTGGCAAGCTGAAAACCCAGTAGAAAAGCTGAGACACAATTGTCTGGCCACTATATATCTGAATGTGCACAACCTCAGAATGGATGTATAGACTCACAGACAACAGCAATTCATTTATTTGTAACCGTGCAACAGCAGGAACAGGAAAGGTTTACCAATATGCACAGCTGTTAGATGGGATATATAGCTGTCTTGTACACATGAGTAGAGACTAAGCAAATGTTATCTGCATCTGCTTGTACCTTTCATCGTATGGTAACCCCTTCTGTTTCTGTTCTTTCTTTATGGGCAGCTGAGCCAGTTTTCTATGAGAATGAAATAACATTAATATATGGCCATAGAACATGTATTAACACCCATGTACAATAACAAATTAACAGGCCCAGCACAAGTCTGCAAATGGGTGCACGTTCCAAAGGTCCTGCCCAGATACCACATGATTAAGGTCAGATATTATTATTATTATTATTATTATCAGGTATTTGTAGAGCGCCAACAGATTCTGCAGCGCTGTAAACATAGTTGGTGTACAGGATAGCTTTTGTAGGGGTCAAGTGGGTAGAGGGCCCTGCCGAGAGTTTCACTGTTGTAGTCGGCTCTTATGAAGCAATCTGTAAACAGCTGGGCCCATAGGCTTACAATCTAAGGGTTCAAGGGGAAAGCAATGACGTTAGGAAAGGTTAGTGTTGGTTGTATGCATCCCTGAATAGTAAAGTTTTTAGGGAGTGCTTGAAGCTGTTAAAACTAGGGGAGAGTCTTATGGAGCGAGGCAGGGAATTCCACAAGATGGGGGCCAGTCTGGAGAAGTCCTGTAAACGTGAATGTGAGGAAGTAACAAGAGAGGAGGAGAGGAGGAGATCCTGAGCTGATCGAAAGGGACGGGAGGGAGAGTATCTAGAGACAAGTTCTGAGATGTAGGGGGGAGCAGTGCAGTTGAGAGCTTTATATGTCAGGGTGAGGATTTTATGTTTAATCCTAGAGGCAAGAGGAAGCCAGTGAAGGGAATGGCAGAGAGGTGCAGCAGATGAAGAGCGACGAGTAAGGAAGATGAGTCTGGCAGAGGCATTCATAATGGATTGTAAAGGAGCTGTGCGGCAGCTAGGTAGACCAGAGAGGACGGAATTGCATAGATAGACCGAAACGTTGTGTTGTTGGATCTTTTGATGTCCCAATAAAGATAAGATTGAATTGCTTTCCTTGTGGTGCTGTTCCTATTTGGATTATTTGCTTAACACCCATGTAAACAGAATGTGCCTGAGAATACTTACATTAAAAGGGACATAAAGGGGCAAAAATAGAATGCTCTGTGTTAAAAATAGAATGCTCTGTGTTAAAGCATTTTATTGTTGCACCATTGCTTTCATAGTATTATGGTATTATAGTATTATGTGTTTAACCTCTGCAAAGGCATTAAATACATAGTTAAAGTCAGCTCCAGAGCAGCAATGCACTGCCGGGAGCTAGCTGAACACATCTGGTGAGAAAATCCCACTAGTGAATTGCTGCTCCTGAGCCTACCTAGGTATGCTTTTCAACAAAGTATAGCAAGAGAACAAAATACATTTCATAATACAAGTAAATTGAAAAATATCTTACAATTGCATGATCATTCTACAGAACGTTTCTGGCTATAAAATATCCATTACATGAGGCTCAAAAGCATAGTACATAAAGGCCACCAGATACTGAGCACAAATTAAACAGAATGAACCTGCTTCTTTAGTTTGCCACCTTAGCCTGTGTTCAAGAAAGAAAAAAAGCAGCCGCTAATACAGCCTGATAACAATAAATCTTTAGACGCTCACCTTCTTACTGCACGTACGCTCCTGCTGTCTGCTCAATACTCTCCGGTTCTGGCAAATCTCAGTTGCACACAGGGAACCGTCAGCGGCAGAATCCTCTGGAAACTAAACCCAGGAGAAGAACACGTATCACCGCACTCCTCCCAGGAAGGTCGATCACGGGTTGCTTCGAGCTATGCAGAGGGATGATGGGATCCGTTCGCCCAATCTATCCATGCTCTGTAGGTAGTATGTGGGCAACACAGTTAAGGCTGTTCAGGCTATGGCGGGCAATAGGAAGGTGCATGCTAATATAAAGTGTGATGTGTAAGTATCTCTAGGGTGCCAGGGGATCCCAAATGGATGTTCCTAAAGGGTGGGAGACTCCTCATAGTCCCCAATTAGAAAAATCATACAAAAGAAGGGTATCAGGAACTCCATGATGTGAAAAATAAAATCAGTCTTTATTCCAAACTTTAAAATCTGGTACAGGATACAGGTAATGACTGGTCTTACCATTTCAACTGAACACCGTAATCATAGACCTGACACACAAACGTCAATTAGCATTTAAAAAGGGTTACACTTGAATACCAATGACGTATAACTTCTCAATGAGATGTGGATGAACAAAACACTCTAACATTCTCATGATCAAATGCAAAGTAATCTTATATTATTTACCTAAAGAGAAGGGAAAGAATATACAAGACTATTTAAATCATATCAATAGATAAAGGTTATATATAAATAAATATATACACAAAATAGCAAATAGACAGTTATGATGTAGTCAGTAACAGAGCATAACAAATTTAAGCAACATCAGTGTAAATTTGATTAATTCATACTCAGCAAAGAAATTGACATAAGGAAATACATCAACCAAATGTTAAAAGTTCATAATCAATATTACTGCAAATATCAAGGATAAATACAAATATATAGAGAAAGGTGTATCATAATACAGAAAAAATGAATAGATGAATAAATAAATAAATCAAAGGTATGATATTGAGATACAAGAATGTAAATTAACTAAATATGTACAGAACCAAAATCTAACTTATTCCCAGTAATTTATTAAATCAAATTCCGAATTAAAGCCATTTGGCATCTGGGTTGCCAACTTAAAAATCAGGGGTTAAAGCTGGAATTGTACTATAAACGAGTAATAGAAGATCTCATTACACTGCACTATACCACCACAACCACAAAGTCAAACTTATCACGCAAAGAAAAAATGGCGATTAAATTGTTACAAGAAAATCATTCTATTGTTAATCGCCAGTCTGACAATGGTGGAAGTGTGGTTGTTTTCGTTTGTCAACAATATATTGATGAGGCCATGCATCAGTTAAGTGATACAAATACATATGTTGAACTGCATTCTAATCCTACCTTCTGTTTTCAGAGAGAAATGAAATCTTTGGTAGATGATGGGGTATATTTGGGTATCTTTGATCGAGACACTACTCAATATCTACTAGTTGATAATCCGGTAATACCCATATTCTATCATCTGCCAAAGGTACACAAGAGCCTTTATAATGTTAAGGGGAGACCTATAGTTTCTGGCGTAGGCTCGTTGTTCGAGCCTATGTCAAAATGATTGGATACAATTTTTCAGCCAATAGTCATTAATCTCCCCAGTTTCATCAAAGACACTATGCATGTACTTGATCTTTAAAAGGAAGTACAGTGGTCAGAAAATTGTAGTTGGCTCGCTATAGATGTAGTCTCATTGTATTCTACAAACCCACACTATATGGGCCTAAAAGCTGTTAAGTATTTTTTGGAGTTATGTTATAACTTGGATTCTGAACATTTGCAACTTGTTCTGCGGAACACTCGCTTCCTCCTGGAACACAATTATTTTTTTATTTAAAGGGTCTTACTACCTGCAGATACAATGAACTGCGATGGGGGCAAAAATTGCCCCCTCATATGCCAACATCTTTATGGGATGGCTTGAAAGAACTTGTATCTATGCAGATAGTAACTCATTTTCAAACGGTATTATTTTTTATAAACGTTTTATTGATGATCTCTTATTTGTGTGGGGAGGGAGTGAGGATCAGGCAGAGCAATTTGTACAATACCTTAACCAAGATGAAAATGGTGTGAAGTTAACATATGAATGGCAAACTGACAACATTAATTTTCTAGACATTACACTGACAGGTGAAGTAGACGAGAACAAGATACACACTAAACTATACTGTAAATTGATATCTGGTAACACATTCTTCACGCCAAAAGTGCACATCCACGACATGTTTTCAGGGGGATAACTAAAAGTCAGTTTCTTAAAACCAAGCGTATCTGATCAAAAAAAGGAGATTATGTTGTTGAAAGCAACAGCATAAAAACTCGTTTAAATGAAAGATATTACTCGGCACATCTCCTTGAGAACATATCAACTAATGTGGCATGTACAGACTATGATGATAAAAGAACTAACAGTGATAACAAGGTTTTCTCCAATAAAAATAAAATTCAAAATAAAGAAGAACCACCACTGTTTAAAAGTCGTAGAAAAAGGGTGTCAATGTGTATATTCACGTAATCTAATGCTTGGTAACATTTTATCTTCAAGCCAACTTCCTAAACTAACGAGCAGCAGCTCTTAGCTCACAACAAATAGTACTTAGAGGTGTGGTAGTTCATGCTGCAAGGCTTGTGATTATTTAAAAACAGGTGGTTCTTTTCACTCATGTACTAATGGACAAACTTTTGAAACCAAAGGCTGTATTAATTGTTCTGCGTCCTATGTGGTATACCTAGTTGAGTGTACAACGCATAATATGCAATATATAGGTATGACCACTAGGGGCGTCAGAACAAGAATACGTGAAAATCCGGGTTATATTACCAACAAACAGCGTTGTTCTGAATTGTCCAGACATTTTATTGACATACATAAAGGAAATGTCAATAGTTTCAAATGGTGTGCTATTGAACGAATCACAGAGGTGGTGATAAAAACAGAGCACTATCAAGACAAGAAGCGTTTTGGATTTTTAAGTTGGCTACCCAGATGCCAAATGGCTTTTATTCGGAATTTGATTTATTAAATTACTGGGAATAAGTTAGATTTTTGTTCTGTACATATTTAGTTTAATTACATTTTTGTATCTCAATATCATACCTTTGATTTATTTATTGATCTTTCCTTTTTTTGTGTATTATGATACACCTTTCTCTATATATTTTTATGTATCCTTGATATTTGCAGTAATATTGATTATGAACTTATTGCTATTTAACATTTGGTTGATGTATTTCCTTATGTCAATTTCTTTGCTGAGTATGAATTAATCACATTTACACTGATGTTGCTTAAAATTGTTATGCTCTGTTATTGACTACATTATAACTGTCTATTTGCTATTTTGTGTATATATTTATTTATTTATATAGTTTTCATCTCATCCTTTATCTATTGATATGATTTAAATAGTCTTGTATATTTTTTCCCTTCTCTTTAGGTGAATAATATAAGATTACTATGCATTTGATTATGAGAATGTTATTGAGTGTTTTGTTAATCCACATCTCATTGAGAAGTTATACATGAATAGGTTTAGCAGGTGTTTAATTAACACTAAACGATGGTATTCAAGTGTAACCCTTTTTAAATGCTAATTGACGTTTGTTTGTCAGGTCTATGATTACGGCAGGTCAGCCGAAACGCGTAAGACCAGTCATTACCTGTATCCTGTACCAGATTTTAAAGTTTGGAATAAAGACTGATTTTATTTTTCACATCATGGTGTTCCTGATACCCTTCTTTTGTATGAATTGCATGATCTGTCTGATCCAAAGTTTAATTTTGACAATCTTGTCCCTTTAACATAAATAAAGATATAAATAAGAAACTGCACATCCTATAACTGCTTTTTGTAAAAAATGTAGTAAAAATACTTACTGAACTCATTTAATAATACAAAAGGTTGTGTGTACAAATATGTCTAAATGTAAAGCATTACTGAGAACTAAAAGTTATTTTGACTATAAATCTTTTGTATTAAAGTAGGTTATATAGTAAACTGAGTGCTTTAAGGGTGAGATTATTTGTCCTCTGACACTTTCTTATGTCTAAAATACACCCCCCTCTCTTCTAAATTGTTAACTTGACTTTGCACATACTAACAATAATACTCATAGGGGTATGAATACAAATTCTATCAATACAATGTATAGGTGGAATCAGAGGCGTATTTAAGTTTTGTGCTGCCCTAGGCACTCAAAATTCTGCTGCCCCCTACCCAGCCCCCCCCCCCCCCCCTCGTCAGACTGTCTGAAGAAGGTGCTACAGTGCTCTGAAACGTCACATTGAAGTAAACAATATCTTCTGGATTAAAGTCCAATGAGGGCAGATCTGTTACACTGATGCTTAATATTTTGTTCCTGGCAGTCGTTATAAGAGAGGTGAGAGTGCAAATCTTTGCACACAGAGTGTGCATGTATATAATATATATATTTATTTATAAAGAATGGAGGAAGTCTGTCACTGTGTTTAAATACCCCAAAGTAATTGATAAATGCTTATGAGGGAGGAGGGTAGTGTCATTATTAGTATGCCTGTATCAATTTACTAAGATATATTTCTTTCTTAAGATATGGAGAGTCCACAACGTCATTTCAATTACTAGTGAGGAATATCACTCCTGGTCAGCAGGAGGAGTCAAAGAGCACCACAACAAATCTGTTAATTGTGTCATTCCCCTACCCATAATCCACAGTCATTCTTTTTGCCTCTGTCAATGGAGGAGGTGAAGTTTGCTGTCTGATGAAATGAATTCCTTTTTTGGGTACTTTTTCCTGCAGTTAGAAAGTAGAGAGTTGGTTCTTGCTCTGTTCCTAACACATTGCTGCCCTAGTTATAGAAAGTCAGAGTAGGTTTACTCTATTCTTTCTTTTTTCTACAGGTCTCTGTAAGGAGTATGTGTCCTTTCACTCCTTGTGAGCTGTCTTCCTGCCGGACAGCTAGATTGCAGGTAAGTGCTTTTTTGTCTTCTAGGTTCTGGAGACATTGCACTTAAAGAGGGATTAGCTGCAAATTATGGGGACATTTTATATGGGGGACATTTTATATCCTTGGGACAGAATATTTTCTGGCAGGGTGCAGGCACTGGTCATGTGATAGGAGACTAAAGGGTTAATGACAGTTTTTAACCTTTATTTCATTGTGGTTCATTATTGGAAGTATATTTGTATTTCTTCAATAACACACACTTGCAGGGAGTAAAGGTTTTATTTCACTTTTAAAATTGAGTGAATATGCCTTTTAATATCCTCCTCATGAGATGTGGGTATGTTTGGTGTTTAGACTGCTAGACACGGATTCAAGCTGAGGCGTTTTTTCTATATGCATGCTTTTATTTTTAGCTGCGCAATTGTCAGCCAGATGGTCATGTGACCCGCTCTTCCGCTTTTAGTTATAAGCGGAGCGGCATCTTTTCCAACATTGCAAGCTTCCCTTGGTCGGCAGGAGGTCTGTGTTGTCTTCTGTACTTTGGAAATCCTAGTCTGGAGGTCAGGTGAGACATCATTTATTATATATGATAACATATATGATTCCTCCTCTCAAAATTATCTGCAGACCAGGTAAAAAGAGAGGCATTCTTGAACTGCGTTCAGGACCTTTCCTCCCTGGGAGTTATTGTTCCAGTTCCAGTAAGGGAACATGGTCTAGGATTATATTCAAATCTGTTCATGGTTCCTAAAAAAGAGGAAACCTTTCGACCCATTTTAGACCCAAAGTGTCTCAACAAGTTTCTCAGGGTACCGTTCTTCAAAATGGAAACTATTCTTCCTTTGGTCCAAGAGGGTCAGTTCATGACGACAATAGTACAACAAGTTCCCCTGTGCGGGGAGACCTCTCATGCACCTGTTTGTCACTGCTTGGATAAAGTCCCATAGTGGTATAATGGGTACCTTACATCCCCACTGGTACTGAACTGGCAAGAAATAGTTCACGCTAAAGCGTAAATCCTACTTACCCCCTCTCTTCACAGCCGCTCTCTTGCCTGTCAGTATGAGACCGCTATTAGGGAGACCCCTCTCGTAGGCTGGGTGCGGAGCTTTCAGCGGTTCATGGCTTGGAGCCTCTCCGCTTCCACAAGCCTTTCGCCCAATTAAGTTGCGGCTCGGACGCTGATACAGATCCACACTCCTTGGCTGTACCGTGATGCAGATAGACATGTGGGCCGGCTTCCAGGGGGTCAAGTGTTGAGGATGACAAAACGCTCCATGATTGGCCAGTACCCAGTTGGAAAACTCCAATGACAAAATTTGTCCACTTTCCAGGAAACAGTGCTGCTGTAACTCCAAAAGCGGCCCCAGAGATAAATGCAACTAAAAACACAGTTTATTTAAATCCTTCTTAAAACATAAACAATGTACAACAACACATATGCCCTTCAACTCCTGACAAAGTTCATGCATTTTGGCAGTAGCACTGTACTCATAGCTTTGAGTACGGTGCTACTGCCGAAACGCGTGAGTTTTGTCAGGAGCTGAAGGGCATATGTGTTGTTTTACATTGTTTATGTTTTAAGAAGGATTTGAATAAACTTTGTGTTTTTAGTTGCTGCTTCTCCTGACTATTTTTGTACATTCATGATGACCATAGACCTGAAGGATGCGTATCCTAATGTTCCCATCCACAGGGATCATCACAAGTTCCTGAGATTCGCATTTCTAGACAAACACTTTCAGTTTGTGGCTCTTCTGTTTGGCCTTGCCCCAGCTCCCAGAATTTTTTCAAAGGTTCTGGGGGATCTCTTGGCAGTAATTAGGCCTCGGGGAATTGCAGTGGCACCTTAACTGGATGACATATTGGTTCAGGCGCCATCTTTTCAACAAGCAAACTCTCATACAGAGATCTTGTTGTCTTTTCTATGTTCCCACGGATGGAAAGTGAATTTGGAGAATAGTTTCCTTGTTCCAGCTACAAGGGACCATAATAGATTCCCTATCTATGAAAATTTTTCTGACAGAGGTCAGAAAATCCAAAATTCTTTCCTCTCTTTTCAGTCTACTGTTCGGCCGGCAGTAGCTCGATGTAGGAATTGGTCTGATGCTCGCTTCTATGAACATCATTCCCTTTGCTTGTTTCCATTTGAGAGCTCTGCAATTATGCATGCTCAGACAATGGAACAGAGACCATTCGGATCTGTGTCAGAGGATAGATCTAGACCAGTCGACAAGAGACTCTCCCCCATGGTAGCTTGCTCAGGATCATCTGTCTCGGGCACATGCTTCTGGAGACCTTCCTGGGTGATAGTGACCATGGACGCCAGTCTGCTAGGCTGGGGAGCAGTCTGGGACTCGTTAAACGCTCAGGGACTATGGACTCGGGAGGAGTATGCTCTCCCAATAAACATCTTGGAGTTGAGAGCGATTTACAATGCTCTGATGGCTTGGCCTCAATTGTCCTTAGCCCAGTTTATCAGGCTCCAGTTGGACAACATCACCTCAGTGGCTTACATCAACCACCAGGGAGGAACTCGAATTTCCTTAGCCATGAAGGAGATGGCTTGGATTATTCAGTGGGGGAAGCTCATAATTGTTGTCTTTCTGCCATCCACAACATTCCAGGAGTGGACAACTGGGAAGCGGATTTCCTGAGCAGACAGATATTTCAACCCGGGGAGTTCTCTCTCCAAATGGAGGTGTTCTCCAGGTTAACCCTCAAGTGGGGGGTGCCGGAGTTGGATCTGATGGTTTAAGGTCAAGAGATCCTCTGGCCGCTCTGATAGATGTTCTGGCGGTTTTCTAGGTTTTTGGTCTAGCATACCTGTTTCCTCCGTTTGCGCTCCTTCCACAAGTCATTGCTTGTATCAGATAGGAGAGAGCGTAGGTAATTCTAATAGCTCCTGCATGGCCTTGTAGGATCTGGAATGCAGATCTAGTGAAGATGTCATCTCTGCCACTTTGGAGGTTGCTTTTGAGGAAGGACCTTCTAACTCAGGGTCCATTCCTCCATCCAAATCTCATTCTCTGAAGCTGACTGCTTGGAGATTGAACACTTAGTTCTGGCTAAGCATAGGTTTTTTGAGTCGGTCATTGAGACCCTGCTACAGGCTCGCAAGCCTGTCACTCGTGAAATTTACCATAAGGTATGGCATAAATACATTTATTGGTGTGAATCCAAAGGCTTCTCTTGGATTAGGAGCAGAATTCCTATGATTTTGTCCTTTCTCCAGGAAGGTCTAGAGAAAGGGTTGTCAGTCAGTTCTCTGAAAGGTCAGATTTCTGCTTTATCTTTTCTTTTACACAAGCATCTGGCAGATGTGCCAGATGTTCAATCTTTTTGTCAGGTCCTGGTCAGAATCAGGCCTGTGTTTAAACCTGTTGCTACTCCTTGCAGCCTTAACCTTGTTCTTAAAGTTTTGCAGCAGGCTCCGTTTGAGCCAATTCATTCTATAGATATTAAGTTGTTATCTTGGAAAGTTGTATTTCTTTTTGCTATCTCTTCTGCTCAGAGAGTTTCGGAACTCTGTGCTTTGCAGTGTGATTCGCCTTACCTTATCTTTCATGCAGATAAGGCGGTTCTTCGGTTCTTCATACTTAATTGGGATTTCTTTCGAAATCAGTAAATTGTTCCTTCTCTCTGTCCGAATCCTTCTTCTCATAAGGAACGTCTGTTGCACAACTTGGATGTTGTGCGTGCTCTAAAATTCTACCTACAGGCGACTAAGGATTTTCGCCAGTCTTCTGCCCTGTTTTTTTGTTTCTCACGAAAGTGTAAGGGTCAGAAGGCTACTCCTACTTCTCTTTCCCTCTGGTTGAGAAGTATAATTCATTTTGCTTATGAGACTGCTGGTCAGCAGCCTCCTGAGAGAATTACAGCTCATTCCACTAGGGCTGTCTCCTCTTCTTGGGCATTCAAAAATGAAGCTTCTTTGGAACAGACATGCAAGGCTTGCAACATGGTCCTCTCTGCATACTTTTTCAAAATTTTACAAATTTGATACTTTTGCCTCGGCTGAGGCTTCTTTTGGGAGAAAGGTTCTGCAAGTAGTGGTGCCTTCTGTTTAGGTCTGCCAGTCTTGTTCTCCCTCCCTTTTCATTCCGTGTCCTCTAGCTTGGGTATTGGTTCCCACTAGTAATTGGAATTACGTTGTGGATTCTCCATATCTTAGGAAAGAAAACTAAATTTATGCTTACTTGATAAATTTCTTTCTTTCCAGATATGGAGAGTCCACGACCCCACCCTTAATTAAGACAGTTATTTTTTTACTAAACCTCAGGCACCTTTACACCTTTGTGTTATTCCTTTTTCCATTTCCCTTTGGTCGAATGACTGTTGGTTATGGGTAGGGAGTGACACTTAACAGCTTTGCTGTGGTGCTCTTTGCCTCTTCCTGATGCCCCACTAGTAATTGAAATGACGTTGTGGACTCTCCATATCTGGAAAGAAAGACATTTATCAGGTAAGCATAAATTTAGTTTTTTCCTGCCGCAGAGCTATACAAAAGTGAAGTGTCCTATCCCTGATACACTTGTTAAAATAACAGCATTAAAATGAGAAATTGCTCTGTGCTGAAACCATTGACAGACAGGTATTATAGATAGTTCATAAATTCAGTCTATAAAATGGCCCACAGATATTCTATATTGACAGAGTAATCAGATATAAAAAAATCATATCCATGCCATTTGTAGCAAATTCTTAATTTATACAAATATATACAGAACTTAAAGGGACATTCCTATCCTCACACAATTTACCATAAGTAGCCCAAACCTTGTAAAAAGCAGTGACAAGAATTTATTTTAATACTTTACATACAGTTGTCACATTGAAACCATTTATTAAGCGTGTCCGTGTGTATAATAATTATGGACGGGCATCCACCTGGCTCTGCGAAACTGTATATAGTGGTTTCAGAGTTCAGACTCCTGGTGGACACTGGCAGAATGGACCAGGACTTTTTGGAAGCAGTCAAGAGGCACATTTGGCTTAGCGGGAGGAACATCTATGCTGTGTCCAAAGCAGTTATGATCACGGCCCTTCCGGAGACTACATATTGGCCGTGTACGGGAAGATGGGAGTGGGGACACCTAGATGGGCACACTAGCATCTCAGGGCTGGTTATAGCCAAGGTGGTGTAAAGTTAGGAAGCAGCTGCAGGCTCACATGAGCTTGCGCTACAAGGATTGCAAAGATCTGTCTGAAGCTTAAAAGAACAGCAAAGTCAAAGTTAAACTTTTATGATTCATATAGAGTATGCAATTTTAAACAACTTTCCAATTTACTTCCATTATCTAATTTGCTTTGCTCTTTTGGTATCCTTTGTTGAAAAGCATACCTTGATAGGTTCAGGACCAGCAATACACTACTGGTTGCATATATCTCTTTTGTCATTGGCTTACCCGTTGTGGTCAGCTAGCTTCTAGTAGTGCATTGTTGCTTTTTCAACAAAGGATACAAAGAGAAGAAAGCAACTTAGATAGCAGAAGTGAGCTAAAAAGTTTTTTTAAACAGTATTGTTTGCCTGAATCATGACAAAAGTTGGGTTTTATGTCCCTTTAATAAATAAATATATATATATATATATATATATATATCATATAATATAAAAGGCCAAGTGTGTTTGTTCGAAGCTGTCATGCACAGTAGAGACAGCACAAGGACAAACACACCTGGCCTTACCTGACATGCTGTTTTGCGGCGGTGGGCATGGCCGTACGGGGGCGTGGCCATACGGGAGCGTGGTGCGCGGGGGGCGTGGTCGGCGCAAGAGAGGGTGAGGGAAGAGAAATAGAAAGAGGGGGGGGAGACAAAAAGAGAGGAAAGAGCTAAAGAGAGGGGGAAGAGCAGAAGAGAGGGGGGAGAGAGAGCAAAATAGAGGGGAAAGTGCAAAAGAGGGGAGAGAGACAGAGCAAAAGAGAGGGGGGAGAGAGCAAAAGAGAGGGGGGAGAGAGAGCAAAAGAGAGGGGGGAGAGAGCAAAAGAGAGGAGGGGAGAGAGAGCGCAAAAGAGAGGAGAGGAGGGGAGAGAGAGCACAAAAGAGGGGGAGAGAGCACAAAAGAGAGGGGGGAGAGAGAGCACAAAAGAGAGGGGGGAGAGAGCACAAAAGAGAGGGGGAGAGAGACAGCGCAAAAGAGAGGGGGAGAGAGAGCGCAAAAGAGAGGGGGAGAGAGACAGCACAAAAGAGAGGGCGCAAAAGAGAGGGGGAGAGAGAGCGCAAAAGAGGGGAGGGGAGAGAGAGCGCAAAAGAGAGGAGGGGAGAGAGAGCATAAAAGAGAGGGGGAGAGAGAGCACAAAAGAGAGGGGGGAGAGAGCACAAAAGAGAGGGGGAGAGAGACAGTGCAAAATAGAGGGGGAGAGAGAGCGCAAAAGAGAGGGGGAGAGAGAGCGCAAAAGAGAGGGGGAGAGAGCATGCAAAAGAGGGGGGAAGAGAGAGAGCGCAAAAGAGAGAGAGAACGCAAAAGAGAGGGGGGGAGAGAGAGCGTAAAAGAGAGGGGGGAGAGAGAGTGCAAAAGAGAGGGGGAGAGAAAGCAAGAGTGAGGGGGAGAGAGGCAGAGCGCAAAAGAGAGGGGGAGAGAGCACAAAAGATAGGGAGAGAGCAAAAGAGAGGGGGAGAGAGAGAGAAAAAGAGAGGTGGATCGAGAGAGAGCACAAAAGAGAGAGGGAGAGAGCGCAAATAAGAGGGGGAGAGAGCACAAAAGAGAGGGGGAGAGAGAGCAAAAGAGAGGGGGAGAGAGCACAAAAGAGAGGGGGAGAGAGAGAGCAAGGGGTGGGACCGCTGTACTGCAAACGGGCTTTAGGACTAGTATATATATATATATAAATAACACATTTTAAAATTATGGGGAGGTAAAAAAATAAATTATATTTGCACTGCTATTATTGCTATGGGACAGTTTTATATGCAATATTTATCATTTATAAAACAGTCACTATCCAATTATGTATTACAGTAAAAATAAATGATATGAACAGTTGAGATGGTTACACCACCTGCTATTTCCCATACATTTTATATGCAACTGGCAATAAGTCACTGGAAACAAATTTTACTGTATGATATCCCTTTAATTACAAATAAAACAGCTATAGCATTTGATTACTTTTCTCAAATATTTGATCAATACGCAGTAAGGCTAAGGTAAGAGATCTGTTGAGGGGACAGTAAAATATATCTTGGCCTGGATAGCCAAAAAATCCTAGCTACATTTCAAACATTCAGCAATTGTACAGGGATAGTAACTTTAACTAAGTGTTTGCAGAGGTTGAACACTGAAAGGGGGGTGGGGGGCATCCATTAAAAAAAAATATATTCTCTAGAAAAAAAAAGATTTTAATACTAGTTTCCCTTTAATATGCATTTTACAGTCATTCCTGTTTAATTACAGTAGAGGGAGCTCACGAATCATGTCAAAGAGAAAATAGCTCTGGTGTTTCACCAGATCTTGTTCTACACAGCAAGAACGCGCTGCTTAGTGAGATTCAGTGAATCAGCTGCAAATAATACGTTACAACCAGTGCTCCCTCTAAGGCCAGTTCTGTAAGATGCCCAGCAGTGAAACTGTTAAGTTAAGGGAACTATATATTGCATTGTGTAGTGTTTGCTTATTGCTCTAATTAACTGTTTCACTGCTGGGCTCACAAAACTGGCCTTAGAGCACTGGTTTCCAAACCTGTCCTCAGACCAACTTTTCAGGATAGCTCAACTGGAGCACAGGGGAAATAATCAGGTGATTAATAAACATGGATATTAAAGGGATACTAAACCCAAGCTTTACATTCCTGGGGTTCGATCCGATATGCAGCGTCGCCCGCAAAAGCCGGCGACGCCAAATTTTGCGCTGGTTTGATATCACATATACGGTGTAACCTAGAAGTAACACTCGTATATTTCATAGAGTGGTAAACCAAACCCGCGCAGTTTGGTATCCAATATACAGCATAAGGACTTACGTGGCAAAAATGGAGAAATCTCCATTTTCACCTCGCCACAAATTGCAGGCGTAGTAAGCCTTACGCTGAGTATTGGCGCCCCGTAACTCCCTAAACTACCTGCAAAATAAAACCTAACACCTAACGCATGCGCAATGTCTATCTACCTATCAACCGCAATCCCCCACCGCAATCTTTAATAAAGTGCTTATCCCCTAAACCACCGCTCCCGGACCCCGCCGCCACCTACATTAAATGTCTTACCCCCTAATCTAACCCCCCTACACCGCCGCCAGCTATATTAAATGTCTAAACCCCTATTGTGATCCCCCTACACCGTCGCCAGCTACATTAAAATGATTACCCCTAATATGATCCCCCTACACCGCCACCAGCTACATTAAATGTCTAACCCCCTAATGTGAGCCCCTACACCGCCGCCACCTACATTAAAATGATTACCCCCCTAATGTGAGCCCCTACCCCGCCGCCACCTACATTAAAATGATTACCCCCTAATGTGAGCCCCTACCCCACCGCCACCTACATTAAAATGATTACCCCCTAATGTGAGCCCCTACCCCGCCGACCACCTACATTAACTATATTACTCCCTAATATGATCCCCCTACACCACCGCCACCTATATTAAATTTATTAACCCCTAATCTAATCCCCCTACACCGCCGCCACCTATATTAAATTTATTAACCCCTAATCCCCCTACACCACCGCCACCTATATTAAATATATTAACCACTAAACCTAAATCTAACCCTAACACCCCCTAACGTAATTATTATTAAAATAAATCTAAAAAATATTAATAATATTAACTAAATTATTCCTATTTAAATCTAAATACATACCTATAAAATAAACCCTAAGATATCTACAATATAATTAATAATTACATTGTAGCTCTTTTAGGGTTTATATTTATTTTACAGGTAACTTGGTATTTATTTTAACTAGGTACAATAGCTATTAAATAGTTAATAACTATTTAATAGCTACCTAGATAAAATAATTACCAAATTTCCTGTAAATTAAATCCTAACCTAAGTTACAAATACACCTACACTATCAATAAATTAATTAAATAAACTACAATTATCTAAACTAAAATATAATTAAATACACTAAACTACACCCTGTTCCAAATTATTATGCAAATTCTATTTCAGTGTCACAAAGATTAAATATTTTTTTTTTCAGTTTAACTCATGGATGGCATTGTGTCTCAGGGCTCTTTTGATCACTGAAAACAATCTTGGGCACCTGTGATAATTAGATTGCCAGGTGAGCCCAATTAAAGGAAAAACTACTAAAGGAGGGTGTTCCACATTATTAAGAAGAGCACCATTTTCAAGCAATATGGAGAACAAAAAGGATCTCTCTGCTGCCGAAAAGAGTGAAATAGTTCAATGTCTTGGACAAGGTATGAAAACATTAGATATTTCACGAAAACTTAAGCGTGATCATCGCACTATTAAGAGATTTGTGGCTGATTCCGAGCACAGACGGGTTTGTGCAGATAAAGGCACATTGAGGAAGATTTCTGCCAGATCCATGCATCAGATCAAGAGAGCAGCTGCTAAAATACCATTACATAGCAGCAAACAGATATTTGAAGCTGCTGGTGCCTCTGGAGTCCCATTAACATCAAGATGTAGAGTCCTCCAGAGTCTTGCAACTGTGCATAAACCTTCCATTCGGCCACCACTAACCAATGCTCACAAGCAGAAACAGCTGCATTGGGCAGAAAAATACATGAAGACTAATTTTCAAACAGTCCTGTTCACTGATGAGTGCCATGCAACCCTGGATGGTCCAGATGGATGGAGTAGTGGATGGTTGGTGGACGACCACCCTGTTCCAACAAGGCTGCAATGTCAGCAAGGCGGTGGTGGAGTCATGTTTTGGGCCGGAAAGGTCCCCAAAGGTGTAAAGATGACCTCTGCAAAGTATGTGGAGTTCCTGACTGACCATTTCCTTCTCTGGTACAGAAGGAAAAACTATGCTTTCCGTAATAAAATCATCTTCATGCATGACAATGCACCATCTCATGCTGCAAAGAATACCTCTGCATCAATGGCTGCTATGGGGATAAAAGGAGAGAAAGTCATGGTGTGACCTCCATCCTCCCCTGACCTCAATCCTATTGAGAACCTTTCGGAGCATCCTCAAGCAAAATATCTATGAGAGTGGGAGGCATTTTACATCCAAACAGCAGCTCTGGGAGGCTATTCTGACATCTTGCAAACAAATTCAAGCAGAAACTGTCCAAAAACTCACAAGTTCAATGGATGCAAGACTTGTGAAGCTGCTACCAAATAAGGAGTCCTATGTTAAAATGTAACGTGACCTGTTAAAATGTTGTTCAAAGTTTGATTGAAATAGCTTTTGATTTCAGTAAATATGCTGCAAACACAACAATTGACAATTTTCAGTTCTTTACAACCTATAAAGTGTTTTGAAACTTACTGTGCGTAATAATTTGGAACAGTGCATTGTAAGTTTTTTATTTTGAAAAAAAAAATACTGTTATCATTAGGAGGTTTGTTCAATAAAATTTGAATTGTACTCTTAATATTTGATAAGATGAGAATTATGCTGACTGTTGTTTACATCAATTATTTAGGTAAATGAGAAAGATATCATTGGCATAATAATTTGGAACAGGGTGTATATTACCAACAAAACCCCCCCACTAAATTACAAAACATAAAAAAAGATTACAAGAATTTTAAGCTAATTACACCTAATCTAAGCCCCCTAATAAAATAACAAAGCCCCCCAAAATAAAAAAATGTCCCTACCCTAAACTAAATTACAAAAGTAATAAGCTCTATCACCAGCCCTTAAAAGGGCCTTTTGTGGGGCATTGTCCCAAAGTAAGCAGCTCTTTTACCTGTGAAAAAAAAGAACCTCACCCCATTACATCCCACCACCCACACACCCCTACTCTAAAACCCACCCGATCCCCCCTTAAAAAAACCTAAGTCTAACCCCCAAGTGGTCCTTACCTGTCCTGAAGACCGGCGTAGAAGGTCCTGTTCCAGGCGGAGAAGTCTTCTTCCAGACGGCGACCTCTTCTTCTTCCAGGAACCAGCCGGCACGGAGCGGAAGAGTTGAAGACCGATGACCATGGAGCTGAAGACCGTCCTCTCTGGAACTGAAGACCGGCGATGCAGGAACTGAAGATCGGCGAAGCTGGAACTGAAGACCGGAGCCATGGTGCGTGGAGGATCCTCTTCATACGATCGCCGCCGTACACTGAATAGGAATTCAAGGTACGCGATTAAAAATGGCGTCCCTTGAATTCCTATTGGCTGATTTGAGCCTTCAAATTCAAATGAGCCAATCGGATGAGAGCTACTTTAATTTTATTGGCTGATTTGAATAGCCAATAGAATAAGAGCTACTGTAATTATATTGGCTGATTAGAATAGCCAATAGAATTACAGTAGCTCTTATTCTATTGGCTATTCAAATCAGCCAATAGAATTAAAGTAGCTCTCATCAGATTGGCTGATTTGAATTTGAAGGCTCAAATCAGCCAATAGGAAATAATCGCGTACCTTGAATTCCTATTCAGTGTACGGCGGCGATCGTATGAAGAGGATCCTCCACGCACCATGGCTCCGGTCTTCAGTTCCAGCTTCGCCGATCTTCAGTTCCTGCATCGCCGGTCTTCAGTTCCAGAGAGGATGGTCTTCAGCTCCACGGTCATTGGTCTTCAACTCTTCCGCTCCGTGCCGGCTGGTTCCTGGAAGAAGAAGAGGTCGCCGTCTGGAAGAAGACTTCTCCGCCTGGAACAGGACCTTCTCCACCGGTCTTCAGGACAGGTAAGGACCACTTGGGGGTTAGACTTTTTTAAGGGGGATCGGGTGGGTTTTAGAGTAGGGGTGTGTGGGTGGTGAGATGTAATGGGGGGTGTTCTTTTTTTCACAGGTAAAAGAGCAGATTACTTTGGGGCAATGCCCCACAAAAGGCCCTGGTTATAGAGGGCTGGTAATAGAGCTGATTACTTTTGTAATTTAGTTTAGGGTAGGAACATTTTTTTATTTTGGGGGGCTTTGTTATTTTATTAGGGGGCTTAGATTAGGTGTAATTAGCTTAAAATTCTTGTAATCTTTTTTTATTTTTTGTAATTTAGTGGGGGTTTTTTTGTAATATAGTTTAGTGTATTTAATTATATTTTAGTTTAGATAATTGTAGTTTATTTAATTAATTTATTGATAGTGTAGGTGTATTTGTAACTTAGGTTAGGATTTATATTACAGGTAATTTGGTAATTATTTTAACTAGGTAGCTATTAAATAGTTATTAACTATTTAATAGCTATTGTACCTAGTTAAAATAAATACCTATAAAATAAACCCTAAGGCCTAGATTTGGAGTTTGGCGGTAAAAGGGCTGTTAACGCTCCGCGGGCTTTTTTCTGGCCACACCATAAATTTAACTCTGGTATCGAGAGTTCAAACAAATGCTGCGTTAGGCTCCAAAAAAGGAGCGTAGAGCATTTTTACCGCAAATGCAACTCTCGATACCAGAGTTGCTTACGGACGCGGCCGGCCTCAAAAACGTGCTCGTGCACGATTCTCCCATAGGAAACAATGGGGCTGTTTGAGCTGAAAAAAAACCTAACACCTGCAAAAAAGCAGCGTTCAGCTCCTAACGCAGCCCCATTGTTTCCTATGGGGTAACCCTTCCTACGTCTGCACCTAACACTCTAACATGTACCCCGAGTCTAAACACCCCTAACCTTACACTTATTAACCCCTAATCTGCCGCCCCCGCTATCGCTGACCCCTGCATATTTTTTTTAACCCCTAATCTGCCGCTCCGTAAACCGCCGCAACCTACGTTATCCCTATGTACCCCTAATCTGCTGCCCTAACATCGCCGACCCCTATATTATATTTATTAACCCCTAATCTGCCGCTCCCAACATCGCCGCCACCTACCTACACTTATTAACTCCTAATCTGCCGAGCGGACCTGAGCGCTACTATAATAAAGTTATTAACCCCTAATCCGCCTCACTAACCCTATCATAAATAGTATTAACCCCTAATCTGCCCTCCCTAACATCGCCGACACCTACCTTCAATTATTAACCCCTAATCTTCCGATCGGAGCTCACCGCTATTCTAATAAATGTATTAACCCCTAACGCTAAGTCTAACCCTAACCCTAACACCCCCCTAACTTAAATATAATTTACATCTAACGAAATTAATTAACTCTTATTAAATAAATGATTCCTATTTAAAGCTAAATACTTACCTGTAAAATAAATCCTAATATAGCTACAATATAAATTATAATTACATTGTAGCTATTTTAGGATTAATATTTATTTTACAGGTACAATAGCTATTAAATAGTTAAGAACTATTTAATAGTTACCTAGTTAAAATAATAACAAAATTACCTGTAAAATAAATCCTAACCTAAGTTATAATTAAACCTAACACTACCCTATCAATAAAATAATTAAATAAAATACCTACAATTACCTACAATTAACCTAACACTACACTATCAATAAATTAATTAAACACAATTCCTACAAATAAATACAATTAAATAAACTAGCTAAAGTACCAAAAATAAAAAAGAACTAAGTTACAAAAAATAAAAAAATATTTACAAACATAAGAAAAATATTACAACAATTTTAAACTAATTACACCTACTCTAAGCCCCCTAATAAAATAACAAAGCCCCCCAAAATAAAAAATTCCCTACCCTATTCTAAATTAAAAAAGTTACAAGCTCTTTTACCTTACCAGCCCTGAACAGGGCCCTTTGCGGGGCATGCCCCAAGAAGTTCAGCTCTTTTGCCTGTAAAAGAATAAATACAATACCCCCCCCAACATTACAACCCACCACCCACATACCCCTAATCTAACCCAAACCCCCCTTAAATAAACCTAACACTAAGCCCCTGAAGATCTTCCTACCTTGTCTTCACCATCCAGGTTCACCTAAAAAAAAACTTAAATAAACCTAACACCAACCCCCGGCAATCCACTAACAGTTCTTGAAGTCCCACTTGAAGGATCCATCCAGCCGGCAAGAAGTCTTCATCCGGGCGGCCTCTTTCATCTTCATCCATCCGGCTCGGAGCAGGTCCATTCTGAAGACATATGGCGCGGAGCTCCTCTTCAATACGGTCGCCGCCGTAAACTGGAACTTGAATGCAAGTGACGTCATCCAAGATGGCGTCCCTTGCATTCCTATTGGAATAGGATTAGAGCTGCTAAAATCCTATTGGCTGTTCCAATCAGCCAATAGGATTTGAGCAGCTCTCATCCTATTGGCTGTTCCAATCAGCCAATAGGATGAGAGCTCAATCCTATTGGCTGATTGGAACAGCCAATAGGAATGCAAGGGACGCCATCTTGGATGACATCACTTGCATTCAAGTTCAAGTTTACGGCCGCGACCGTATTGAAGAGGAGCTCCACGCTGGATGTCTTTAGGATGGACCGCTCCACGCCAGATGGATGAAGATAAAAGATGCTGGCTGGATGAAGACTTTGCCGGCTAGATGAAGATGGAAGAGGCCGGCTGGATGAAGACTTCTTACCGCCTGGATGAAGACTTTTTGCCGGCTGAATGGATCCTTCAAGCAGGACTTCAAGAACTGTAAGTGGATAATCAGGGGTTAGTGTTAGGTTTATTTAATGTTTGTTTGAGTGGGTTTTATTTTTAGAGTAGGGTCTAGGCAGTAAAAGAGCTAAATGCCCTTTTAAGGGCAATGGGGAGATTAGGTTATTTTAGATAGGGTTTTTATTTGGGGGTTTGTCGTGGGGGTGGTGGGTTTTACTGTTGGGGGGTGTTTGTAAAAAAAAATTACAGGTAAAAGAGCTGATTTCTTTCTTTTCTTCTAGATTAGGTGTAATACTTTTTTATTTTTGATAATGTAGGGGGGGGGGGGTTTCCGTAATTTTGTGTTTTTTATTTTTTGTAACTTAGCGTTTATTTTCTTTTTGTAATTTAGTCATTTTTAATAAGGTTAAGTAGTAGATTTAAATAATTTGAGTAGGGTTAGGGTTTTTTTATTATGTAATTTAGTTAATTTAATTGCTAGTTTAATTTAAGTGTAGAATAATAGTTAGGGTAGGTTAATTAATAGTTTATTTTATTTTAAATCTACAGGTAAGTTTAAATTTATTTTAAGATAGGGATGTGGTAATTTTAATTTAAAGTTAGCGGCTTGTTAGGTTTAGGGGTTAATAGCTTCATTTAGTTTTTGGCGATGTAGGGGGCTGGCGGTTTAGGGGTTAATAGGTTTACTTAGGGGTAGTGATGTGGGAGGCCAGAGGTTTAGGGGTTAATACGTTTATTTAGTGGCGGTGGGGTCTGGGAGCAGCGGGATAGGGGTTAATACATTTAGGTGGCAGCGGGGTCCGGGAGCGGTGGGATAGGGGTTAATAACTTTATTTAGGTGGCGGCGGGGTCCGGGAGAGGCGGGATAGGGGTTAATAACTTTAGGTGGCGGCGGGGTCCGGGAGTGGCGGAATAGGGGTTAAACATTTTAGTATAGTGGCGGCGTTTATTGACAGGGTATAAATAAAGTTGTTAAAAAGCCGAAAAGACACGAGATCGATGACTCCTAGTTAATAACAGACTGATGCTCATTGCCCCATACTTGGTGCGCAACTTTTTGCCGGCTTTTTTTTATAAATATGGAGATTGTATTCAGGTCCATGGCCGTGATGTTAGGCGAGCGTATTGGTGCCGGCGAATCCAGTATAGTTGAGGCTTTGATAAATATCCCCCATGGTCTCAACGACCGAATCAGTAAACCACGCTTAGTTAGAAATAAGCGTTCAATCTCCAACCAGTCAGCTTCAGAGAAACGAGATTTGGATGAAGAAGGGACCCTGAACCAGAAGGTCCTTCCTCAGAGACGGTTTCCCAGGCGGAAGAGACAACATCTCCACTAGTTCTGCATACCAGATCCTGCAAAGCCATGCAGGGGCTATTAGAATCCCTGACACTCTCTCCAGTTTGATACGAGCAATGACTCATGGAAGAAGAGCAAACGGAGGAAACGGGTATGCCAGCCTGAAATTCCAAGGAACCGCAGAACATCTATCAGAGCGTCCTGTGGATCCATTGACCTATAACTGCACCTTGAAAGCTTGGCATTCTGCCGAGACGCCATCAAATCCAGTTCCAGCATGCCCCATCTGAGGGTTAAACTGGAGAACACCTCTGGATAGAGTTCCCACTCCCCGTGGTGAAAAGTCTGTTCGCTCAGAAAATCCGCCTCCCAGTTGTCCACTTCTGGAATGTGGATGGCAGATATACAGCAATTGTGAGCTTCCGCTCACTGAACAATCCAAGTCACCTCCTAACTGCTAGTGAACTCTGAGTTCCTCACTGGTGGTTGATATAAACCATTGAGGTGATATAGTCCGACTGAAACCGAGCTATCGGAGCATTGTAAATCGCTCTCAACTCCAAGATGTTAAAGACGAGAGCAGACACATACGAGACCATAATCCCTGCGCCTTAACAGAACCCAGACTGTTTACTAGCCCAGCAGGTTGGCGTCCGTGGTCATTATCACACAGGATGTCTCCAGAAGCACGCATCCTGAGACAGATACTCCTGAAAGACCACTAAGGAAAAGAGTCTCTTGCAATCAGTTAAGTGGGGCCAGGTACTGACCAGGCCTGGCCCCACTTAACGTCCGAGATCAGACAGAAGTGGGTATCCATTAAATCACCCTAGTAGATGGGACAAGGGAACTCTTTCCCAGAATCATTCCAATCCACGGGAAAGAAGATTGACAAGATCTCTTAAAGAGAGATTATTCAAAGGAAGGATGACACCTGAACCAAATATTGTCCAGAAAAACATCCTTGCAATACCCCAAGACCTAAAAGTCCTTCTCAGAAATTTGAGAAGATCCTGATCAAGGGAAAAATAAATCCTTCAGGTTTATGCTTGTTATGAACTTGCCCTTATGAACCTAAGCAGAAAGGATCTGAGTTACTTGAGGTAAATACCTAGATTCCGTTCCCAGACTGTGATTGCAACTATCACTCCCAGAGAAAAAGGTCCTGAACCCAGTTCAAGGAATGCCTTTCATCATACTTGAATCACAGATACTCTAGCAGGAGAAATCTGCCCTAGGGAGAAAAGCTTAGATAGGACTTCAAAAGACATGACTGATCCTGTAGAAAGAGGAAAAGGAAAACTTCCTGTAGTCTTACTCTCTTGACGTGTGGTTAAAAAAGCCTCTTTTCTCCCGAAAAGTCAGAGAAAAATTATGGCTGACCAAGTCCATCTCATCCTAGAAAGAAAACGCCAGAAGCGTAGGTATGGAGGAAACATAAAATATTGAACCTGCAACTGCAAAACTAAAAAGCCTTGACTGTAGCATTAAGCTACAGGTAGGCTTCTCAGCTGACCAAGATTTCAGCCACAAAACCTGGCAGGCTAGTACAGCAAGTCTAATAAGACAAGGCATTGTTCTAAATGAACAATTAAACCTCCAGCTTTTTATCCATGGATCCGAAAAGGAGCTATCTAACCTCCACAGGGATCTAAGTACTCTGAGCTATAGTAGAAAGCTCCCTTCTACTAAAGACACTGTGCATTTCAATGGAGTTAGCGACAGGAAATCCTTAAAAGGAAGTGAGACAGGGAGAAAAATATCCCTAGTTTCTTATATATATATATATATATATATATATATATATATATATATATATATATATATATATTCCTGTGAAAATCCCACAGCACGTCTAGAACACTTCCACATAGAAAGAAAAAACATAGAACTGATAAAGTTCACAAAACTCCAAAGGGTTGACAAAGACAGGGGATTGGTGTCGTCCAAGTAGCTAAAACCTCCTATAACATATCACAAGGTGTTGAAGCATACATCTGAAGGATACCACTTCAGCAACAGATGAAGGAATTATACTGTCCAGATCTGAGATTTCACCCTCAGAAACTACCGGCGAATCCTCACCAAACTTAGAAGATGACAAACCTGCGTAGCAGCAGTGGAGCAGAAACCTTATTATCTGAGACTTTAAATGTCCTCTTGCATTTTCCCTGTAGAAAAGGAAAACAGACCAAGCCGCAGATACCACAGAAGATACCTGAGCTTGCAAATTCTGTAGGCAAATACACTCCTCCAGGAGACTGAGAGGAACCGCAGGGCACTGCATGTGACGCCATAGAGGCTTGG
Organism: Bombina bombina; assembly: GCF_027579735.1. Lineage (NCBI taxonomy): Eukaryota > Metazoa > Chordata > Amphibia > Anura > Bombinatoridae > Bombina > Bombina bombina. The sequence continues at coordinate 247,019,983 of NC_069502.1, forward strand.
GACGTTTAAGGAGAAAGCTGTGGCATAGTCTGAACAGCATCATCGTGGGAGAGCTTAGAAAGATCAGAAGGCAACAACCTATCTGTACATGTGATATACATAGCTAAACATGCAATACAGAAAGTTGAAAATATATCTGCTATATGAGAAACAGATGTGTGTTTTTTTTGTTTGTTTTTTTAAAAACACTCATCTTCTCAAAAGCCAATATTATTTGTTCCTAGAAACAAATCAAAAAATAAAAATAATATTTTAATAACCCTTAAATTTAAGGGAGTAAATTGTACTGTCTCTTTAAGAGAATGAAAATCTTGTATTACAGAACGTCTTATTAATAAAAATCTTAACTTACGGTTCAAACAATATGAAAGCTATCTAATACTGAATTTAGGGTAAGTGGTCTAAGATGCTTGTTATGACATTGAGACACTCTAACAGACACACTACTTCTAACCCAGCGTAATTAGGACGGACTTTAGTCTGTACTGTGGCTGTACGGTTTCCAGGCTGTACTGATTGCAAAAAGCTTTACCGTTGATTCACCTCAGCCTAAAAAAAAAACGATACCGGCAGAAAGCACTCCGCTCCGTTCTCAGTCAGAGAACGAGGTGGAGCCAGAAAACTGCACTCAACCAGAGACTTAAATGGCGGCGCTCCGTTTCAGAAGAAGAAGGAGGGGGAACCATGAGAACGGCATGGAGATGAAGCCCAGATGTTTTTACCTTGCACCTTATCCTGCTGCTTAGTCTTGAGAAACAAGTCAAACCTGGATGCCACTGTATACTCAAAACACAATCGGTCACAAAAATAAAGATGCTGCTCACTTATTATAAAGAGTGGAGGAAAGCACATCAACTAGCTCCATAGGAATGGCGCTACCAGGAAAAAAGCGTGCCTAAGAGTATGCTTAAACGATTTCATAATAATGAAGCCCTCAATAGAAAGTTAATTCCTTCTTTTGAGAATGATTAACCTCTAAGTCTCTCTCACATGACAATAAAGTGCCTGCCTACTGCCAGAATAATCCTCTTAAAGGATAATGTGTCCCATAGTTAAGTGCAGATTACCTTATTATTTAGGATCCTTAACCCCATCAGTGCCAGGCTCCTAGCCCCAGAAGACAAAAGGCACTTACCTGCACATATAGCTGTCTGACAGGAGGACAGCTCATCTGGTATGAGAGGATGCCACTCCTCACAGAGACCTGTGGAAAAAAAGATCAGAGCAAACCTACTCTGGCTTTCTATACAAGGGCAGAAACATGTGTCCCATAGTTAAGTGCAGATTACCTTATTATTTAGGATCCTTAACCCCATCAGTGCCAGGCTCCTAGCCCCAGAAGACAAAAGGCACTTACCTGCACATCTAGCTGTCTGACAGGAGGACAGCTCATCTGGTATGAGAGGATGCCACTCCTCACAGAGACCTGTGGAAAAAAAGATCAGAGCAAACCTACTCTCGCTTTCTATACAAGGGCAGAAACATGTTCGAAAAACGCAGTGAGGCCCACCTCACAAGTTCCTAACTGCTTTAAAGCCACCACTGCCCTACTGAAGAGACTAACATGGAGTACGGCTAGACCCAATCTTGAGAGGAAGTTCAGAAGAGTACACCACCTACTCTAGCTTAAAAATAATAAAATCTTGCTTGAAATAAAATAAATCTAATTTTCTTCAGACACCAAAAACTTCATCTCCTCCATGTACAGAGGCAAAGAGAATGGCTGGGGGTTGTGGGAAGGGAAGTGATACTTAAAGGGACACTGAACCCAAATTTTTTTCTTTAATGATTCAGATAGATTGTACAATTTTAAGCAACTTTCTAATTTACTCCTTTTACCAAATTTTCTTCATTCTCTTGATAATTTTATTTGAAATGCAAGAATGTAAGTTTAGATGCCGGCCAATTTTTGGTGAACAACCTGGGTTGTTCTTGCTGATTGGTGGATAAAGTCATCCACCAATGAACAAGTGCTTTCCATGGTTCTGAACCAAGCAAATAGCTTAGATGCCTTCTATTTTAAATAAAGATAGCAAGAGAACAAAGAAGAATTGATAATAGGAGTAAATTAGAAAGTTGCTTAAAATTGCATGTTCTATCTGAACCATGAAAGAATAAATTTGGGTTCAGTGTCCCTTTAACAGCTTTGCTGTGATGCTCTTTGCCTCCTCCTGCTGGCCAGGAGTGATATTCCCAACAGTAATTGATGATCCGTGGACTCACTGGCCTAGATTTAGAGTTGGGCGGTAGCCGTCAAAACCAGCGTTAGAGGCTCCTAACGCTGGTTTTTACCGCCCTCTGGTATTTGGAGCCAGTCATTAAAGGGTCTAACGCTCACTTTCCAGCCGCGACTTTTCCATACCGCAGATCCCCTTACGTCAATTGCGTATCCTATCTTTTCAATGGGATCTTTCTAACGCCGGTATTTAGAGTCGTGTCTGAAGTGAGCGTTAGAAATCTAACGACAAAACTCCAGCCGCAGAAAAAAGTCAGTAGTTAAGAGCTTTCTGGGCTAACGCCGGTTCATAAAGCTCTTAACTACTGTGCTCTAAAGTACACTAACACCCATAAACTACCTATGTACCCCTAAACCGAGGTCCCCCCACATCGCTGCCACTCTATTAATTTTTTTTAACCCCTAATCTGCCGACCGCACGCCGCTGCCACCTACGTTATCCCTATGAACCCCTAATCTGCTGCCCCTAACACCGCCGACCCCTATATTATATTTATTAACCCCTAATCTGCCGCCCCCGCTATCGTTGACACCTGCATATTTTTTTTAACCCCTAATCTGCCGCTCCGTAAACCGCTGCTACCTACATTATCCCTGTGTACCCCTAATCTGCTGCCCCTAACACCGCCGACCCCTATATTATATTTATTAACCCCTAATCTGCCCCCCACAACATCGCCTCCACCTGCCTACAGTTATTAACCCCTAATCTGCCGAGCGGACCGCACCGCTACTATAATAAAGTTATTAACCCCTAATCCTCCTCACTCCCGCCTCAATAACCCTATAATAAATAGTATTAACCCCTAATCTGCCCTCCCTAACATCGCCTACACCTAACTTCAATTATTAACCCCTAATCTGCCGACCGAATCTCGCCGCTACTGTAATAAATGGATTAACCCCTAAAGCTAAGTCTAACCCTAACACTAACACCCCCCTAAGTTAAATATAATTTTTATCTAACGAAATAAATGAACTCTTATTAAATAAATTATTCCTATTTAAAGCTAAATACTTATCTGTAAAATAAACCCTAATATAGCTACAATATAAATTATAATTATATTATAGATATTTTAGGATTAATATTTATTTTACAGGCAACTTTGTATTTATTTTAACCAGGTACAATAGCTATTAAATAGTTAAGAACTATTTAATAGCTAAAATAGTTAAAATAATTACAAAATTAGCTGTAAAATAAATCCTAACCTAAGTTACAATTAAACCTAACACTACAATATCAATAAATTAATTAAATACAATACCTACAATTATCTATAATTAAACCTAACACTACACTATCAATAAATTAATTAAATAAAATACCTACAAATAAATACAATTAAATGAACTAACTAAAGTACAAAAAATAAAAAAGAACTAAGTTACAAAAAATAAAAAAAATATTTACAAACATTAGAAAAATATTACAACAATTTTAAACTAATTACACCTACTCTAAGCCCCCTAATAAAATAACAAAGCCTCCCAAAATAAAAAAATGCCCTACCCTATTCTAAAATAAAAAAGTTCAAAGCTCTTTTACCTTACCAGCCCTGAAAAGGGCCCTTTGCGGGGCATGCCCCAAAGAATTCAGCTCTTTTGCCTGTAAAAAAAACACATACAATACCCCCCCCAACATTACAACCCACCACCCACATACCCCTAATCTAACCCAAACCCCCCTTAAATAAACCTAACACTAAGCCCCTGAAGATCTCCCTACCTTGTCTTCACCTCACCGGGTCCCGATCTGTCCAGAAGAGGGTCCGAAGTCTTGATCCAAGCCCAAGCGGGGGGCTGAAGAGTGACGTCCATCCTCGGGCTGAAGTCTGGATCCAAGCGGCGGCTGAAGAACTCCATCATCGGGCTGAAGTCGGAAGTCCATCATCGGGATGAAGTCTTCTATCAAGCCGCATCTTCAATCTTCTTTCTTCCGGAGCGGAGCGGAGCGATCTTCTTCCAAGCCGACGCGGAACATCCTCTTCAACCGACGCCTACTCGCCGAATGACGGTTCCTTTAAATGACGTCATCCAAGATGGCGTCCCTCGAATTCCGATTGGCTGATAGGATTCTATCAGCCAATCGGAATTAAGGTAGGAATATTCTGATTGGCTGATGGAATCAGCCAATCAGATTCAAGTTCAATCCGATTGGCTGATTGGATCAGCCAATCAGATTGAGCTTGCATTCTATTGGCTGTTCCGATCAGCCAATAGAATGCGAGCTCAATCTGATTGGCTGATTGGATCAGCCAATCGGATTGAACTTGAATCTGATTGGCTGATTCCATCAGCCAATCAGAATATTCCTACCTTAATTCCGATTGGCTGATAGAATCCTATCAGCCAATCGGAATTCGAGGGACGCCATCTTGGATGACGTCATTTAAAGGAACCGTCATTCGGCGAGTAGGCGTCGGTTGAAGAGGATGTTCCGCGTCGGCTTGGAAGAAGATGGCTCCGCTCCACTCCGGAAGAAAGAAGATTGAAGATGCGGCTTGATAGAAGACTTCATCCCGATGATGGACTTCCGACTTCAGCCCGATGATGGAGTTCTTCAGCCGCCGCTTGGATCCAGACTTCAGCCCGAGGATGGACGTCACTCTTCAGCCCCCCGCTTGGGCTTGGATCAAGACTTCGGACCCTCTTCTGGACAGATCGGGACCCGGTGAGGTGAAGACAAGGTAGGGAGATCTTCAGGGGCTTAGTAGGAAGACGTAGGAAGTGTTTCCCCATAGAAAACAATGGGGCTGCGTTAAGAGCTGAACGCTGCTTTTTTGCAGGTGTTAGGTTTTTTTTCAGCTCAAACCCCATTGTTTTCTATGGGGATATCGTGCACGAGCACGCTTTTGAAGCTGGCCGCGTCCGTAAGCACCGCTAGTATCTAGAGTTGCAGTGGCGTTAAATTATGCTCTACGCTCCCTTTTTGGAGCCTAACGCAGTGAAAACCCAGCCATTCTGTGAACTCTAAATACCAGCGGTATTTAAAAGGTGCGGGAGAAAAAAAGCACGCGTAGCTAACGCACCCCTTTGGCCACCAAACTCTAAATCTAGCCGTAAGTGTCTTAAGAAAGAAAAGAAAATCTTTGACTTTCATGCCGCTTAAATATAGGGAAAAAAAATAACTTATTTTATACAAAATTATGAAGTTTTTATCATTTTTATCTCAATTAGCAAACTGGAATCTAACAGCCACGGAATTAGGACTTTTTTTATTTATTTTTTTCATGACATGTTGTAGAAAAAGTTGTCTATTTGTTTTTTCAAGTTGTTTTTAAACTGTGATAGATGCAGCACAGCAGGTGTCGTTTATTAAAGCGACACAGTCTAGTCAAAATTAATTATTAATTAGACACAAAAAAACTTGCTGTCTTTTTTTTATTTTTTGTGTGTTTTTTTTTAAATCATTATTTTTTACTTTGAGTAATAATTGCTTTTAGGGCGGATTTATTAAATGTCAGACAGCGGATCATGTCCGCCCGACATCGCTAAATGCCGACAGCATACGCTGTCGGCATTTATCATTGCGCAAGCATTTCTATTGATTCCGACCCCTGCACATTCGCAGCAAATTGGCTACTAGCAGGGGGTGTCAATCATCCCAATCGTATCCAGAAGACTCACACGGAATAATCAGCATTGACTGCTTCATAAATCGTCCCCTTTGCCTCTACTGACTACGTCTTTTTCATCTTAAAGCTAAACTCAATCGTGCTAGAAAATTACTAAAAACAAGAAAATAATTGAAAAATTGGAAAATGGTTTATAATGTATTGCTAAAAATATCTCAAAGTAAAACCATTGAAATGGAAACTGTACAGTGTTATGTACTGTCTATCCAAGAAAGTATCAAATGAAATCACAACAGCTAAAGTTCTTCTTTGTAATTAAAGGGATATTCCAGTGATATTCATTTTCCTTTAAAGGGACAGTCTACACCAGAATTTTTATTGTTTTAAAAGATAGATAATCCCTGTATTACTCATTCCCTAGTTTTGCATTATAAACACGGTTATATTAATAGATGTTTTATCTCTGTGATTACCTTGTATCTAAGCCTCTGCAAACTGCCCCCTTATTTCAGTTTTTTTGACAGACTTGCATTTTAGCCAATCAGTGCTGACTGCTAAGTAACTCCACATACGTGAGAACAATGCTATCTATATGACACACATTAACTAACACCCTCTAGTGGTGAAAAACTGTCAAATTGCATTCAGATAAGAGGCGACCTTCAAGGTCTAAGAAATTAGCATATGAACCTCCTAGGTTTAGCGCTCAACTAAGAATACCAAGAGAACAAAGCAAAATTGGTTATAAAGTAAATTGAAAAGTTGTTTAAAATGACATGCCCTATCTGAATCATGAAAGTTTATTTTGGACTAGACTGTTCCTTTAAGGGAATATTTTTTCTTTTATGATTGCTAGTCACACTGCAGTGCTACTAATGTGTTGCTATTTCAGGGATTGCTGCTTTCAGCAGAAGCAGACAGGCCGATCAAGGTAAATTAGTGCATATTAAGAATCTGCTGTCTCTAAAATCAATAACTATGCTCTGGAAACGTAGAGTAGTTATTGCAATAAAAGCATCCTCTGGAAGTACAGTGACTATGAAAATACTGTAGAAGGAGAATGAGCTTAAAGGGACATTAAACACTGAGTTGGTAATATAAAAAGATAATATATATATATATATATATATATATATATATATATATATATATATATATATATATATATATATAAAACCTCTGCAATGTACTTTGATTATTTATTTTGTCCCCTTTATTGTACTTCCATTCTCAAATTGTGAGCTTTTCAGTTCCTGATAGAAATGGAAGTGCAGAACACTGTTATATTCCGCACAGCCATTGGCTGCAAACTCTAGTGACCTATTTATAACTGACCCTAATTGGCCACAGCAGAGAAGGTAACCTAAGCTACAACATGGCAGCTCCCAGTGTTTTATAGAGACTAAACTTTACTTATTTTGTCAATATTTAAACAGCTAATGAAACTTTAAAAATACATCTGCATGTTATTATCAGACTAATCTTTTCTTTGAATGCTTCGTTCTATGTAGCATTTGTTTTTTGTTTAATGTCCATTTAAGGGGCACTAAACACTTGTATTACTATGCATAATTATGCAATTTATATTACAACTTTACAATATACTTTCAATAATTATTTTCACCTTTTTTCTGCAATTGTTAAAAGTGTAGATTTTCCTCTAAGGCACTTGGCAGGCTTTTCAGGCCTCACTCGCCCTGCCACATATATCTCTCAAATTGCAGTTTGTTTTATTCCTGCTGAAATCAAACAATAGACATTTTGTTAACACATTGACAGTGGCAATCGCTGTAACCTCCAGAGTCAAGTCCAGATTGGCTCTTCCAAATAAGTAATGTGGTAGGTTGAGTTTAATACTGAAAAACAAGTGTAGCAAACAAGGTTTTATTCTGTTCTTATATAGTTATTGGAAGTGTTATATGTTGTGTAACCTATAAAATTGTTTTTAATGCCAAAAATGAGTAGTGGATATACAAAACATCCATGTACCACCACAGACATCCTGACAAACTCTCCCGAAAATGCAATAGGTTCAGAATACAGTGGGCAATTAGGGTCATATATGAGTGCTCTACTTTTATCCTCTAACCTCTGGTAGGCAGAATTTAGATTGGGCTAGGATATTGATTTTATACAGTGTGTATCGACATATATCAACACTGGATTATCTGCTATATTCATTTTGGATAATATATATATATATATATATATATATGTATGTATATTCACATCATTTTAAGATACACTTTGATTTTATTGGAGTGACTTTTATTTTGGAGCACATATTTTTTTGCGTTACATATCATTGGATTGGTTGTCACGGACTATATTTTTCCTTTTTTTTTCTTTTTTTTGGATCCATTTACTTATATGCGCTTATACATTTTTATGTTTGTCATTTATGCTGCTTTTATTATATGATTCTCTAATATTACATATTGTAGTCTTTATGCTCTCTCTCTCTCTCTCTCTCTCTCTCTCTCTCTCTCTCTCTCTCTCTATATATATATATATATATATATATATATATATATATATATATATATATATATATATATTTATATATCTGTGTGTGTGTGTGAATTTAGAGATTTGATTAGGAGATCATCTTTGGGGAGTTTGTGTAATTTTCTTTTCTCAGTGTGGAGCTGTAATAATAATTGTAGGGAAATTAGGGTTCACATGTCAAAGGGAACAATGTCACACTATAAAGATACATGTAGAGTCAATTTTACAGACATCTAAGTATTCTCTGTAGCAGCTTCAATACAACGAATCATTTAATAGACAAAAGCACTGCATAGTTACACTGAATTTTCATGTTTTGTGCATTTTTGGGAAATTGAGATGTTTATCTAAAATCTCACTGAAACAGGTCACAAACCTGCAAGCAATGTAACACCACTATATAAATCAGTTTTGATGTGTTTGTTTTTTTAAGGAAATATTCCATTTGTTAAAGGGTCATGAAACCCAAAAGTTTTCTTTCATGATTCAGAGAGAGCATACAATTTTAAAAATGTTTTAATTTTACTTTTATTATCAAATTCGCTTTATTTTAATGATATTATTTGTGATAGAGAATACCTAGGTAGGAAGAGTGCACACATTTGGAGCACTAAATACCAGCAGTTTTTAAAGAATGCTTTTAATCACTAGGTAGCAGCAGTGTTTTCACAATGTATAACTAACTTTTAAAAGCATTCTTTCAAAACTGCTCCCATACAGTGCTCTGGACATGGACACACTCCTGAGCCTACCTACCTGCTAATTAATAGAAGGAAATATGTTGTAGAGGCTTCAAGTCTTTCTTAAAAAAAACAAAAAACATTGTTTTTATCAGGGATAGGCAAGGTGTCCGTGACTGGCCCTTGCAGTGTCCGCCGCCCATTTTTCTGTGGGGAGGGAGGAGTAAGACAGATGAATACTGGTCCTGACTCCTCCTTAACACACGCGGTGCCCCGTTTTGCAGGGTTGTGACCACTCCCACATGATGCCGCTTAGTACCAGAAAATGACTCTAAATGAGACAGAGAGAGAGGGAAGATTCAAGAAGCAAGCTGCCACCGTGTCCCTGGAGCTTTATATGCAAAGGTAAAGCACTTTAACCAGCACCTGAGGTTTATTATAAGTAGTATTTAAATAGAAAGAAAAGATATAGTAAGGTTGTGAATCATAACCTTAGTATATCTTTTCTTTCTGATTAAATAATAGGAAAGGGAAAATATTTAGTGAGAATAAAAATAGTGGCTTGCCAAGAGACTGCTAGCAACATTGGGTGATAAGTTATGGAATTAATAAAGCCTGAGTGAAATACTGGATGTGTATCTTCTGCATCTGTATAATAACACCCAGCTCTATACAAAGACACAGAAGTGACACTGGCACATGTGTATAGCCAGACAAGGGCTGGTTATAGGATCAGTGGTATCTGCATCAGTATAATAAAATTCAGCACTATAAAATAATAGTTTTAATTGGAAATGTACCTTGGTGTCCTTCACTAAAGGTCTTTACTTTAGAAAATGTCCGCCACAGCCTTGGCTCGTGCCTATCCCTGGTTTTTATATATATATGACGTGCACTCATAGGAGGCAGGTGAGGCACTGCCGCACCTGCCATTTGGGGCAAATTGAAATAAAAAATACAATTTTCTTAAAAAAAAAAAGTTTAAATTTTTTTTGTTTTGTAAAAAATTCCAACTCTATAATATTGCACAATAGAGGCAGCGGGTTCTGCTTTCCCTCTATTGCGCAATATTTTCCTTAGATTTTTATGACTAGCCGCTCTGCTGCACCACCCGGTAGTTATTAGTAGCTACAGCGCGGCTGAAAAAACTATTAAAGAGGCATCTTTAATGAGGCCTCGTATTTTCATGGGAGCCAATCAACGCCAGTCACGTATTTCCTCCTGGTGATTGACAGCACCAGGAGAATGTACTGACCCGGAGTTTTTGAATCCCTGCTGCACTGCACTGCGCATGCGCAAAGCGAGGACCAGTCTGGCGGGAACAACAGTGACAGACAGACACTCCTGCCTGTCACTGAGCAGTCATCAAAATTAAGCAAGACAGAGGAGGATCCGGATTGCCAACATCAGGCTGATCAGCTGCTGCCCTGGCCCCTGACTGAGGAGCAGATGACGACCGTTACACAGCTACAAGTAAAACTTAAGTTATATACCGGTAGGTGGCCTAGGCCAGGTAGGAGGTAAAAAAGAAGTGTACACTGTACACTATTGACTCTGACTGACTGACCGTTACTGCAGCAGGGAGCTTAGCAGAATTATTAACCGGACCGGTACTCATCATGTGATCATCTGATTCTGAATCAGATGATCAAATGATGAGGACCGATCTGGTTAATAATTCTTTAAATTAGCAGCGAGCAGTGGGTAGCACTGACTGACTGTCACTGTGGCATCACAGCCTGCTTAACAATGGGACCAACAGGGTCCACTTTAGTCAGTGACTACTATCACATTTAAAAAAGTCAGACTGCCTCTCCAGTCTGCCGCAAGGTACCCATCAGATGTGGTGATGGTAACCTGTCCTGCAGCGGACAATTAAATGCTAGTAAGTATAAATGCTAGCAAACTTGCTCATTAATTGTAGTATTAACTATACTGCAAACCATGGGGTCGATCCGATATAAATCGTCGCCCGCAAAAGCCGGCGACGCCAATATTTGCGCGGGTTTGGTATCACATATACGGCGTAACCTAGAAGTTACGCCCGTATATTTCTGCCGTCGCCCGTAGTTTTTTGGGCCATAGGCAGGTATACCGAACCCGCGCAGTTCGGTATCCAATATGCAGCGTAAGGACTTACGTGGCGAAAATGGAGAAAACTTACTCCATTTTCACCTCGCCACAAAAAGCAGCCGTAAGAAGCCTTACGCTGACTATTGGAGCCCCGTAACTTCCTAAACTGGCTGCTAAAATAAACCTAACACCTAACGCATGCGCAATGTCTATCTACCTGTCAACCGCGATCCCCCCCCCCCCGAAATCCCTAATAAAGTTATTAACCCCTAAACCGCCGCTCCCGGACCCCGCCGCCATTTACATAAACTAACCCCCTACTGTGAGCCCCTAAAACCGCCGCCATCTACCTTATCTATCCCCTAATCTGACCCCTTACACCGCCGCCACCTATATAAAAATTATTAACCCCTAATCTAATCCCCCTATACCGCCGCCAGCTATATTAATATTATTAACCCCTAATGTAAGCCACTTACACCGCCGCCATCTCTATTAAAATGATTAATCCCTTATTTAATCTACCTACCCCGCCGCCAGCTATATTATCTATATTAACCCTAAGTATATTATAGTTAATATAGGTATTACATTACATATATTAACTATATTAACCCTAATTATATTAGGGTTAATATAGTTAATATAGTTACTATAGTATTTATATTAACTATATTAACTCTATCTAACCCTAACACCCCTAACTAAATTTATATTAAATTAATCTAATTCATTTATAAACTAAAATATTCCTATTTAAATCTAAATACTTACCTATAAAATAAACCCTAAGATAGCTACAATATAATTAATAATTACATTGTAGCTATGTTAGGGTTAATATTTATTTTACAGGTAAATTGTTAATTATTTTAACTAGGTATAATAGATATTAAATAGGTATTACCTATTTAATAGCTACCTAGTTAAAATAATTACCCAATTACCTGTAAAATAAATCCTAACCTAAGTTACAAATACACCTACACTATCAATAAATTTAATAAACTACAAACATCTATCTAAAAATACAATTAAATTAACTAAACTACAAAAAAAAAAAAACACTAAATTACAAAAAATAAAAAAAAGATTAAAAGATTTTTAAGCTAATTACACCTATTCTAAGCCCCCTAATAAAATAATAAACCCCCAAAATAAAAAAAATTCCCTGCCCTATTCTAAATTAAACAAATTTCAAAGCTCTTTACCTTACCAGCCCTTAAAAGGGCCTTTTGTGGGGCATGCCCCAAAGAATTCAGCTCTTTTGCATACAACAAATACAATCCCCCCCCCCCCCCCATTACAACCCACCACCCACATACCCCTATTCTAAAACCACCCAAACCCCCCTTAAAAAAGCCTAACACTACCCCCCTGAAGATCTCCCTACCTTGTCTTCACCACACCGGGCCAAACTCCTGATCCGATCCGGGCGATGTCTTCCTCCAAGCGGCAAAGAAGAATTCTTCCTCCGGCGATGTCTTCCTCCAAGCGGCAAAGAAGAATTCTTCCTCCGGCGACGTCTTCCTCCAAGCGGCAGCAAAGTCTTCATTCTTCCGGCGGCATCTTCAATCTTCTTTCTTCGCTCCGCCGCCGCGGAGCATCCATCCCGGCTGACTGCTGTACTACGAATGAGGTACCTTTAAATGACATCATCCAAGATGGCGTCCGCCGAATTCCGATTGGCTGATAGGATTCTATCAGCCAATCGGAATTAAGTTAGAAAAATCTGATTGGCTGATTCAATCAGCCAATCAGATTCAAGTTCAATCCGATTGGCTGATCCAATCAGCCAATCAGATTGAGCTCGCATTCTATTGGCTGTTCCGATCAGCCAATAGAATGCGAGCTCAATCTGATTGGCTGTTCGGATCAGCCAATCGGATTGAACTTGAATCTGATTGGCTGATTCAATCAGCCAATCAGATTTTTCTAACTTAATTCCGATTGGCTGATAGAATCCTATCAGCCAATCGGAATTCGGCGGACGCCATCTTGGATGACGTCATTTAAAGGTACCTCATTCGTAGTACAGCAGTCGGCCGGGATGGATGCTCCGCGGCGGCGGAGCGAAGAAAGAAGATTGAAGATGCCGCCGGAAGAATGAAGACTTTGCTGCCGCTTGGAGGAAGACGTCGCCGGAGGAAGAATTCTTCTTTGCCGCTTGGAGGAAGACATCGCCGGAGGAAGAATTCTTCTTTGCCGCTTGGAGGAAGACATCGCCCGGATCGGATCAGGAGTTCGGCCCGGTGTGGTGAAGACAAGGTAGGGAGATCTTCAGGGGGGTAGTGTTAGGCTTTTTTAAGGGGGGTTTGGGTGGTTTTAGAATAGGGGTATGTGGGTGGTGGGTTGTAATGGGGGGGGGGATTGTATTTGTTGTATGCAAAAGAGCTGAATTCTTTGGGGTATGCCCCACAAAAGGCCCTTTTAAGGGCTGGTAAGGTAAAGAGCTTTGAAATTTGTTTAATTTAGAATAGGGCAGGGAATTTTTTTTATTTTGGGGGTTTATTATTTTATTAGGGGGCTTAGAATAGGTGTAATTAGCTTAAAAATCTTTTAATCTTTTTTTTATTTTTTGTAATTTAGTGTTTTTTTTTTTTGTAGTTTAGTTAATTTAATTGTATTTTTAGATAGATGTTTGTAGTTTATTAAATTTATTGATAGTGTAGGTGTATTTGTAACTTAGGTTAGGATTTATTTTACAGGTAATTGGGTAATTATTTTAACTAGGTAGATATTAAATAGTTAATAACTATTTAATATCTATTATACCTAGTTAAAATAATTAACAATTTACCTGTAAAATAAATATTAACCCTAACATAGCTACAATGTAATTATTAATTATATTGTAGCTATCTTAGGGTTTATTTTATAGGTAAGTATTTAGATTTAAATAGGAATATTTTAGTTTATAAATGAATTAGATTAATTTAATATAAATTTAGTTAGGGGTGTTAGGGTTAGATAGAGTTAATATAGTTAATATAAATACTATAGTAACTATATTAACCCTAATATAATTAGGGTTAATATAGTTAATATATATAATGTAATAACTAAATTAACTATAATATACTTAGGGTTAATATAGATAATATAGCTGGCGGCGGGGTAGGTAGATTAAATTAGGGGTTAATCATTTTAATAGAGATGGCGGCGGTGTAAGGAGCTTACATTAGGGGTTAATAATTTTAATATAGATGGCGGCGGTGTTAGGGGCTCACTTTAGGGGGTTATAGATATAATATAGCTGGCGGCGGGGTACGGGAGCGGCGGTTTAGGGGTTAATAACTTTATTAGGTTGCGGCGGGGTACGGGAGTGGCGGTTTAGGGGTTAATAGCTTTTTTATTGTTAGGCTAGTGAGGGGGGATAGCGGATAGAGGGTTAGACGTGTCGGGCTATGTTAGGGAGGCGTGTTAGACAGTGCGGGCTATGTTAGGGAGGCGTGTTAGACAGTGCGGGTGTTTTAGACTTTAGTCAGGTTTTATAGGCGCCGGCAGTTTCTAACGTGGCGCAAGTCACTGGCGACGCCAGAAATTTGTACTTGCGCAGATTTCTGGACATCGCTGGTTTGTCAGACTTACGGCACGTTAGCATCTGACGGCGACTTATATGGGATAGCTCGAGTTGCGAGCTGAAACTGCGGGCGACGCCGGTTCCCTTGCTTGCGCCGCAAACTGCGATCTATATCGGATCGCGCCCCATATCTAGTACTGGTGAAAAACATGGTATATTGTCATGTGTAGTGAGTGTGACTTGTAGAGCTTGTGAGTGTGACTTGTAGAGCTTGTGAGTATAAATTGTTCTCAATACAGATTATTAGTCTCAGTGGTCTTTCATATTTTGTCCAGTTGCTGTATGGAGTGATAGATAGAAATATCTTGAGAGAGATAGAAAGAGAGGTAAACAATTTTTAACTATTTTTGTGCTGTTTCATGACTCATGAGAAGCTTTCTTATTTATTATCTATTTTGTTGGACTTTGAGGGAATGATATCCAGGAATAGGAATGTCACCAGCATCTGCATGTATTATATAAGTGCCAGTGAGTACACCCTCTTCCCTGGTATGCCATCTTTGTGCCTCAGTCCTCACTAACCAACCAGCTCTCATTCTTTTCAGTGTTTTGGGATCTGACTCTTTCACATTTGTATGGTAGTATTTTACTAGCTGAAGGCAGTATATAATCACACATCAGCAGTATTTAATACCCTATCAAAATGGTCTGGTCTTTGGGTACTTCTCCACCATCCTGAAGGCAATTTTGCTATTTGCTTTAAGCTAATTTTGGTAAATTAATTGGTTGCAAGCCAGGGTGCTTACACTGGAGGGGGTGGGAGGATGTTGAGAGCTGTGGGGTATTATGTTGTTGATAGAGGATTTTTGAGGCAGAGGGTCTGTGGAGTCAGTGTGTCACACAGTAAGGGTTAATTGTTGTAATGGGCGTTGAAGAAGGTGACTGCAGTTTCTTTCTTTGAGAAAGAGTGATTGGAAGATGTGGAACAATTTAAGTAGTGATGCATTATTACTGTTCCTTAACTTCCTTTGGGTTTTCATATTTTTTTAACAATTTTTTTAATTAAATTAAATATTGGTTAAATACATTCTTTCTTTATTTTAGTTAGCACAATGTCTTAGAATTAGATGGAAGTTGGAACAGAAAATAACAGTAGTACTATAATAATGTCACAATAATTATACTGTAATTTTATGTTCCATATAAGACATTGCACTAAAATAAAGAGAGAATTTATTTTTCCAATATTTAATTTAATTTAAAAAATGTTAGGTGATATATTATAATTCATTTAATGTGTCACCAATATTCCATAACAGTGAGCAGTGTGTCATTGTGCAACCTGCTAATATAGTTGTACATTTATAATACCTCTATTGGGTTCATATATGTGCTACTCAGGCGTATAATGTCCAGTGCCTTACCAGCCTCTGACTTCACCGCACGTCACTATATATATATATATATATATAAATATATATATATATATATATATATATATATATATATGGAATTTTTATTTCGGTAAGAATACAAATGTGATTTTCAGCACATATCACTGGGGGTTGCTTAGAAAGCAGTGCTATTTTTTTCTCTATGCTCCTTTTTTTCTTTTTGCTTTTTTCTTTTAATTAACTTTATTAAAAAATCTTTATGCTAATATAGAGATGGGAGACACAGCTGTAATATACAATATTCGAACAAAATTCCTTCAATTTTATATAAAATGATAAACCTTATTTAGAAAAACTGAACAGAGAAAATATATAAATTGAACATCATCAAATAAAATAAAATAGGGATGTCCAGGCTATGTTAGTATATGTTATAACAAATATGAGATTAAATATTACCACTCCTGATATTCCTAAGAACAAGGAAAAACTTTTGTTTTCCATTCAAATGTAAAAAAAAAAGAAATTCTAATTATATGTGCTTTAATTTTTTTAAAAAATCACATTGAAATGTCTTTAGATGAAGTCCAGATAATCATTATTTTTTTAACTTTTCATGACAATTAGCAGCACAGGTACTTTTTCCTTTCTTGGCTACATTGTCTGTGTGTTTGTTTTTTTGTTACAATACATGCCAAATGGCTTTCATTCTGATTTGTTCATTATATTAGACAGCCAGAATTGATTATGGGTGAGCATGTTCTTCTGATTGGTGGTGGGGTCCTTTGGGTGTTGAGCAGGATAGAAGTTAGAGTAACATTTTGTTGGGGAAAGGGTCATTTTTAGGGTTTATTTTGGTTAATACATGGTTACTTTTAGGATTAAATCAGTTTTAGTTCAAATCAATAGAGATTTAGGGGTTTCTTTTGTGGTGGGAGGCAATTACATTTAGTGTTAGTGGTCTATGAAACTGGTGCTTATATATAATAGTAGCAGTATTATAGTGGCTGTGATTAGAAGTTCCCTGGCTAGTGGTTATATAGACCAGTTGTAAGGAGACACTATTATTTAGTGACCTGCATATTGTGCTTAGTCTCTACAGAATGGTATTGTGATTCTGATCCATTTGCTAAAATGGAGCATTATATAAACTTGTATTAGCCCTTATATTGTATCACAATAACGAAAAAATCAGAAAAGCCACAATAAGAAGTTATTATACAAATATAAGAAGAATCAGGCCTCCAGTGAGTTTTATTCTACACGGTTTCAGAATATGAATATATATATATATATATATATATATATATATATATATATATATATATATATATATATATATATATATATATATATATATAAAGGAAAAAGGGGCTGGGGATCAGGATCCGGTGTGTATCCTCAGTTGTCCACAACACTTAAGCCAGCATGAAGAGATTTAACCCCTTAAGGACCACAGCACTTTTCCATTTTCTGTCCGTTTGGGACCAAGGCTATTTTTACATTTCTGCGGTGTTTGTGTTTAGCTGTAATTTTCCTCTTACTCATTTACTGTACCCACACATATTATATACTGTTTTTCTCGCCATTAAATGGACTTTCTAAAGATACCATTATTTTCATCATATCTTATAATTTACTATAAAAAAAAATATAAAATATGAGGAAAAAAACACACTTTTTCTAACTTTAACCCCCAAAATCTGTTACACATCTACAACCACCAAAAAACACCCATGCTAAATAGTTTCTAAATTTTGTCCTGAGTTTAGAAATACCCAATGTTTACATGTGCTTTGCTTTTTTTGCAAGTTATAGGGAAATAAATACAAGTAGCACTTTGCTATTTCCAAACCACTTTTTTAAAAAATTAGCGCTAGTTACATTGGGACACTGATATCTTTCAGGAATCCCTGAATATCCCTTGACATGCATATATTTTTTTTTAGAAGACATCCCAAAGTATTGATCTAGGCCCATTTTGGTATATTTCATGCCACAATTTCACTACCAAATGCGATCAAATAAAAAAATGTGTTCACTTTTTCACAAATTGTTTCACAAACTTTAGGTTTCTCACTGAAATTATTTACAAACAGCTTGTGCAATTATGGCACAAATGGTTGTAAATGCTTCTCTGGGATCCCCTTTGTTCAGAAATTGCAGACATATATGGCTTTGGCATTGCTTTTTGGTATTTAGAAGGCCGCAAAATGCCACTGCGCACCACACATGTATTATGCCCAGCATTGAAGGGGTTAATTAGGAAGCTTGTAGGGAGCTTTTAGGGTTAATTTTAGCTTTAGTATAATGTAGTAGACAACCCAAAGTATTGATCTAGACCCATTTTGGTATATTTCATGCCACCATTTCACCGCCAAATGCTAACAAATAAAAATAAAGCGTTAAATTTTTCACAATTTTAGGTTTCTCACTGAAATTATTTACAAACAGCTTGTGCAATTATGGCATAAATGGTTGTAAAAGCTTCTCTGGGATCCCCTTTGTTCAGAAATAGCAGATATATATGGCTTTGGCTTTGCTTTTTGGTAATTAGAAGGCAGCTAAATGCCGTTGTGCACCACACGTGTATAATGCCCAGCATTGAAGGGGTTAATTAGGGAGCTTGTAGGGAGCTTGCAGGGTTAATTTTAGCTTTAGTGTAGGTATCAACCTCCCACATGACACATCACACCCCCTGATCCCTCCCAAACAGCTCTCTTCCCTCCCCCACCCCACAATTGTCCCCGCCATCTTAAGTACTGGCAGTAAGTCTGCCAGTACTAAAATAAGAGTTTTTTGGGGATTTAAAAAAAAAAAAAAGATAATTCTGCTCTGTAGGATCCACCCTTAGCCCCCAACTTCCCTGATCCCCCCCCCAAACAGCTCTCTAACCCCCCCTCTCAGCCTTATTATGCGCCATATTGGGTACTGGCAGCTGTCTGCCAGTACCCAGTTTGAAATCAAATATGTTTTTTAGAACATTTTAGAACATTTTTAGAACATTTTATTATTATGTTTTCTGTAGTGTAGCTGCCCCCCCTCAACCCCCAACCTCCCACCATCCCAGATCGTTAACATTTGTAAAATATTTGCTCCCCCTCAACCCCCTCTCTCCCACCTTACAGTGTTTCATAGTGTAGGGTTCCCACCCGCGCGCGCGCCCGCTCCCGTGCACGCGCGCACACCCGCGCGCACCCGCGCGCACTCGATCCCACCCCCCTTCCCCACCGATGGCGGCCCACCCGCCTCCCACGATCAGCTCCCACCCACCAACGGACAGGGCCATTGATGGCCGATGCAGAGAGGGCCACAGGGTGGCTCTCTCTTCATCGGACGGCTTAAAAATGTTATAGCAGGATGCCTCAATATCGAGGCATCACTGCTATAACATGAAAGCAGTTGGAAGTGATCAGGATCGCTTCCACTGCTTTCAAAGACCAACGACGTACGGGGTACGTCCTTGGTCATTAACTGCATTTTTTTGCAGGACGTACCCCATACGTCGTTGGTCGTTAAGGGGTTAAATAATCACCTTTAATGTATCAAAACATAAAGTGTCGGGCCTCCATGGAGGCCTTGGTCACATGTAAAAAACACACATCACAGGCATGTCTGTGATGCCTGTGATATGTGTTTTTTACATGTGACTAAGGCCTCCATGTGAGGCCGACAAGTTATGTTTTGATACATTAAAGGTGATTATTTAAATCTCTTCATGCTGGCTTAAGTGTTGTGGACAACTGAGGATACACACCGGATCCTGATCCCCAGCCCCTTTTTCCTTTGGATATTTACAGGCCGTGCACAGAGTGGTTGCTTTGCTGGTGAGAGCTGATCTCTTTGTACATATGTATGTGTATGTATATATATATATATATATATATATATATATATATATATATATATATATATATACTGTATATATACATACAGCTCATGTACTTGTAATAGAGCGCAGGCATACTTTTAGCTCCATGTGACCTCATAAAAGTGAATAATCATAAACTCAGGACAGTCTGGGCCACATATAGATATGGTACCTACACAATCGTTTGTAACAGGAAGTTTACCCTGAAATGAGTATAGGTCAACCACAAATCATCTCTGGCTTACTTTTCTCTTACAGTGTTTTATCGTACAGACTCTCATCGTGCATTGATTTAATCTCCTCATTCTTTGTACACTGTAAAAAGGAATATGGTTTCTCCTTGCCCACAAGTCTCAGTACAAAAATGACAAATCAGGAGTGTCTGATAATGTGGGTTTATGTGACAATAAATGTAGTGAATATGTGTTTTTGACAAGGACTTAGCCTCTGGCTGGTTGGAGTGAGTGAATACTTATATACTGTTTATTTTTGTCTCCTTTGTAGTTACACAAACATGGTTGTGTCCAATGGAGTTAAAGCTCAAACAAACAATCCAGAAGTTAAAGTCAGAGGACTAAATCTGCACATCCGCCAAACCATTGAAAGGCTGCAGCAATTCACACAGGTATGAATGTTCTAGCTAAGTGTCAGACCCCTGGATACCCTAACACTAAAACATTCTTCTTTCTCTCCAGTTGCTCTTATTATGCAGAACAAATTCACTAATTATGAAGAGATAAATGCACATTAGTGAATTAACTGGAGAGAATGGTGAGGCTGTTCCAGTTATAGGGAATCTACGTAAATAAGTCTCAGGAGAAGGTTACTGAAGAATATAATTTACTCTATTATTGTTTGTAATTATTTTCATAGGGTAACAAACATTTGGATTTTTTTTTGCGTTATTCATATTTTGCTTCTTCATTACATTGTGTTGCAGTATAGTAGACTTTTATTTGGAAAATGTTTTGGTCGATACATTTTGAAGAACGTTTTTGCGAAAGTCTTTATATATTTTCTGGGACTGCTTGTTTTTTTTAAATATTTAGTAAGATTTCCCCTCTGGTGGAGGTTTTATATGTTATTTATATTTCAGAGAATAAAACATTATCATATTATTTTTGGCTTTCACTCAAGTGCAAACTATAACTTTCAACTTGTAATATGAGCACAATTTAGCACTTTCACAATATCCTTTGAAAGTATAAAATGCACTCGAGCGAAGTTAGCCGCACTAACCCTTCTCTGGTTAACCATGGACTTGTAATATCAAGTTGTTCACTAATTTTAGCACAGTCCAACAGTATTGTCTGTCGCATTCCACTCTATCATTAACACTTTGTAACTTGTAATGAACAGTTATATGCTCTAATTTGTTAGAATCTGAAATGTTAGCACTAGCAACCCTGCATCTATATGTGTTTAAACCCTGCAAAGAGGTTAAACACATGGTTACTGTACCACCCAGGAGCCACAGAAAGTGACTGCTCCTGAGTAGAAACAGCCAGTGACCCAATAAGTAGCGGCAGTTGCATGACTCAGCTGCACAATTAGTGCACATAATTGTTCCACTATAATGGCCCTTTAAAGGGGCAAAAACATCTTGAGATTTTTATATAAAATGTTTAGTTATGTGTAATGAAACAACTTTGCAATATATTTTCCTTATTTGTTTTGCCCCTTTTCATGTAATTTATCTCTGAAATCTGAGTAATTTCTAATTCTAAGAACTTGAAATGCACCTTGTTGACTTTTTAAAGCTAACCCTATTATATATCTGTCCCTAATTGGCTTTATCAAATATTAACTGAAAAACAATGCATTCTATACTATATTTATGACAGTGACTATCCATGTTGCCTGCTGACTAAAGCCCAGATTGGCTCCAAATTAGGCAAAGTGTGGGTGGAGTTTGGCTGTTGAAAAGTAATTGCACTGAAAAGGAGGTTAAAGGGCCACTAAACCCAAAATCTTTCTTTCATGATTCAGATAGAACATACAAATTTAAACAACATTACAATTTACTTCTATTATTTATTTTGCTTCATTTTTAAGATATCCTTATTTGAAGAAAAAGCAATGCACATGGGTGAGCCAATCACACGAGGCTTCTATGTGCAGCAACCAATCAGCAGCTACTGAGCATATCTAGATATGCTTTCCAGCAAAGAATATCAAGAGAATAAAACAAATTAGATAATAGAAGTAAATTAGAAAGATGTTTAAAAATGCATTCTCTTTCTAAATCATGAAAGAAAAAAATATGGGTATCATGGCCCTTTAATTTGTTTTACAAACGATATGGCTTGGCTGATATGTTATTCTATAGCAGCACAACAGAAATGTCTTGTAATTACAAAATCCCTTTAAGGACAGTCTATGTCCCCAGTCAGAGTTATAGAGACCATTGATATTGGTTTTCTCTTATGGTATGTTTTTTTGCTTTTTCTCAAAAATAATAACTACTAAATTGCCACATGGTGATAAAAATATTTCTGATAGAACCTAGAAGTCTGGTACTTTATATTTGTACGTAAAACATCACACATCAATTGATAATGTAATGCAAAATGCTTCAAAGTAATTACAAATATTTTGGCATTTATGAAAAAAATAATAATAATTTGTTGAAATTTAACACTGTAGTAGCTCACTTCTATCATCCAATTTAGCCTCAGCAGAGGAGAAAAGAGGCTTTTGAAAGTAGGGATGTACATTTGGATCCTTCGTTAGGATCTGAATGTGGAAGAAGGTGGCCAGATCTTAGTATGTTGCACTTTAAAAAAAAAAATATATATGGCTCCGAAAAGAGCCGTATTCGGATCCTTGGTTATTTGAAATGGTATGTCCCACGGCTACAAAGCAATGCAAATTTAAAAACAAAAAAAAAGTTTAAATTATTTTAAATAATGTATTTTGTATGCTTACCTTTTGCAATGTAGTGTTTAAGGCGCACATATTTCTGTCTATATTCCATCACCAATTGAAAAATTTTACTTTTCAGAATCAGTTTAAGATCAGTTAAGTACTCTTTCCTGGCTGCAATTTGTGTATTTCATGTTTATCAGGCCCGGCACCAGTGTAAGGCCATCTAGGCAGCCTTACTGCGCCCCATCAGGGGGGCGTCGGATCTGCCTACCGGCATTGGCAAATCAGCTTAAGTTTTTGAAAAACGCAACAGCGCGCACGGCACACACTTTTCACTGACAGTGACTATCTGTCACTCAGACTCAGTCAGGACACAGTCTGTTGCAGCAGGGACTGCAGACATCCCAACTCTCCCTGAAGTTCAGGGAGTCTCCCTGATTGTAATAGCGGCTCCCTGATGCCAGCAAATGGAATGCAATCTCCCTGAAACTCCAAGTACTATGATCCAATGTGGCCCAAATCCGGAAAAGTGTTTCTTTAAGGAATGCCTTTAGTTGCTGGGACGTTTTAGAACCCTCAAAGCATGCATCAGTAACCAAAAAGCCCCCACTAGCACTGATTTTAATAAAATAAAACACAAATACTACCTTATTTACTGCACGTAATTAAACTTCGTATTCTAAAATAAACAAGCGTACGATCACTGGAAAAAAAAGATTTGTTGTATGTGGTTGTGCAATAAAGCTACTTTTTTAATGTGAATTTAGTGGGAAGCTACTTTAATGATAAGTCTCTATCTTATTTAGGGTTTCAAGGTGTCCAATATATAACTGGGAGGGGGGTGGCAGCACAGTAGCAGGAGAAGCCACCTCCCTGAGATGAGTTTTTGCAGGTTGGGATGTCTGGGACTGTGGGACAACATTATCCATGATGGGCATTGGGCAGCACAGGGGTCAGGAGGGTGCTGGGTGTGTGGGCACTACTGGACAGTTGAGTTCAGACTGAGCTATTGTCACTTGCGTTGCTGCCTGCTGCGCATCGGCACTCCACTGACTCGTCACTCAGCGTGCATCATAACGGCCGCCTATCTGACTGAGAGACTGTCAGTCAGTGACATGAGAGAGGCTGGAGGCGGCTCGGGAAGTGGAGCTGTTAGAGGGGAAAACACATGTGAGGATGCTGGCACCTGTAACTGTACTTGTGAGTGTCACACTACTACTATACTTTTGAAATAGAGGCTGAGGGAGTCACGTGAGAGACTGGTGCTGTGGTTCTAAAGATAGTGAGAGAGGTAGGTTGGCGACCGTTGGCACATCATTTATAATTTTATTATTTATAAGCTGCCTGTTATGCATTAAGACCACAGTTTCCTTTTTTATATATTTTTTTTAAATCATCTAATAATGTCACCACTTTTTTCCCCCAACACCACAGAAGCACACTACACATTAGTCACTCTGAGACTGAGTCCCTATAGAGCTTAGGCTATGCACAGAATGAGACATGGTCACCACTTCATCACTTAACTGTTCACTTAACTTATGTGAAGAACCTAGGTTACCCCATATGTAATTTCTGGGTGGGGGGAGGAGAGCTGCTATGGCTATGGGATGGTTCTTGGTTGCTGCTTGCTTGCTGCTGGAAAAAAATCATCAGTTTTGCATGATCATGGACATGGGTTAAGGAGGATAATACATTAAATAACACACATATATATATATATATATATATATATATATATATATATATATATATATATATATATATATATATATATATATATATATATTGTTATGCAGCCCAACCACTGTCTGATTTGCTATGCAGCCCAACCACTGTCTGATTTGCTATGCAGCCCAACCATTGTCTGAATTGCTAGGCAGCCCAACCACTGTCTGATTTGTTATGCAGCCCAATCACCCAAATCTTGTAGTCCCAAGGTGTTTTATGCTCTTCTGACTATTTGTGCATTTTGTTATGAAGGTCTTAATCTGTAATGCCTTTCTATTAGTATACTATTAAATGTTATTGTTTGGCATTTTGCTTACTCCTGCAATGCTTGTGGGCGTGTGCATATAAATATATATATATATATATATATATTTACTAGTGCTAAAAGCCCATGTACACGGGCCAAAATGTCCCCCTCCAAGATCTTTCCCTAGAATTTATTTCCCCCTCCACCCTAGGATCCCCCTATATCTCCTTCTCCCTCTTTCCCCCTCCATCCTTCCTTCTCCCTCTTGGCATACATTTTTTCTGTAGTGTAGCGGGCCCACGCGCCTCGTGGGGCATGCAGAAATAGTGTGATCTCGCTACTTTTAGCAAGATTGCAGCAGAGAGATGCCCAGGGCTTAATGGCCAGTGCCATCCTTGCACTTGTCTCGTTCAGTCTCTACTGTGCATTGGCGCTGGTCATTAACGGGTTAAGGCTAGATAAACATACTTGGCCTTTTAATATATAGGATATATATATATATATATATATATATATATATATACATGCGCGCACACACACACCAGTACATGTGTATTGTCTTTAAAATTCCAGTCGCTCTTGGCTCTGTACTTATAGTAAACCGTATTACCAGGGAACATGCAGAGTCGCAGAAATATAAATAATAATAAGGAAAATCTTAAGATAAAAGGAAATAGCTTGTTCCTGAAAATGTTAGTGGAAAATATAAAGATATGAGCAGTTCCTACACCTTCAAGAAGTGCTTTGCAATTCCAGCTGCCTTAACAAGCTCCCCAATGAGATGCAGTGATACTGGTGACTGACAGCCTGAGGTCCCCATATTGAACACTCATTTATTCCCAAGGAATGGATTAGACAGAATACTGATTAATGCCTTGATGTTTTCACGCTGTAAATAGCACAGGTCTTTTGATCATAATTTATACAAGTATCTTCTGTAAGATCAAAGTCTTAAAAGTATGACTAACTTTCCCTGTTAGTTTTACACTGCATGTGCATTTTCAATGCATGTGGAATATCAATACTGTGGCCATATGGCCTGTTAGTAACGCATCCTGCATTGCTTTTAAATAATTCACTTGTCTACATTCTAATTGAAAAATCTTAAAGTTTTGAAATGTATTAATATCAGATTAGTGTTATATATTATGAGTTAGCGGTTGTAAAATATAATGAGCTGAAAATACCTTGACTGTAGCATGTAAACATCACATGAAACATACTGTAGAGGTGCTGTAGAATCAAAGCCCTGTTGTACCAACAACTAATAGTGAATGGAAGACAGTCAAGTCCTAAAATATTTTTCATGATACAAATAGGCAATGTAATTTTAAGCAACTTCCAATTTACTTTTATCACTAATTTTGCTTTGTTCTCTTAGTAGTCTTAGTTGAAAGCTAAACCTAGGAGGCTTATATGTGAATTTCTTAGGCCTTGAAGACTACCTCTCATATGAATGCATTTTGACAGTTTTTCACCGATAGAAGGCATTAGTTCATGTGTGCCATATAGATAACATTGAGCTCATGCACGTGAAGATACCTAGGAGTGAGCACCGATTGGCTAAAATGCAAGTCTGTCATAAGAACTGAAATAAGTTAGTTTGCAGAGGCTTAAATACAAGGTAATCACAGAGGTAAAATGTTTAGTATTATAACTGTGTTGGCTATGCAAAACTGGGGTATGGGTAATAAAGGATTATCTTTTTAAACAACAAAAATTCTGGTGTTGTCTCTTTAAATAGAAAAATAGATTTTTAAAATGAGTTAAAATAGCAGATAACTGACGCATTTCACTTATGCATTACTATTATTATTAACATTTATTGGTAAAGCACTGCAACATTCGATAGCGCAATATGAATGTTGTATGTGAGGATTAGTGCAATGTTTCTTGAGTGTGTCATGATTAATTTTTGTTGACTCATTTTCAGTTACTTAAATCATTTTTATATTTTGGTTTTCACAGTTTTGGGTTGCAGATAACATTGTCTACTGACAAGCTTTTGTTTTATCATGTTAATTAAAGGGACATGAAACACATTTTTTTTCTGCGTGACTCAGATAAAGATTGCCTTTTTAAACAACTTTCCAATTTACTTCTATTATCTAATTTATTTATTTCTAATGCTTGTGAGAGTCCACAACCTTACTCTTGGGAAATACTTTACCTGGCCACCAGGAGGACGCAAAGACACCCCACACCAGAGTTTTAAGTATCCCTCCTACTTCCCTCTCTCTCCCAGTAGTTCTTTGCCTCATCAAGGAGAGAGCAAAGTTAGAGGTGTTCAGAAGATCATTCCTTCCTGGAATAGAGGGATACGTTTGAATATTTCAAGCCACTGGAGTCACTGGGAAGTTCCCGAGTCTCCTGCAGTTGATAGTTTTTCCCAAGTATGGTCCCAGTTGTCAGTGACACTAGGGGTCTGGGGACACATTACGCTCTTTTTCTCCATGGCGTTCAGATATGTGAGGAAGCTGGGAGTGTGCCCCACAAATGAAAGGGACCTAGTCTAACTAAGGGGGGGGGGGGCTTGGGGTACATATAGTGTTTAGTGCAGAGTGGTAGTACACAAAGGGACATACAGCAGGGGTTATACGCTACATGCTTGTCCTAGTCTCAGTCTGGGTCTTGTTTGACATTAATTACTGTGAGTCGGGCGGTTACAGTATGCAGTGCTTTTGTTTTGGAGGTTCTACAGCAGCACAGGAAATAGCTTGTTGCAGTTGTGGGGATACGGTTCATATTTATTTACCGGGGCAAGGAAAGGGTTACACAATATTCCCGCCACGGGGACAAGGTCTTGGTATGCATTCCCACTAATAGCTCACTTTTCCTTTCAGCTGTTAAGTGGATAAGCAGCGATTTTCAGGAGCAGTCCGTACTACACCGGCTGATAGTCCCGAGGGATTCCAGGCACAGGAGGGGTTGAGACTCTCCATACTGGAGCTGTATGGGGCAGTTTATGTCACCATTAGTTTAATCATTATCTGGGTGCACTGGGAAGGCTTAGTTTGCTGTGAGTCTACCAATTTTCTTTCGCAGTCTTTCCCTGCAGTAGTACCTCTGGCTTAAGACACACGGAAGAAGGGGGTGTCTGATATTGCCCCTGGATTTCAAAATCCTAACTAGCCATAGATTTTGTGGTGGACTCCTCTGGGTCTGATGGAAAGGTGTCTTCTGAGGTCTCACTGGTCAGACTCAGACATGGACACTGAGGATTTTAATTTTCAATTTAAGATGGAACAATTGCATTCCTTATTAAAGGAGGTTTTAAAGAAGCTAGGCATTTAGGATCCTTGGCCATCTGAGGAAAAGCCTCTCTAGAAGCTGGATATGATTTTTAGACCTAAGATTAAAGCCCCAGATACATTTCCAGTGCCTATGTTAGTTTCGGAAATCATTGCTAACGAATGGGAGAAACCTGGAGTGCGCTTTACTTCTTCCCCTTCATTTAGCAAGCTTTTTCCAGTGGCTGCAGCTAATTTAAAAATGTGGGGTTCTATCCCTAAGGTTAATAGGGCAATCTCCATGTTAGCCAAGATAACTACTATCGCCTAGGAGGACAATACGTCTTTCAAAGATTCTATTGACAGGAAACTAAAGGGTTTTCTTAGGAAAGCTTTTTTACAGGGAGGTTTATTAGTCCAACCAGTGGTTGGTATCACTGCAGTGGCAGGTGCTGCTGCTTTTTGGTGTGATTCCCTAAATTACCTTCTCTCTGAGGAATCATCTGGAATATATTCAATGTCCGAAGATAGTGAACATTTTTATTTGCAATGCGGTGATTCAAATCATTCGCATTAATGCAAAGAGTATAGCTTTAGCTGTCTTGTGCTGAAGGGGATCTTTAGCTAAAATATTGGTCTTTAGATATGGTTTCCAAGTCCAGGTTGCTCACACTTGCATTCAAAGGAAAAACCATGTTTCGTCCTGGCTTGCACTCTAGTCACGGGAGTAAAGGGAGCTTTTCTTCCTCAGGATAGGAAGGCTAGACCTAAGGCAAAATGTGGTAGCAGATTTAGCTCCTTTCGCCAGTATAAGTGGCAGAAATCTCACAAAAATCAGAAGCCAGACCACTAGACCTTTTTGAAAACCTTTATTCTAATTGGAACAAGTCCAAGCCAGCAAAAAAGCCTTCCACGGATAAAAAATCTGCATGAAAGTGCAGCCCCCCAATCCGGATTCTCAGGTAGGGGCAGTCTAATCTTTTTTTTTTGGAAGCCTGGGCAAGTTCTGTTCAGGACCTTTAAGTTCTGGAGATAGTATCCCAGAGGTACAGGATAGGTTTCAGATCTCATCCTCCTCAATAAAGTTTTATTCTGTCCCATGTTTCAAGAAGGCCAAAAATGGACAGCCTTCTTGCAGTGTGTAAAGGATCTGGAAGATATGGGTGTAATTACTCGAGTACTCGTGGAGAAACGGGAGATGGGTTTTTACTCAAATCTCTTTGTTGTTCCAAAAAGGAGGGAACCTTGAGACCCATCTTAGATCTAAAGATGCTAAACAAGTTCTTGAGAGTACCTTCCTTCAAGATGGAGAGTATATGATCCATTCTTCCTCTGGTGGTTCAAGGTCAGTTAATGATAACAATAGATCTGACAGATGCATACTTGCACATCCCAATCCACCCAGATCATCACAGGTTTATTCCATTAGCCTTTCAAAACAATCATTTCCAGTTCCTAGCCTTACCGTTTAGTCTAGCAACTGCTCCTTCCATTTTCACCAACGTTTTAGGAGCTACCCTTTCGGTGATCAGGGTACAAGGGTTGTCAGTGGCCCCATACTTGGATGATATCTTGGTGCAAGCTCCAACTTTACCTTTAGCTTTTCTTCATACAGAGAAACAACTGTGGTTCCATCATCATAGATGGAAAGTCAATGTAGCCAAGAGCTCTTTAATACCCAGAACAAGGGATGTTTTGTGAGTCATCATAGATTCAGAGGTAATGAAACTGTTTCTCACAGACCAGCACATACTCAAGCTACAAGCAGCATGTCAGAGGCTTTAGTCTACCCAATCACCATCCATAGCTTAGTGCATCAAGGTTATAGGTTTAATGGTGGTATAGGTTTAATGGTGGTGTCATGAGATGCCATTCTGTTTGTGAGGTTCCATCTGCATCCCCTACAACTTTGCATGCTGACTCAGTTGGATGGAGATCATTCAGATCTGTCCCAGATTATTCAGCTGACTCAGGAAGCACAGGGCTCCCTGTCTTGGTAGACATCTCCAATTAATTTGTCCAGAGGCATGTCTTTCCTCAGACCAGAGTGGCAGATAATCACCACGGATGCAAGTCTATCTGGCTGGGGAATAGTATGGGAATGTCCCATAGCTCACAGTTGGCTCTTCTACCCATCAAAATTCTGGAACTCAAGGCTATATGCAGAACTCAATTGGCTGCTCTTCTTTTTATGCACTTCCAGTCAGACAGCATCATGACTATAGTTATATAAACCATTAAGGGGGCACTTGGAGCCCCCTAGTTATGCAAGATGTCTGTTAGATCCTCAATTGAGCGGGAGACATCAGAGTGTCATTTTGGATATTCATACTCCAGGAGTGGAAACTTGGGAAGCAGATTATCTGAGTCATCAGACATTTTATCTGGGAGAATGATCTCTCAATCAGGAAATTTCAACAGGTTAGTGGATCTCTGGGATTGGCCAGAGATAGACTTAATGGCTTCTTGCTTAGGTGATATAGACCATGGAGTCATCAAGGCATCTACCAGTTCTGCCTGGGATCTAATATAGTTGGTCTACATCTTTCCCCCAATCATTCTTTTTCCATGGGTGGTGGCTCGCCTAAAGCAGGAGTGAACTCCAGCCATCCATATAGCTCCTGTGTGGCCCCACATAACTTGGTATGAAGACCTGGTACAGATGTCCAGTGCGACACCATAGCATCTTCCTCTACATCCAGATTTGTTCATGCAAGGCCCATTCCTTCATCAAAATATGTAGTCTTGCAGTTTAACTGCTTGGAGATTGTACAGTTGATTCTTTCTCAGAGGGGATTCAAAGACTCAGTGGTTGAGACTTTGATTCAAACTTGTAAACCAGTTACAAGGAAGATTTACCACAAGGTGTGTAATGTTTATCTTTCCTGGTGTGCAAAACGGGGGTTATTCCTGGCATTCGGTTTGAATAACTCATGTTTTGTACTTATTGCAGGAAGGGCTAGATAAGGGTCTATCTGCTAATTATCTCAAAGAGCAGATTTCAACCTTATCGGTCCTGTTACACAGAAAACTAACCCATTTACCTGACATTTAATCCTTCATACAGGCTCTTGATAGAATTAGAACGTTGGTACAATTCCAATGTCCTCCTTGGAATCTTAATTTAGTTCTCAAGGTACTTCAGTACCCACCATTTGAACCTATGCATAATCTTGACATTAAATTATTGGATGGTTCTTTTCCTTTTGACTATCTCTTCGGCCAGAAAGGTTTCAGATTTGTCAGCTTTGTCCCGTGACTCTCTTTACTTGGTGTTTCACCAAGATAAGGAAGTTTTACACCCAGTCACTGGATTTTTGCCTAAAGTAGTTATGTTAGAGAACATTTATTTAGGAGATTGTGGTGCCTTCTTTATGTCCTAGCCCCAAGCCCTTTATAGAAAGGTTACTCCATAGCCTAGATGTAGTTAGAGCTTTGAAATTTTATCTTCAAGCTACAATGGGTTTTCTTCAATCCTCCAGTTTTTACATGTTGTACTCAGGTAAACAAAAGGGGCAGAAGCATAATGTGCTTGACTTACTTGGATGCTGGTCAGGAACCTCCTTTTCGAATTACAGCTCATTCCACTCACTCGGTGTCTACTTCTTGGGTGTTCAAGAATGAGGCCTCTGTAGAACAGATCTGTAGGGTGGCAACTTGGTCTTCCTTACATACTTTCACCAAGTTTTATCAAATTTAGGCTTTTGCCTCGACGGAGGCTGCCTTTGGGAGAAACGTTTTGTAGGTGGTGATACCTGGTAAATAGATAACACAGATAAATCAGTCATAGACTGACACTAATGTACACTTGTGTAGCACTCACATTCCTTAAAGGCCTATTGGGATACTCCGACCATATATAATCTATGCTAACCTTTAAAACATTTAGTTTATATCAGCAATCGCTGCTTACTTCATTTGTAGTTGTGGATGGTCACATATACTCGGACCATATATAAGCTATCTTAACCTTTAAAGTATTTAGCTTATATCAGCAACCTCTGCTTACCGCATATGAAGTTAAGAAACTGTTATTTTTAGTTTATACTGGGAGGTCTATTATAAATGTATAGTATCGATGCAGTGGATACTTGGTAGTAACTCCAATAGACTTATAGTAACGGATATAATTACATCTTAACTTAAATTACTTAGTGACTTTTAGCACAGAGCGCCATCATACATACTGTGAATCTAAGCACCTGTAAATATAAATATAAGCGCATATTACATCAGTGATATCTGTCATGAGCCATATGATATATTTTACTATCTTTTGAAAGCTACATAAGTTTCGTTACCAATACCAACAAATAGCTGAATGTTATTATATAAGTATTTCCTACAAAAAATTAAAAATATGCTTTGAATATATATTTCTTAATTGAATATATATACTAATATTAGTATAAAGCATATTCTCTTGATAAACACAAGTTGTATGGGCATTTATCTACCAATAATAACAAGTCAACTACAGTTTACTACCATAAGATAATTAACCATCTTTCTGACCTTATATTAGAAACCTCCCTTATAGCCTTTTGAGCCTATCAATCAGTGTACATATATACCCTGACTATGGATTAATATTCACATCCTAGGTCAGACTTATTATCAATAATTTCCACTGATGGTGAATAAACTGTTATATATCTTGAGATATATATTAATCACCATTTTCCTGTGTTTTTTAAAGTTGTCTTTTCTGTGTGTATGTCAAACACCCCCTTTTTAAAAAAAAAAAAAAAGTTCCTATTAAAGATTAATTTTAAATTGTATACTCCTCCTCCTTCTCATACATTTTTCCACTAATCTGCCCAATAGGCCTTTAAGGAATGTGAGTGCTACACAAGTGTACATTAGTGTCTATGACTGATGTATCTGTGTTTTGTATACCCAGTACACAGCACCCCTTCTTCTAATATATTACTAGAGATAGTGTCTATAATTTTTAGACCTACAATAGATAACCTATATTAGCATCCTTGCCCTTCTACCTTAGTAGTGCCATTAGTACCCCTGTTTCCTCTCCTCTGGTAAATAGATGTCTGCCTTCCTCTTTTTTTTCACCCTAGATTTTGTGAACTTCTCAGTTTAGACTCTCACAACCATACATAATGTATGCTTCCTTTATAAATGATTTTTTTTTTTTTTTATTGTGAGAGTTCAAAAACATGCCCATTTTATTCAGTGATGGCAGGTATAGTACCACATCTTTACCCCAGTTATCATTTTCTTCTATCTTTCTCTTTTGATTTTTTTAAAAGTATATATTTCTATATATCTCTAATTATTATTCAATTAGAATAAGTCCGTTTTCCCAGGTCACTGTAGATTTGCTGGTGGTAACATTTACAGATACCTCCCAGTGCATGAAATATGCATCTAGAAAGGTCTACCTATACACAAATGTGAGCAACTCAATATTTTAAAAGTTTTTGCTTTAACAACTAAGATAAATGTAAAAGAAAAGTGTGTTTCATTTTGTACTTGTAATACTTGTAATTAATCTGATCACATTTTTAAAGTAATTAATAGTGAATTATAGTGAACCTAAATTGCATTTATTAAAAGCAATTATTTTAATATAAACTCATTATAGGTTAAATGTTTCACTTGAAAATATCAGTAATTAATTAATGACTGTTTCAGAGCTCAATAAAGAAAAAGTAGAACAATACAAACATTCCATTATAACCACTCTCCAACCAGATACAATAAAGGGTTTGCAAAAGCTAGCATAAACAATATGGCAGTAGGTAATAATTACATGTAAACAGTGTTTACTCACTGCTGTAGATACCTTCCCATGGATTTAAACAGTTCTTGTCATAGAGGCCTCTTTATTAAAGGTCTGTCGGACCTGATCCGACAGTGCGGATCAGGTCTGACAGACCTCACTGAATGCGGAGAGCAATACGCTCTCCATATTCAGCATTGCACCAGCAGCTCTTGCAGATTCGCAGCCAATCAGCCGCCAGCAGGGGGGTGTCAATCAACCCGATCGTACTCGATCGGGTTGAATTGTGGTGATCTCTGTCCGCCTGCTCAGAGCAGGCGGACAGAGTTATGGAGCAACGGTCTTTAGACACGGGCCTTCAAGCTCCATTCGGAGCTTGATAAATAGGCCTCATAGTGTCACAAATGACTTTATTATTTGCAGAACATTGACCCCATAACATAATCTGCGTATTTTGCGTCCACTTCCTGAAATATGTGTTTCAGTTGTTGAGAAGTACGTTATCTACATAAAATGGTCAATCGCTAGCAATTATCTTTATAAAATCCAACAGACACAGTAAACAAAAACAACAAATTTTTATAAGAAGATGTGAGCAGGTCCTGCTAAACGATTCCCCCTTTTTTTAATTCTACAACTCACTGAGATTTTCACGTACATTTTTGGCAGCAGTCTCCAAGACACCTTAAGTTAACCTATGTCCTTTCAATCAACTCCTAAAATGATAAATGTTGTTAAGCATTCTTTCTCCACCTTTTGGCTATGGGAAGATGAAACATTTTATCCTCAGGACAAAATGTTATCAACTGATCATTGCATGAAGCTTCTATAACTGAAATACAAAGCAAATTATTACAGTGATGTAGTCATCCAGCTGTCTCTGTATGTCTTGGTGATAAAAGCAGGAGGCGCTTATATTTTACCTTCACATAAAGTGTTATCAGCATTTTATTTGTATTTATTTTCCAGGCCTTTCAGAGAAAAATGTATCTTGCCTTTCCCCAGTGAGGGATGTGCACTGACATGTTTAAGATTTGCCTTACTGTTTGCTCAACTCTTTGCTTTCAGGTGAAAGGGTTTCTCTGGAATTGCAAGTTACTTTTTTTATACTGTCATAATGGACAGAACAACCCTAGTTTCTACATGTTGGATTCAGTTGTTAGAGTCTCATGCATGACTAGCTTTCAATCACTGCTGGCTACCCAAGTGTTTGTTTCTTTTGTGTAACAGCTGTCTTGAATAGGATTGTTACGCCAAAGAAAGGTTTCTGGCAAAATACCTCAACACATCTTCATAAAACCCTAATGACAGGATTCAGCAATAGCTTCAGAGCAACATTTGAGATTTTAATTTATGATATGTAATTGGATCTAGACAAAACATGTTCGTGTCAGTGCAAATGTGGGTGTTAAAGTGTTTTTTACTGCAATTAAGCAGCATACATCATATGAGAAATAGATAAATAAGATAATAAAGCATCATAGCTTAAACCTCATTAAAAGGAACCAAAATATTGTTTGTTATGTTCAGTACTATATTCAGCCAAAAAACAACTTTGTGCTCTATTCTACAACTAGATATCTACATGTCAACTATTCAATTGAGCGTGGTGTAAATCATTTCCCCCCCTAAATCGTTGCATATGAAATGAATTTGACTTATTCAACACTCTTTGAACATCACAAAGTGTTTGTCACAAAGCAAACTGCAAAGGTCTCATTGAGGTAAACATATGACATTTATTTTTAGTTTTTATGGGGATGTTACCTCAATATTAAATTAGTTAAATGAATATGTGGTCTATCAGAAAATTAATTACTCCAACTAAAATGCGCTCTCAATGCCTATAATAGCCTAATATTCATTCAGTTTGTCATATTGCATGTAGTTAGGCAAACTTTGTCAGTGTATATTTATCCCTTTAAAGGGTTAAAATAGAGAGAGCTGTGAACCTGAATTCCAAAACACAAGCACAACACTAGAAATATATATTGCTCCTTATTGTAATAACAGAACTCTATAAGAACCTTGTAATGCCTTGTTTTTATTATAAAATTCTAATAATAGATATTTAGACTAAATATACTTTTTTTTTTTTTAAAGGAGCTTATACACTATTTATTTTGTATTTTTAGGTTGCTTAATGCATTTCAAGACCTCTAGCAGATGATTCTCTTTCAAATGAGGAATCTTGAACGTCTGTAGCTGCTAAGGGAGCTGAGATAGAGGAGTCTGAATAACGTCCCCCCCATACTGCTCCCTTGCAGGTACATTGGCGTCTCCCGTTTGTGGCATCACCACACTTTTGTGGTGAGATTAGCGACACTCCAATTAAAGGCTTGTGAGTTCCACCCCCTAGGCCACCAGCTATTCCCTACCTGTAGTATGGTAGGGATTCCTCAATATCTATTGTTGCTTAACTTATTTGTTGATATTCCTGTTGGGGTTACTTTCTATACTACATCTAAAAGAGACATGAATGCAAGATCACATTTTTGTGAGTACATTTGTACTTATAGAATGTATTAAATATTTTAATTACTTTGGGTGATAGGAATCATCATCACAAAACACACAGTAATCTTCACAATGCATTTTTCTCCTTTTATGCACAAAAATAACTAAAGTCAGATCTATTGATGTCTTTCAGCACAAGATTTTAGTCTCCAACTGTTGAGGCACACCCTTCACTCTCTTATTCCTTTTCTTTATATACTGTGCAACCCAAAATTAAGAAGTCAGCACATTTGATCAGCTTGCCCCACCTGGTTTGACCCTTATTAATATGATTTGAAAGGCCTCTTTAAAAGTAAGGAAGTTGTTAAAACAGGGTTGACATAAGATTTCTTAGGGGCAGAAAAGGATGTGGAAATGTTTTAAACATTCAACATCAAAGTAAAGTATGAAATGTGACCTGTTTCTTGGCAAAAGAAGATACAGTTCTTCAGCAAAGAAGTGTGAAATTTTCCATCTGCAGGTTTTTAAATATTTTCCGTGTATTTATTAGATATTTCAGGAAGGTATGTTGATTCATGTCTGTTCTTGAACTTAGGTTTATCTGCATAAGACAATAAATATTCTATCAACTTGGAATTTAACAGAATATCTTGAAAGTTGAGGCTCAATCAGTCCTTCCAATGCATTTGATTTGTCCCTCCACATCTCCAAACTGAACATTATGGGCGAGATTACATATGCGGCGCAAGCTTCAGAGTAACTGCTGAAACCCGCGTCACCCGTAATTTCCCCTCGCACATCTGGGAATCAAATAAACCTTGCCGGCAGTTCATAAACTGCCGTAAGTCGAATAAACTAGAGATGTCCAGAAATGTAAGTAAATACACATTTCTGGAGTTCCGGTCTTGTTCCGCGCTCCCTCTGCTCAGCGTCGCCTTGGTCCTGTAAGAGGTCGCCGCCTCCAAGAAGATTCATTGCCTGGAAGAGGACCTTCTTCGCCGGACTTCAGGAACGGTGAGTACCTATTTGGGGGTTAGACTTAGGCTTTTTTATTTTTTTTGGGGTGGCTTTTATTTTTAGATTAGGGTTCTTTTGGGCTGTAAAAGAGCTGAATGCCCATACAAATGCTCCTTTAGGGGCAATGGGTAGTTTAGTTTTTTTTAGTGTTAGGATTTTTTATTTTGGGGGGTTTGGTGGGTGGGGGGTTTTACTGTTGGGGGGGGCTAAGTATTTTTTAAATGTAAAAGAGCTGTTATACTTAGGGCAATGCCCTACAAAAGGCCCTTTTAAGGGCTATTGGAAGTTTAGATTAGGGGGTGTTTTTATTTTGGGGGGGCTTTTTTATTTTCATAGGGATTAGGTTTAATTTTTTAATTTTTTAATTTGGTTTATTATTTTATGTAATGTTAGACTTTCTTATTTTTTGTAATTTTAGATTAATTTAACCTTTTTTTATTTTTAAAGTAATCTTATGTTTTTTATTTTAATTGTAAGTTAGTATTTAAATTTATGTAATTGGCGTTAATTTAGGGGGTGTTAGGTTAGGGGGCTTAGTAATTAAATTACTTATTTGCATTGTGGGGGGTTGGCGGTTTAGGAGTTAATAGCTTAAATAGGTTAATTGCGATGCTGGGGGTTGGCGGTTTAGGAGTTAATAGTTTAATTAGGTTTATTGCGTTGTGGGGGTTGGTGGATTAGAGGCAGTGACGTGCACTCATAGGAGGCAGGTGAGGCACTGCCGCACCTGCCATTTGGGAAAAATGAAAAAAATATATATAATTTTATTTTAAAAAAAAAACATTTCTAGCTCTATAATATTGTGCAATAGAGAGGCACTGGATTCTGGTGTTTCTCTATTGCGCAATATTTTACATGTATTTTTATTACTAGCCGCTCTGCAGCACCACCCGGTGGTGATTTGAAGCAGCAGCGCAGCTGAAAAAACTGTGAAAGAGGCACCTCTGATGAGGCCTCGTATTTTCCCTGGGAGACCGGCTCAGCCAATCAACACTGGTTGACTCCCTGGCCCTGCTGTATGGTGCCTATTGCGCATGCGCAACAAGGAGCAGTCTGACGGCGCGGGAACAATAGTCAGTGCCACAGCTCATTGCTAACTGTTTGGGACTGTCAGCGAGTGGAGCCTGAGCTAATCGCAGCTTCTGCCCCCTGGTCCTGCCTGGTCACTGAGGAGCCGTCGCCGACGCCGTGTCACCAACACAGTCACACAAGTAAGTCAGAATGACAAGCCATCGTGTGTGACTGTGATGTGATGATTTATTGTGAGCACTGCAGTATATAATAAGGCAGAGAGTGGAGACTGACAGACAAGTAGTGGCCGCGGCCGCCGCCCCCCCCACCCCTCTGCTCTGATGTTAAGTGTCTGTGTGAGTCTCACACAGACACTTAACATCAGAGCAGAGGGGGACTGTGTGATAACTGATGAGTGAGTGAC
Organism: Bombina bombina; assembly: GCF_027579735.1. Lineage (NCBI taxonomy): Eukaryota > Metazoa > Chordata > Amphibia > Anura > Bombinatoridae > Bombina > Bombina bombina. The sequence continues at coordinate 247,058,577 of NC_069502.1, forward strand.
CGGGCGTCAATGACATGTAATGAGACTCTGATGTGACATCATCTTCTCCTCTGCTTACTAAAATGTAAAATGTAAATGAGCAGCCGGCATCTTGTGATTTTGTAGGCAGTAGACAGTGGGCACTAAGGCAGTTAGGCAGAGTAGTGGCCGCCCGCCCCCTATGATGTTAAATTAACTTTATGCCTGATGGTCCCGGTCAGTGTTGCTGCCTACTACTGAGTGTCTGAGTCTGACATCTTCTAGTCTGCTTACAACATTTATTTTACAGAATGATGAGCAGCCATCTTGTGCACACTGCACAATGCACATAATATATTAAATATATTATGTGCATTGTGCAGTGTGCACAAGATGGCTGCTCATTCTGTAAAATAAATTTTGTAAGCAGACTAGAAGATGTCAGACTCAGACACTCAGTAGTAGGCAGCAAAACTGACCGGGATTATAAGGCAGAGAATAGTGGCCTCCCCCTCTCTGATGTTAAATTTTGAGTCTGACCCGGTCAGTGTTGCTGCCTACACCTACTACTGAGTGTCTGAGTCTGACATCTTCTCTGCTTACAAAATTTATTTTACAGAATGAGCAGCCATCTTGTGCACACTGCACAATGCAGTATATCTCTCCCCTCTGTCTCACTCTCTCCCCTCTCTCTCACTCTCTCCCCTCTCTCTCTCACTCTCTCCCCTCTCTTTCTCACTCTCTCCCCTCTCTCTCTCACTCCCCTCTGTCTCTCTCCCCTCTGTCTCTCTCCCCTCTGTCTCTCTCTCTCCCCTCTGTCTCTCTCCCCTCTGTCTCTCTCCCCTCTGTCTCTCTCTCTCTCCCCTCTGTCTCTCTCTGTCTCACTCCCCTCTGTCTGTCTCACTCCCCTCTGTCTCTCTCTCTCCCCTCTGTCTCTCTCTCTCTCCCCTCTGTCTCTCTCTCTCCCCTCTGTCTCTCTCTCTCCCCTCTGTCTCTCTCTCTCCCCTCTGTCTCTCTCCCCTCTGTCTCTCTCCCCTCTGTCTCTATCCCCTCTGTCTCTCTCCCATCTGTCTCTCTCTCTCTCCCCTCTGTCTCTCTCCCCTCTCTCTCCCTCCCTTCTGTCTCTCTCCCCCTCCCTTCTGTCTCTCTCCCTCCCCTCTGTCTCTCTCCCTCCCCTCTTTCTCTCTCCCTCCCCTCTGTCTCTCTCCCTCCCCTCTGTCTCTCTCCCTCCCCTCTGTCTCTCTCTCTCTCCCCCCTCTGTCTCTCTCTCTCTCTCCCCTCTGTCTCTCTCTCTCCACTCTGTCTCTCTCTCTCCCCTCTGTCTCTCTCTCCCCCCTCTGTCTCTCTCTCTCCCCTCTGTCTCTCTCTCCCCTCTGTCTTCTCTCTCTCTCCCTCCCCCTCTGTCTCTCCCTTTCTCTCTCCCCCTCTGTCTCTCCCTTTCTCCCTCCCCCTCTGTCTCTCTCCCTCCCCTCTGTGTCTCTCTTTCTCTCTCCCCCTCTGCGTGTCTCTCTCTTCTCTCTCTCTCTCTCTCCCCATCTCTCTCTCCCTGTCTCTCCCACCCCCTCGGTCTCTCTCCTTACGTGTCTCATTCTCCCCCATGGTCTCTTTCTCTGTCTCTCTACCCTCTGTCTCTCTTTGTCTCTCTCTCCCCTCTGTCTCTTTGTCTCTCTCCCCCCTCTGTCTCTCTGACTATCTCTCTCTCCCTGTCTCTCCCACCCCCTCTGTCCAATTTATAATCTAATATCTAATTTCCTTCATTCTCTTGATATCCTTAAATGAAAATAATATCTAAATATGCTCAGTAGCTGCTGATTGATGGCTGCACAATAGATACCTCATGTGATTGGCTCACCCATGTACATTGCTATTTCTTCAACAAAGGATATCTAAAGAATGAAGGCATATCCTAGCCAGTGCCTCACCTGCCTCTGACCTCACTGCACGTCACTGATTAGAGGTTAATATACTTTATTAGTTATTGCATTGGGGGGGTTTGGCGGTTGACAGGTAGATATTGCACATGCGTTAGGTGTTAGAACTGTCAGGCAGTTACTTTCAGCGCAAGGCTTGCTGCGCCTGCCTATGTGTGGCAAGGTTAAAATGGAGTAAAATGTTTCCATTTTCGCAGTGTAAGTCCTTGCTCTGAATATGTGATACCGATTTGCTTTCTATGTTAGTTTATGGGAGTAAAATTAGAGGGTGACGGATGAAATATACACGCCACATTTATATGTGGCGCCATATATGTGATATCAATACCCGACTAAAAACCGGCAACGCCACATAAGTAATCTCGCCCTATATGTGTTTGAACCAAGTAGGCATTTTTCAACTCTTTGATCTGACAATACCATACCATTATTGCTTTTCAAATAGCCAATGTTTACTGAATTAAATATAGGAGATAGGAAACTGGGAGAGATTATGCATGTGTCTAGCTGTGTGTAATAAAATAGGTATATGAATGCATCACACTTTTAAACATTTTTTAATTTTCCTACCAAACAGTGGCATATATCTATGTAAATCATAGGTTATTTTAGTAAGAACAAAATAATTTGTGGCCCCTAATCTAAAAAACAAAAAAGAAAAAGTTGAACTTCTAGATAAACATGTTTATAGTCTCAAAGCAGAAACCCTATATTAAAAGTCATAACCATAGCTTTTGACTGTAGATAAGAACCTAAAGGCCCATCAAATCGGTCTATATTTCATTTGAAGTCAATTCTTAGGATAGCATTATTCATATGTTAGGAATTCTGGAGTTCTTTTACAGTATTTTACCTTAACATTTCTGTTAGAAGTCTATTTTATGAATCAGCCACACTTACAGAAAAAAAAATAATTCCAGAAATTTCTTCTGAACCTACTACCCTCTTTTTCTGGTGTTGCTTTTTTGAGAAAATGCCATCAGCCTTACCATTCATTTAGGCTATACATGAGTATTAGAGCAGGACAGTCAGGAATGTTGGAATGGGCCCATGCCTTCAGACACATGTTTATTCTGTGTTTACTGTACTTCAGTGGCGTATTTAGGTTTAGTGCTGCCCATAAGAGAAAATAAGTTTTGTCTACTGAACTGAAAGAACACAGTGATTTGCCTCCCCACTGATCGTACTTCTCGCTGGGTTCGATCAAAACTGGAAGAACGTGTTAAAAAGGATGTGGGTGGTGCTTCTAGGCCTACTGTGTACACAATGGTAAATCCCTGAGATCAGTTAATTAAAAATAATAATTATCAACCCCTCCGGAATAACACACAAATTTAAATATAAATACACCATAAGAATTTATTAATAAAAATTAATTCAGAATAAAATTATACCCACAACTGGTTAAATAAAATTGTATTAAATTTAAAATTATGACACCGGTGTCTTAATCTATTCTAAACACATAGAAACATAATTTGACAAAAAGCACCAACTTCTTGGCAGTGACTTTAATTCACCAATCATAGGTATCAATCTGTTATTCACTCTTAAAAGATAACTTGATAGACTGAATGTATCTAAGCTTGATTTAGGAGCGGTTAATAAGCTGTATATAAAAAGTCTCTTCCGTATATAAAGTGATTTCGATAGTAGGAGTCCCAATATCTTTTTCTATTTTTTATATATACCAAGATGTGATGTTTTCATAAACTTTTAGTTTAGACTGTCCCTTGAAATTAGGGGTATTCGTTTACTCGGCTATGTCTTGATTACAGAGTTTACTTTAGTACAAATTGTTGTTTATTCTGATACCCATATAGCTGTTAATGTTCAAAAGTTTGTCCAGATACGAACAGGGCAAATTTCCGATGAAGGGATATAAATTCAGTGATATATAACATTAATAAAAACCCACAAGTGTTGCAATGGATGCAGCAATTGGTGCAGTTTTTCCTCTGGGTTTAAACAATGTATCTTGCAAGTGTACAAATTGTACTCACTGTTTCTTTGGCGCCCTCGCCTTTCTGAGGTCAGTGTGAGACGTTTGCGTCTTTTAACCAATCAGTGTAGAGAAGTGAAGTGCACGCACTTATTCAAAAATTGTATCCTGTCTTTTCTTCAAACTCCTACCGCTTCAGTCTAAGACACTTTGCAATGAATGGGTTATGGGAGTTCATCCGAAGTTGCTATCCAGATAATATGGAGCTGTGAAATGGAATGTCTACGCGTTTCAGCTACTCAGAGCCTTTTTCTTTCTTTTTTTTTTTTACAGCATCCTGTTCCGGATTTTATTTAACATCAAGATTAAAATTGCTATATTAAGAAAAAAACTTGCAGCAAGTCAGGAATAAAGGAGGTTTCACAAAGTATTTAAAAAGTCTTAACTAGACTAATTAGAGGTTATATAAAGAGTGGCCAAGGATGAGAAAGCAAGAATAGATCAGCACAATCGTGATTTATACTAGAATGATTACCGAAACTTCAGAGCTCTGGTTAACTGTTTCATGAAGCATACAAGTTGCACAAAACACATAAAAAATACATTTACCAGTACACTTACACTCTTAAAAATATAATCTAATAAAAATTATTCAATAATAATATTGCACACAAAAATTATTAAGGCTCAAAGATAGGAGGTCTTAGGTGTTAGAAAAAAAAAGGCAGATACATACAAATACATGTCTAAATGTAGCCATCATTCAGCAAACGCTACCCAGGGTTCTGAACCAAAAATGGGCCAGATCCTAAGCTTAAATTTCTGCTTTTTCAAACAAAGATAGCAAGAGAACGTAGAAAAATAACGCCTAGATTACGAGTCTTGCGTTAGGGTTAAAAAGCAGCGTTGAGAGATCCCAACACTGCTTTTTAACGCCCACTGGTATTACGAGTCTGGCAGGTACAGGTGTACCGCTTACTTTTCTTCCGGGACTCTAGGCTACCGCAAATCCCCTTACGTCAATTGCATATCCTTTCTTTTTAATGGGATTTGCCTAACGCCGGTATTACGAGTCTTGGAAGAAGTGAGCGGTAGACCCTCTCCTGGCAAGAATCCTACCGCATGGTATTGAGCTCGCATTCTATTGGCTGTTCCAATCAGCCAATAGAATGCAAGCTCAATCCTATTGGCTGATCCAATCAGCCAATAGGATTTTTTCTATCTTAATTCCGATTGGCTGGTAGAATCCTATCAGCCAATCGGAATTCAACGGACGCCATCTTGGATGACGTCATTTAAAGGAACCTTCATTCTTCGCTTGGACTTCGTTTGAAGAGGATGGCTCCGCGTCGGCTGGATTGAAGATGGACCCGCTCCGCTCCGGATGGATGAAGATAGAAGATGCCGCTTGCATGAAGACTTCTGCCGCTTGGAGGACCTCTTCTGCCCGGATCGGATGAAGACTTCTGCCCCTCTGGAGGTCCACTTGTGCCCGGCTAGGTGAAGACGGCACAAGGTAGGGAGATCTTCAGGGGGGTAGTGTTAGGTTTTTTTAAGGGGGGATTGGGTGGGTTTTAGAGTAGGGTTGGGTGTGTGGGTGGTGGGTTTTAATGTTGGGGGGGATATTGTATTTTTTTTACAGGTGAAAGAGCTGATTACTTTGGGGCAATAACCCGCAAAAGGTCCTTTTAAGGGCTATTTGTAATTTAGTATAGGGTAGGTAATTTTATTAGTTTGGGGGGCTTTTTTATTTTATTAGGGGGATTAGATTAGGTGTAATTAGTTTAAAATTCTATAATTCTTTTTTTTTCTGCAATTTAGTGTTTTTATTTTTTTGTAATTTAGTTTATTGAATTTAATTGTAATTAATTGTAGGTAGTTTAGTTAATTTATTTAATGATAGGGTAGTGTTAGGTGTAATTGTAACTTAGGTTAGGATTTATTTTACAGGTATATTTGTCTTTATTTTAACTAGGTAGCTATTAAATAGTTAATAACCATTTAATAACTATTGTACCTAGTTAAAATAAATACAAAGTTGCCTGTAAAATAAATATAAATCCTAAGCTAGCTACAATGTAACTATTAGTTACATTGCAGCTAGCTTAGGGTTTATTTTATCAGTAAGTATTTAGTTTTAAATAGGAATAATTTATTTAATTTTAGTAAATTTATTTAGATGTATTTAAATTATATTTAAGTTAGGGGGATGTTAGACTTAGGGTTAGTTAGACTTAGGGTTAGACTTAGGTTTAGGGGTTAATACATTTATAATAGTGGCGGCGACGTTGGCGGCGGCAGATTAGGGGTTAATAAATTTAATATAGTTGCAGCGATGTTGGGGGGCAGATTAGGGGTTAATAACTATAGTGTAGGTGGCGATGATGTTGGGGCAGTAGATTAGGGGTTCATAAGTATAATGTAGGTGGCGGCGGTGTCCGGAGCGGCAGATTAGGAGTTAATAATATAATGTAGGTGTCAGCGATAGCGGGGGCGGCAGATTAGGGGTTAATAAGTGTAAGATTAGGGGTGTTTAGACTCGGGGTTCATGTTAGGGTGTTAGGTGCAGACATAAAATGAATTTCCCCATAGGAAACAATGGGGCTGTGTTAGGAGCTGAACGCTGCTTTTTTGCAGGTGTTAGGGTTTTTTTCAGCCAGCTCAGCCCCATTGTTTCCTATGGGGAAATCGTGCATGAGCTGACTTAAGCAACACTGGTATTGAGGTGAGATGTGGAACAAAATTCTGCTCTACGCTCACCTTTTTGCGGCTAACGCCAGGTTTAAAAAAACCTGTAATACCAGCGTTGTCTTAAGGGAGCGGTGGGAAAAAAAGACTTGTTAGCAACGCAAGCCTTACCGACAAAAACTCGTAATCTAGCCGTAAGAAAGTTGCTTAAAATTGCATGCTCTCTCTAAATCATGAAAGAATAAATTTGGTTTAGTGTCCCTTTAAACAGGTAAAGCAATCCTTTTTTCTTTACACAGTATCAAGAAAATGTCTATCCAATTAAGCTTAAAGTGAAGGTCCATTTTGATTAATTAGTGCCCGGTTTTTAATAAACCTATTAAAAACAAGGGCACTTTAATTCATCAAAATTGCCATTTCACTGTTTTCTTCAAAAACTTACCTTTTAATCCTGGCAGCCGCTCCAGCAATTCCTCTGCCCGTTGCAAGACGTCTTTGCGGGTCCAAAATGACGAATCCGGCTTCCTCCAATTACAGCATTGCATCAGGCCAAGATTCCCCCGCGGGGGAAGCTGTGATTGAAGGAAGCCTGATTCGTAATTTCTGACGTCTGCAGAGGCTTCCGACGGCCAGGGGAATCGCTGGAGCGGCATTCAGGATTAAAAGGTAAGTTTTTGAAGAAAACAGTGAAATGTCAATTTTGATGAATTAAAGTGCCCTTGTTTTTAATAGGTTTATTAAAAACCGGGCACTAATTAATCAAAATGGACCTTCACTTTAAGTAGTTTATAACTATAGATAGAAATGTATTCTCCAACTGGGGAGTGCAGAAAAAGTGGGTAAATGGGAACATATAGGGCTCAATTTATCAAACCATTCGCCTGCCTAAGACTGCAGGTTCTCACAAGAGAACCTGCAACCAGTATTTATCAAGCAGCGGTCATCAGGCCCCTGCTTCCTAGGCTCTTCTCCATCTCTTAGGTGGAGAATTTCAATCTCCCCCGGTCTTGTCCAACTGGGGAGATTGACAGCTCTCTCCCGCTCGTGATTGGCTCTGTGCGGGCAGGGGGCGGGATTGCACACGAATGCAAAATAGCGCTATTTTGCAATCTTAAATTCCGGCAGCGGAATATATATGCCCCAGCTTGATAAATCGAACCCATAAGATCCAATCTGAGGAGTTAATCAATTATGTGTTCTATGTGGCCATAAAGTTTGGACTATGGCAAATTTATCCATTAGGTGGTCTATGAGAAAATAATACTCCTCTAAGTCCAGAAATTCTGTAACTCTTAATCTCCACATATGAATAGTTAGTAATTGTTTGTTTTTCCAATTCTTTGCTATTAAGAACCTAGAACTATTTACCATTATTTTGAAGAGTTTTTTAGTGGGTGAGTGTGGAAGTTTAGAAAGGTGGTTAAGGAGCCAATAGTTTGAGATTTGGGGGCTCCACCTCCACATGTGACCAACTCCACTATTCACATGGCTACACCTCCAGCCCCTATTGCTATTTTGAGGGAAAAGCAAATGGATAGTTTGTGAAAAATACCAGCAGTGTAAGATCTTATAGTAAATTTCGATCAGGGAGGAGGAAACAGATGAAGACATTGTATTTACAGTACAGATCACTCTTGTGGTAAGATGATTGTCCCTAGGTCTCTCTCCCAGCATTGCACAGGCGTTGTTTCTTTATATAGCATCTGTAACATTGCATAAAAATGCCACGTTGCTTGGCAGCCCACCAAATGGAGTGATATCAAACACTATATTACTTTATATGCAAAAGAAAATGGCATGCACCCACCCATCCTAGCAACTAATTTTATTAGGAAAAGCAGCGGACTGCAATATGTTACATTACTTGGTCCGAAATCAACCTGTGGGCAATTAGCTATTCACATTCCAGTGTTCAGCAATTGTAAATATATTTCACTAAACAACTTAAAGGGACAGTAAAGTCAAAACTAAACTTTCATGATTCAGATAAGGCATGCAATTTTAAACAACTTTCCAATTTACTTTTATCATCAAATTTGCTTTGTTCCCTTGGTGGTATTTTTGAAAATCTAAACCTAGCTAGGCAAAAAATGATATATAAACAGTTAAAAACCGCCTCCTAGCTCAGAGCATTTTGATAGTTTTTCACAGTTAGACTGTCCTAGTTCACATGTGTCATATAGATAACATTGTGCTCACTCCCGTGAAGTTATTTAGGAGTCTTCACTGATTGACTACACTGCATGTCTGTCAAAGGCCCTTGGATAAGGAGGCTGTCTGCAAAGGCTTAGATACAAGGTAATCACAGAGGTAAAAAGTATATAAATATAACTGTGTTGGTTATGCAAAAACGGGGAATGGGTAATAAAGGGATTATCTATCTTTTTAAATAAGAACAATTTTGGTGTAGACTGTCCCTTTAACTGAGTTCTCTTCATACATTTTTATTTTTCTGGATTTTTTTTGGAAGTGTGAAAAAAAAGAAAAGGAAAACTTGAACACAGTGGGGCCGAATTATCAATGTGCTGTAGCGGATCATGTCCGCCGCACATCAATAAATGTCACTAGAAATGCTTGTGCAATACCACCCCTGCACATTCATGACCAATCGGCCACTAGCAGGGGGTTTCAATCAACCCGATCGCGTACGATCGGGTTGATTGACACCCCCTGCTAGCAGCCAATTGGCTGTGAATCTGCAGGGGCGGCATTGCACAAGCATTTCTAGTGAAATTTATCGATGAGGTGGCGGACGAGTTATGGAGCAGTGGACTTTTGTTTATGTTTTGTTTATTTGTTAAAAGAAACAGTGCTATTTTGCTGCCAGAAATAAACAGGCCACAGGCCTATAAAATGTATAACGTGTGTTCCTGTCCCAGAAAGCTGCACAATCACAAAAAAGATCCCTTGGCAGGCGCACATACACAGGCGTTTATAAGGGTTTGCTTGTTGTGTACATGAGCTGAGCATCATTTACAAATGGTGGCTCACGAGCTCACTAGCTTACCCTTGGACGCAGAAAATAAAAATTCAAGTGGAACAAATTTTCTTTCTTCCCAAACCCCTAGGACCACCAAGCAAGCCATGACTCTTTTAATTAATTTCAAAGCAATCCATAGCACCTAGCATCTTTCTGTCTGAACTTTAAGGTCCATATAAAAGGTACAATATTTTTACTGTTTATTTGACCCCTTAATTAGGTACTAAGTTCTTATATATATAATAAAACAGAACCCAAAACTTCTTTGGGTTATAAAGGCAGCAGCTTGTTTATTAACCCTTTGAGTGCTAACAACGGCTCTGAGCCATCGCAAATTGTCCCAGTCAGGTGCTGACGACGTCTCAGAGCCGTTGATAGCACTCACCCACCTTGAGGGCAATCTGGGGGGTTTCCACATACTCCCACCCTGGCGATCTGGCCTGTATAGTGACTGGAATTGCCGGGTCTTCACTTTTTGTGCTGTGACATCACACGCAATGACGTGATGACATCACCACACAACTTTATTTAAACATTACAATGGACAGTATAGGGAAATAGGGGCATGCTGCTTAGAAGCCTGTATATCAGGCATCTAAGCAGCTAAAGACCTTCAAGACCCACAGTTGGAATGGTAATCGCCTAACCTTTCCAATGGTATAAGTCTTGGGGATCTGAAAATAAAAAAAAAGTATATATTTTAAAAAAACTAAAAAACTCAAATCCAGCTTAGCACCCAGGTGGGAAATTGCTTAGCACTCAAAGGGTTAACAACTATTTATGATGTTGTTATTTATTTGTTGTGTTATAACAATCAGATTAAATGAACAACCCATGGTGCTTGCCTAGCTGTCACTCCATTTCTCCATTCTATTTAACCCATTCACAAACCTCGATTTTGACCTCTCCTGTCTCCACAGGACGTAGCCAGCTACCATCCACCAACCAAAAAAGCAAGCACCCTGCCATAAGCTGCGACAAAACCACTACCTTCCAAGAATAATAAGCAGGGAAGGGCGGGTGGGAGCTTCTTCTCACCGTCAGGTCCGAATGTGGAGAGGACCAGGACTTTCTACACCCTCTAAATTATAGCCCACTCAGTCCCCACCCACATCCTGCCTAAACCCACCTTACTCACTTGCCGTGCCCAGGGGTCAAATGCCCCTCCCAAATAGAGATTGTCCTAGGGCTTACTGTATAATTGTTGCTCCACCAGTCTTATATAGTTTGCATGTTTTGTATTGGAGCCAGTTTTTGCATTATTAGCTATATGCACTTATAGCCTGCAAGTTTAAGAATGTGTTTAGAGCTAAGGGTTGGTGGTGGTGTGTCTGTGTGGGGAAGCTCCCTTTGAAGTGATATCACTCCACAAGATGAGCTTTGTCCCAAAAATAATTCAGTCATGATTCATGTTTTTGAACTCCCAGCTGACGTGAACTGTGCACAGCTTCCTCAGTGTATTAATATGATCTAAAACCTATTAGCTCTTGTGATCGTCTACAGAGAGCTTTTCCATCTAAAGAGCACGGATGCATGAGCAAATATGATCTATGTGATTTAAATATAATGCTTTTATTTACCCTGTTTCCTTAGGGCATATTTATATTATGATATCATTTTAATAGCTTTATAATTGAAAGGATGATCAAATAAAAAGATTTTCTTCTAAAAACTGAACTATATGACTGTTGAAGGAAAAAAATAGCTTAATGAAATTTCACTAAATATTTGTACAGTTACAGCTTATCTTTTTGTTGCCAGTCTTATCAGAACGGGGTCGTTAAGTAGATGCATTACTTATTTTTGATAATTCTTTATTATTTATAGGAACATAATAATAAAAATTTAAATGTGCAGGAATGCATTTCCATTCCGAATACAAGCATTTTTGCAATACACTTACATTAGCAAAAATGCTTCTAGTAAAAGCTATTGTTTTCACAGCATACACACATATGCTGTGCATACACTGTGCACCAGCATTCAAACACCAAGCCTGCTCAGAGAGTTGTTGGTGGTGTGTATGACACAAACTGATCCATCGCTAACACAATGCTACTGTTGGCTTTCTGAGCTGGAGCTGTGTTTGACTGAGGGTGCATGTGCAGCATGTGTGCTCTGCTGCTGAAATAGTGGTAACTTTCTCTTGAACCATTTTTTCTAATGCAAGTTTATTGCAAAAATGCTTCTTTTTTTCAGTTTTTACTATTACGTACCATGTCAGATAAAAAACAGGAGGCAGATCTAGCCAGCAAAGAGAGAAGACAAAGCTTCACACAGATCTGATGATTCTACACTAAATTAAATTGAGAGTCACACAATCTCCTTCCTGGCTGACAGACACTTCGCCTGGATCCCACTGCTGCCTGCGAGCAGAGCTCCTTACAAGTGGTCAGCTCTTTCTGCCTATTACCTGCCGCTGCTGCTCTCCGGAGGAGGAAGAAAGGAACTTGGAGACCGATTGCTGCTGTATCTCTTAGTGGCGCAAACCGCCATTTTCTAATGCTGACAGCTGAGGGTGGATGGCAACATGATTACCATCCAAGAACTGTAGCCCCTTTTGGCCATCCATCACAAGATTTGTCTTCTAACTCTCCTCCTCTCTCTGAGACTTAGTTATGGGCCATTACCACCATATTTCACAGTTCTAGAGATATTTAAGCCACTCTTCACAGCCTACATTGAGTACAATCATATTCCCTTACTATATTGGACATTCCCACTGGCTTTAAATGAATTGCCTTCTGTCTTGGGGGTATATACAATCTATCAGAGGCTGTTATATCTCTATAAGCCTTCCGGGACAATTGTGTGCTGACATTGCAGATTTTTTCCCCCCTACCTCTGATGTCTGCTAATATTGTTGCTACACAGCTGTGACTCTTTCTAATATACCATCACCAACATGACAATGTGTGTTAGGGCTCTGTAACTACTATGTAAGAGCTCCCTCAGGCCTTTAGAAAGAAGCAAAAGAGCCACTCTACGCTCAAAACTACTGTTATGAATCACTTCCACTAATCTGCCTCAGACCCTTACACTGGTTCAGAAGATGATTTCTCCCAAACAGGGAGTGTGATATAACCTAAGATCATTGCTACTCTAAAACAACATTCACCTCTATTAACTTAATAGATAACATCAAATTATTATTGGCCTCTCACCATGACTCATTAACCAAAAATCCAATAAATCACACGCTAATCTTAAGAGAGATATAGAGGGGTAGTTATCAACGCGTCTACTTTTTCTGCCTTCGCCGGTCCAATACGCCCACCTAAGCTCGCCTACCATCGCCGCCGCGGACCTGCAAAATTTCGCCTAAGTTATCAATAAAGCTGTCAAAAATCCGCGCACCAAGTACGGGGCGATGAGCAGCGGATTGTGAGAGTTATCACTCATCCGATCTCGCTGCTCTTCGGCTTTTTTACAGCTTTATTGCTAGCCTGTCACTAAGCACCCACACTAACTACACTGTTCTACCCCCTATACCGGTGCCCCTGGAGCCCCCGCAACTAAATAAAGTTAGTAACCACTAAACCGCCGCTCCTAGACCCCGCCGCAACTCTTATAAATGTATTAACCCCTAAACCGCCTCTCCTGGACACCGCCGCAACCTACATTATACCTAGTAACCCCTATCCTGCCCCCCCTATACCATCGCCCTCTATAATAAAGTTATTAACCCCTATCCTGCTGATCCCGCACCTCACCGCAACTAAATAAATAGTTTAACCTCTAAACCGCCGCTCCCGGACCCCGCCGCAACCTATATTAAACTTATTAACCCCTAATCTGCCCCCCTACACCGTCGCCACCTATAATACATTTATTAATCCCTATCCTGCCCCCCACTACACCGCCGCCACTGTAATAAATTTATTAACCCCTAAACCTAAGTCTAACACTAACCCTAACACCCCCCTAACTTAAATATTAATTAAATAAATCTAAATAATATTTATCTTATTAAATAAATTAATCCTATTTAAAACTAAATACTTACCTTTAAAATAAACACTAATATAGCTACAATATAAATAATAATTATATTGTAGCTATCTTAGGATTTATTTTTATTTTACAGGCATCTTTCAATTTATTTTAACTAGGTACAATAGCTATTAAATAGTTATTAACTATTTAATAGCTACCTAGCTAAAATAAAGAGAAATTTACCTGTAAAATAAAAACTAACCTAAGTTACAATTACACCTAACACTACACTATACTTTAATAAATTGTTCCTATTTAAATCTAAATACTTACTTGTAAAATAAACCCTAAGATAGCTACAATATAATTAATAATTACATTGTAGCTATTTTAGGATTTATATTTATTTTACAGGTAACTTTGTATTTATTTTAGCTAGTTAGAATAGTTATTAAATAGTTATTAACTATTTAATAACTACCTAACTAAAAGAAATACAAAATTACAATTAAACACTACACTATCATTACATTAATTAAATAAATTAACTACAATTAAATACAATTACATAAACTAACTAAAGTACAAAAAATAAAAAAAGCTAAGTTACAAAAAATAAAAAAAATAAGTTACAAACATTTAAAAAATATTACAACAGTAGGGAGCTTGCCCTAACGAACCCAGTGGTTTGCGAATGCCTTAGCTTTTGGGACAAAATACGGCATCATCCTCACGTGGCCTCGCATCCCTCCCCAGTCGCTTCCATAGCAGGCCTCTTATTCTTATCGGGCCTCCAAGACTCTCACCCTAATAAGTGGGTCCAACTGGGAATCAACAATATAGCGGATCTCTGGTCCACGTCCCCTCGAGACTCTTTTAAACAATTATCCCAGATCAGTGCCGAGGTCCAGATCCCATCGTATCTATCTTTTGAATATCAGAGGATTAAGAGCTTTTTAAGCAGTTGGGGTTTTAAGCCTACCCTGGATAGACCTTTGACTCTCTGGGAGTCCATCTGGGCAAGGGGAGATAGGCTGTGTATGACTCTTTCAGTCCATTATATGCTGCTAGGGGGGTCCCAAGACCCGGAGACTCCTTCCCATCTTTCCCGATGGGAGACGCTGATGAGTAGGCACACTTCCCCGGAGGAGTGGGAACGAGCTTTCTCCCTAACCCAGAAAGCTATACATTGCACAACGTTATACGAAACCTATTTTAAACTTCTCACTCATTGGTACTACGTACCCACTAGGTTAGCGAAAATATTTCCGGCAGTGTCCCCCAAATGCTGGAGGAATTGTGGCCACAGGGGTAACGCACTACACATATGGTGAGAGTGTCCCGTGATCCAGCCTCTATGGTTAAAGTGCTTCTCGGTACTACAGGGCATTGGTATTAGGCTTCCCAGGCTAGCTGACTCAGCCCTCCTACACTCTCTACCTAAAAATCACGCGTATATCTGCATTTACCTATTCATGACTATAAAGTACTCTGTTGCATGCTGCTGGAAGAAGGAACGGGCTCCAAGTTGGGCGATGATCTGTAATAATATGGCATACATTTATACAATGGAAAAGGATATCTATTACAAACTAAATAAATCTGACCTGTTTGAATTGATCTGGGCTGACTGGAAGGAGTCTCAAAACACAGACTGGAGGCCCAATGCAACTGCCCAAGACACATAGCTCCATGCCTATATCCCCCTCTACGACAGTCGCCTACCTAACACAAACACAATCTTAACTCGATGGCCCGTACTCCCCTCCTTATACTCTTCTTCATACCATTTCCCCCTCCCCTCCCACCATACCCCTTTCCCCACCCTCCTCGCTCCCTCTTAGATAATCTGTTGTACGCTCAGCCTTTAAGACGGGAAAAATGCAGCACTGTTGTTAGTTTAGCTTTCTAAGTAGCTGTTCTACAGTTATATATTGAATACTAATATTCTCTACTTCATTTAGCACTCTATTATTATACACAGCACTGCTACCTTCTATATAGTACAGTATACCATGTCCTTTTTAAGGGTGTCATTTGAGTAAGTAATCATATAGCTAAAGCAGCCAGCTCATAAACAGTCCATTACATATATACTATATTCTAGTTGAGGGAAGTAGAATCTAATTTCATGTCAGAGTGAGCTTTACTATCCCCACTCGTGTATATCCTAAGAAGTTATTTCTCCTGGACAGGTTTTATTATATTAGTGTAAGTTGGTTGATCAGTGATTAGACGCTTAACCTATACAATTCCTAGTGCGTCCACATAAATGACAGCTCTACTGCTTAGAAATATTACCATACTTATGTTTATGACTAACATATAAATAGAGGTTACTGCACAATGTGTTTTCGTATGTATATTCTCCAAGGCTTGCTCTTATAGTCTATGCTGGTTTAGAGAATAACTAGCTATTATTTCTTGAAAAGCCTGTACTCCTCTCTTTTTCTTACAGTTTATTTTATCATGTGAAGTTAGTATTTGCTCTATTATTTTGTGAGGTATTAGATATATGGGGTAAGTAGACAATATCGCTCCAGTGTAGCTCTCATTTTGATGTCTCCTTTATGTATCATAAATAGGGAGCCAATTATATACCCTCATTATCCTTACACTGGCTTTAGTTGTAAGGTGCTTTTATGTTTCAGCAGAGGATCTGTATTAGGACCTAACTTAGAATACATTATATATACTAACTCAGAGAGATTAAGCTTAACGTCTCATGGTTGACCAGCAACCTATTTATACTCCCATCCCTCAATGACTGACACACAGCTATGTCTAAATTTGTTTCTGTATACATACTAACTGGCTCCGCCCTCCCCCTCCCCTACTTTACTCTGAGCGGCTCTCGCCCGCTGTATTCCCCCTTCCCCATAAAATTATTGAGCTACCTCCTCCCTAGCCCTAATTTTAATTGAACAGATACCCTAATTTTCTCTTTATTTGGTTAAGAGAGGACCATTTTCGCTTATATTAGTTTCATGATACTCAATAATAAAACTGAAGTCTAGCTATAAGTTTGCCCACAATGTATAGTAACACTAGGATTATTTGAATACATTGCTTTTCTAACTGTGCTGTATATACAGTTATCTGTGAATGTTTCGGGGCATACCCTTTGTTTATTGTATTTGTTTTTGACTTCAATAAAAATTATTTAAAAAAAAAAAAAAAAAAAAGGAAAAGGATATCTATTACAAACTAAATAAATCTGACCTGTTTGAATTGATCTGGGCTGACTGGAAGGAGTCTCAAAACACAGACTGGAGGCCCAATGCAACTGCCCAAGACACATTGCTCCATGCCTATATCCCCCTCTACGACAGTCGCCTACCTAACACAAACACAATCTTAACTTGATGGCCCATACTCCCCTCCTTATACTCTTCTTCATACCATTTCCCCCTCCCCTCCCACCATACCCCTTTTCCCCACCCTCCTCGCTCCCTCTTAGATAATCTGTTGTACGCTTAGCCTTTAAGACCCCCCCCTTGATCTCAGACTTGTCAGCCATGAATCAAGTTCACAGTATTCTGTAAGTGTTGAAATTATGATTCAATTTATTAGATGCAGACCCCCACTTGTTATTCTTGTAAACTTTACATTGTCGGATTGGAGCTGCGTCTCCTCGGTTTATGTATATTTCTTTTGCTTACTTCCAATAAAAAATTATTAAACCAAAAAAAAAAAATATTACAACAATTTTAAGATAATTACAACTAATCTAAGTAATCTAAGCCCCCTAATAAAATAACAAAGCCCCCCAAAATAAAAAAATGCCCTACCCTATTCTAAATTAAAAAAGTTCAAAACTCTTTTACCTTACCAGCCCTTAAAAGGGCCTTTTGCGGGGCATGCCCCAAAGAATTCAGCTCTTTTGCCTGTAAAAGAAAAATACAACCCCCCCAATATTAAAACCCACCACCCACATACCCCTAATCTAACCCAAACCCCCCTTAAAAAAAACTAACACTACCCCCCTGAAGATCATCCTACCTTGAGTTGTCTTCAGCCAGCCGACCCACCGATGGAACCGAAGAGGAGATCCGGAGCGGCAGAAGTGATCCTCCAAGGGGCGCTGAAGAAGTCTTCCATCCGATGAAGTCATAATCCAGGCGGCGCTGAAGAAGTCTTCCATCCGGGCGATGTCATCTTCCAGGCGGCGCTGAAGAAGTCTTCCATCCGGGCAATGTCATCTTCCAAGCGGGGTCTTCAATCTTCTTTCTTCAGGATCCATCTTCATCCCGCCGACGCGGAACATCCTTCTTTCCCGACGGACTACCGACGAATGAAGGCTCCTTTAAGGGACGTCATCCAAGATGGTGTCCCTTCAATTCCGATTGGCTGATAGGATTCTATCAGCCAATCGGAATTAAGGTAGGAAAAATCTGATTGGCTGATTGAATCAGCCAATCAGATTGAAGTTCAATCCGATTGGCTGATCCAATCAGCCAATCAGATTGAGCTTGCATTCTTGGCTGTTCCGATCAGCCAGTAGAATGCGAGCTCAATCTGATTGGCTGATTCAATCAGCCAATCAGATTTTTCCTACCTTAATTCCGATTGGCTGATAGAATCCTATCAGCCAATCGGAATTGAAGGGACGCCATCTTGGATGACGTCCCTTAAAGGAGCCTTCATTCGTCAGTAGTCCGTTGGGAAAGAAGGATGTTCCGCGTTGGCGGGATGAAGATGGATCCTGAAGAAAGAAGATTGAAGACCCCGCTTGGAAGATGACATCGCCCGGATGGAAGACTTCTTCAGCGCCACTTGGAAGATGACATCGCTCGGATGGAAGACTTCTTCAGCGCCGCCTGGATGATGACTTCATCGGATGTAAGACTTCTTCAGCGCCCCTTGGAGGATCACTTCTGCCGCTCCGGATCTCCTCTTCGGTTCCATCGGTGGGTCGGCTGGCTGAAGACAACTCAAGGTAGGATGATCTTCAGGGGGGTAGTGTTAGGTTTTTTTTAATGGGGGTTTGGGTTAGATTAGGGGTATGTGGGTGGTGGGTTTTAATGTTGGGGGGGGTTGTATTTTTCTTTTACAGGCAAAAGAGCAGTTTTCTTTGGGGCATGCCCCGCAAAAGACCCTTTTAAGGGCTGGTAAGGTAAAAGAGCTTTGAACTTTTTTAATGTAGAATAGGGTAGGGCATTTTTTTATTTTGGGGGGCTTTGTTATTTTATTAGGGG
The DNA here is from genome assembly GCF_027579735.1 of Bombina bombina. Lineage (NCBI taxonomy): Eukaryota > Metazoa > Chordata > Amphibia > Anura > Bombinatoridae > Bombina > Bombina bombina. Next base: position 247,077,210 of record NC_069502.1, read on the forward strand.
GCTTAGATTAGATGTAATTAGCTTAAAATTGTTGTAATATTTTTTAAATGTTTGTAACTTATTTTTTTATTTTTTGTAACTTATTTTTTTTTATTTGTTGTACTTTAGTTAGTTTATGTAATTGTATTTAATTGTAGTTATTTGTATTTAATTTATTTAATTAATGTAATGATAGTGTAGTGTTAGGTTTAATTGTAACTTAGGTTAGGATTTATTTTACAGGTAATTTTGTATTTCTTTTAGCTAGGTAGTTATTAAATAGTTAATAACTCTTTAATAACTATTCTAACTAGCTAAAATAAATACAAAGTTACCTGTAAATAAATATAAGTCCTAAAATAGCTACAATGTAATTATTAATTACATTGTAGCTATCTTAGGGTTTATTTTACAGGTAAGTATTTAGTTGTTAGGTGTAATTGTAACTTAGGTTAGGATTTATTTTACAGGTAAATTTCTCTTTATTTTAGCTAGGTAAGCTATTAAATAGTTAATAACTATTTAATAGTTATTGTACCTTGTTAAAATAAATTGAAAGTTACCTGTAAAATAAAAATAAATCGTAAGATAGCTTCAATATAATTATTATTTATATTGTAGCTATTTTAGGGTTTATTTTAAGTATTTAGTTTTAAATAGGATTAATTTAGTTAATAAGATAAATATTATTTAGATTTATTTAATTAATATTTAAGTTGGGGGGTGTTAGGGTTTGGGTTAGACTTAGGTTTAGGGGTTAATACATATATTATAGTTGCGGCGTGGTCAGGGAGCGGCGGTTTAGGGGTTAATACATATATTATAGTTGCGGTGGGGTCAGGGAGCGGCGGTTTAGGGGTTAATACATATATTATAGTTGCGGCGGGGTCAGGGAGTGGCGGTTTAGGGGTTAACATATTTATTATAACTTGCGGTGGGCTCCGGGAGCGGCGGTTTAGGGGGCAATACATTTATTTAGTTGCGGCGGTGTAGGGGGGACAGATTAGGGGCGTTTAGACTCGGGGTACATGTTAGGGTGTTAGGTGTAGACATCTCCCATAGGAATGAATGGGATGTCTGGCAGCAGCGAACATGAACTTTCGCTATGGTCAGACTCCCATTGATTCCTATGGGATCCGCCGCCTCCAGGGCGGCTGATTGAAAACCAGGTACGCTGGGCTGGAAAAGTGCAGAGTGTACCTGCTAGTTTTTTGATAACTAGCAAAAGTAGTCAGATTGTGCCGCACTTGTGTGCGGAACATCTGGAGTGACGTAAGAATCGATCTGTGTCGGACTGAGTCCGGCGAATCGAAGCTTACGTCACTAAATTCTACTTTTGCCGGTATCTAGGGCTTGATAACTAAGGCGAATCAGCCTCGCCACAAATACGCTGCGGAATTCCAGCATATTTGAGGTTGACGGCTTGATAACTACCCCCCATTGCCTCTATTGGAGAGTGCACTGACGTACTAGAGCACAAACAAGAAGATCTAATTGTGGAACACACAAGCCTAGTGGCCAACTCCCAGATACTGGCTGATCAACTATTGAGCTTGAGGCCAAGATGGCTGACTTTGAAGATTGATACAGATGCAACAATATAAGGACCAGAGGCATCCTAGAGAAAGTCCAGCCACAAGACCTGTAGGATTTCCTGCAAAACCTCTTCAAATCAGGCTTGGGCACTACTCTAGAAAATGAAACACTTATTGATAGAGTTCATATGGCCCTAATGCCCAGAACAGTGGACAGTGAAAAGCCCAGAGATGTCATAGCTAAGCTCCATTATTTTACCTTTTGGGAGAAGCTACTTCGGACAATATCCAAGGAAAAATTTTTACCATGCAAATTTGAGGGACTTCAAGTGTTTCCTGACTTAACCCCTCATTCCCTCTAAATGAGCAGAAAGTAGGCAGCCTTCACCAAAATCCTGAGAGAGCGAGGAATAAAATACAGATGAAGAATCCTAGTTCGACTTTTTATCACCAGAGACATACAACAATATGTAGCTATTTCCCCACAACAAGCTAGAGATTTGCTTTAGATTTGGAAGCTCTTTCAGGATGTAGCAGAATCTACTTTCCCTTGAACCAACACCCTTTTACAACTTTGAGTGGCAACCTTTAGCATCTAGACCCAAACAAGCCAAGAAAAGACTGACCTCTTCATTGACTCCTTCTCCATTGTCACCCCAGGAGAAGACATGAATAGTTTTTCTGACTCCCTTTATATGATTCGCTAATGTTCCTGCCATTCTTTGTTACTGACATCAGCTGCCCCCCCCCCTATTAGATGACATATGAGATGCTGTGATTACTGTGTCCTTGTTCAGGTGGACACCTACATGACAAATGGACTCAGTGTCACTTGTGAGATCTAAAAATTGTAAGTTTTTTTTTTTTAAATCACCTTTCTACTCCTACCCAACCCCCCCCCCCCCCCACACACACACACACACACTTTTTTTTTTCTTTCTTTGGCTCATGAGTTTGCCTTTTACTGAGATAATTTCTACTATCACTATCACTCAGAGGATTGTATGTCCATCAGTTGTTAATTAGTTATATATTTAATGTTATATATTTGTTTTGACTGACTGCTTCTCCCCTGTATTGTCTTAGTTGTGCCCCCCTTCTTCTTTGTGATGAGGGGCCACTTATGTTCACAGTGTTTTTATATGCTTAGGGTCAGATTACAAGTGGAGTGCTATTTAGTGATTTCGCTAGAGTGCTTATTGCGCTAGAAGTAAACTTTTTGTGCGCTTTAGGTTGCACTGGTATTACAAGTTGATATTAAAAAGTTATCCCTCCCGTGCTTACCGACACATGCAAAAAGTCGAACTTACAGTATCACGTGTGCAAAAACCTATTCCCCCATAGAAGTCAAGGGAGCAAAATAGTGGGGGAAAACCTAACAACCTACGTGCGTGCAAACTCGATCGCATATTCACATGTGCTAACCTGATATGAAAATATAAATACTTCACATTCCAATGTTCTGCACATAGAAGAATATGTTCTATTGATTCATAAATACATATTTCTATATATATTTATATATATGATGGTATTTTGGTACAATATATATATATATATATATATATATATATATATATATATAATTATATAATTATATATAGGAATAGATATATACATATATATATAGGAATATCTATTTACAAATTCTTAGAACATATTCTGCCATGAGCAGAGCATTGGAATATGAAATATTTACACTATAATATTTTATTAAATATGGATTTAAAATATATGCCTCTACCCATGGCCATGGGAGAGAGACTTTACCTTCTTTTCTAGACCTCATAACTCCTATTTGAGGATAGACCACTTGTTCTGTTATCCCTGGAGTCTCAATACATTTTCTAACCTCAAATCATGATCGGCCCATGGTCAGATCATGACATAGTCTGTGCTGACGTCTTTCTTCTACAACTCACTGAAAAAAAGTTTAAACTGGAATCTCCCTGATCAGCTTCTTTCTGCGCCGTGGACCACCAAATGTCTTTAGCAGGTTGATAGGGGCCCTATACACACCTCCATCAGCTAGGATCAGTAGTGTAGGATTCTGTTCCCTCATCATTGCAATTCGAAATGTTACACAGCAGGATTGCCTCCCCCCCCCCCCCTTCTATTTGCTTTTGCTATTGAGCCACTTGTGGTGGCAATTAGGCAGTCAAAAGAAATTCAAAAACTTGCCTTATTTGCTGATGATATGACAATCTTCTTAACTGATCCAATATCCTCCTTAGGGCCCTTGATGAACTTTATTGAATACTCTGGGACACTTTCCAATTATAAAATAATGTCCATAAAACAGAGTCTTACTCCTTAGGAATACAACATAGAGATCTTCAAAACTGCAAAAAGTGTGCTCTTTCAACTGGGAACCCCCCTCCATGTTTGGTGGACTTGTCCTGTTATCCAACCTCTTTGGGTGAAAGTTGTACAGCTGTGTGAGCGCCTGGATCTCCCGGACATATCACATCCTAGCACAGCTCTTCTATTTATGGAAATTAAAAAATTACCACTAAAGCTAGACAGTACCTTTTAGTGTATGTCCAGATATCAGTAAAACTTCTGATAGCCAGAAAACTGGAAAAAAAAAGTGTGGCCCTACAATAGCAGGGTATACTTGATTGTATTAACTATAGCAAAGCTATGAAAGACCATGTCTTTCATTCTGAACAACTCAGCGACTTATTCTGGTTAATGTGGGAACCCTGGGAAGCTCTAAATCCTTCTAAGTCTAAAAGACCTCTTTCTAAAGTTTTACCAACACAAAATGAGAGGGGAATGATCTTGCACCCATGTACCCCACCCCCACCTCCTATTCCTCTCTTACTCACTTAAAGTGACAATCTACTCCAAAAAATGTATTGTTTAAATATATAGATAATCCCTTTATTACCCACTCCCCAGTTTTGCACAGCCAACATAATTATATTAATATACTTTTAACCTCTGTGATTACCTTGTATCTAAGCCTCTGCAGACAGTCCCCTTATCTCAGGGCTATTTATTTATTATCTATTTACATGCATTTTAGCCAATTAGCGCTGTGTCCTGCACAACTCCACAGGAGTGAGCAAAATGTTATCTATATGACACACATGAATTAGCAGTGTCTTGTTGTGAAAAGCTACTAGAAATGCATGTTATAAGAGGCTGTCTTTAGTGGCCTAGAAAGAGGCAGACATTTAGAGGTTTAAATGTTATAAAGTATATTAATATAACAATGAGTAGTAAAGGCATGATCTATCTTTTTAAAACAATAACAATGTTGGTGTGAACTGTCCCTTTGAGAGATATTTGGGCTCTATTTAGTTGCTTTTATTTACTAGTACTTGATTGCCTTCACCTGTGACTTTGAGACATACTGTAACTTTATTACTTGGAGTGGCTATAGTGCAGGACAGACAAGTGTTCACATTAAGCACGTTATTGATGCGTTCCCAGAAATGTTCTTATATATGCGTTTTTTTGTACGACTTCTGTGTATTAAAAAAAAAAAAAAACATTTTATCAGGCGCTTTCTTCTTGCTGTGTTTTCTAATTTTTTATTTATTATTTTCTCATAATGATTTAATAAATCCTAATGGAAAGTAAACTGAATATTAATTGCACTTTATAAGGTGTTGGGTGTTTGTCTGACTGTTTAATTTAATTTTAATGCACATAAACACATTTTTAACAAATTAAAGCTGAAAAATTCTATATTCAACTTTGGGCTTGATATCAATGCTTTCTCAACCAGTGGCATCTCCAGAAATGATATAGGGGGGCCCTTCCAGTAGGCCTAGCAGGGATTGTGGGTGGTGCTACAATGGGAGAGCGGGACCAGTTGTCCGATAGGCAGGGCCAAGTGTGTCGCAGGCAGGGCCATATGTAGCTGGGTAAGGCATGGACAGAGTGTTGGTGGTACCACTTGGAATCACCATCATTTGGGGCCAATTATTATGCTGGAAGGCTAGTGCAAACCCTGACCCCCTTGGCGATGACACTAGCCTCAACTGTTTTGCGACAGGGTATTTACCCAAATCCCCACATCAAAATGTCATAAGCATTTGCAATTTCCTTTTGTTTCAATGGGAAGCTTTTATATACTCTTTTTTTTAACATTACTTGTATTACTATTTACATTTTCATGATTATGCATATGGTCACAAATCAATATGGCATGAATATGCTGATTTACTGGCATTCACTTTAATAATGCTGCCAATAACCTCATTCTTATATCCCTTTGCCCACAGTTTGGAATTCAATTCTGGAATTAAATCTATAACAGATGGATTTTGGACACTTTTCTGCTTAAAGGGACACTGTACCCGAATTTTTTTCTTTTGTAATTCAGAAAGAGCATGCAATTTTAATCAACTTTCTAATTTTCTCCTATTATCAATTTTTCTTCGTTCTCTTGCTATCATTATTTGAAAAAGAAGGCATCTAAGCTATTTTTTTGGTTTCAGTACTCTGGACAGCACTTTTTTATTGGTGGATGACTTTATCCACCAATCAGCATGGACAACCCAATGTTGTTCACCAAAAATGGGCCGGCATCTAAACTTACATTCTTGCATTTCAAATAAAGATACCAAGAGAATGAAGAAAATTTGATAATAGGAGTAAATTAGAAAGTTGCTTAAAATTTCATGCTCAATCTGAATCAGGGTACAGTGTCCCTTTAACACCCTAAGCTCATAGAACACTCTTTACTTCTGTTCTGTATCCCTACATAGTTGTTGAAAACATTTACTTAAATTGTGATGGCTCACGTGTAAATCGGTTTCTTTCTTGGTGGACTAGTAGAGCCATAAAATGGTTTTGGAATATGAGTGCACATTGGCACTCACAAACCTCTGGCTGCATGCTTCACCCCTAACCACACTGGCACAACTGCATGACCTCATCCCACTAGCATATCTAGCTCATTATCTCAGCCCCCCTACCCTCTTCAAAACTTTTTCTAATATTGAAAGGTCCCTGTGTACATGACCCCTAATACACAGCCCCAATTTTCAAGGGATACACAGCACAATCCCCAGCCAAGGAAACATGAATAACTCCCAGTGCACAACAACTCTAACACTGTAGAGGCCCTATCACAGGTGCCACTCCTGCCACTAGATTTCCCCCCAAACAAAATAAAATACTTTTTTAAAATAATTTATATACCTTAATTCTTGCATGGCATATCTCTTCCAGCTTTAATAACGTTTGTGAAATGATGTGATGCACAACCTTCTACAAACATGTTTATTACAAACACCTGTATGGAGACAGAGATCAGACTTTTTAATATCTGATTACCTAATTCTTCCTTGCTATCATTCAGGTCTTACTTTGCTGTTCCTAATATTTGTTATTTTGTTTTTAAAAAAAAACTTTATTGAATTTAGTTATCAGCCAATAAGGGTAGTTTTGGGAGGACTCTGGGTTAAAATTATTCCCTCCCATTGTCTGGTTATAATAACACTAGAATATTTTTTTTCTGTCAGCTGAGCACCTCCCTTTTTCTGTTTCTTTCTTAATTCAGTAAATACTCACTTGAGTAGCACACATGCCTTTGATAGTAAGTAGTGCAGAAAATTGATTCATAGCACTTTAATAAGGGAAATCTTATTAACGCAACCTGATATCTCAAAGCAATCTTTGAGTACATTCTAAAAGCTTTTAAAGTGTGTTCCTTGATAATATGCATTATTTTAATGGAACAAAGGCATATCACAGTTAACTCTTTCATGACATTACTGTTCCTTTCCATCTGTCTGTATGCTTTGTTAGCATACCCATTACGCAATCTGCTTTGTTCTTTATCTCATCTGTTCTATCTGTAGAGAGTAGTGTGGCTACTATCATAATGATTTATTATACATTAAAATGGTTTTAGATTCCCATTCATAGTTACATATTTGTATGCAAATTACTCATGGCTCTTTATCTAGTGGAAACTAGAATGTGAACTAGCTTTACTAACTTCAAAAACTCAGAAAGGAGAATAATAATTATCTATATTAAAAAAATTGGATTATTCTGGTTGGGTGACAGATTAGAAAAAAAACAAAAATAAAACACTGGAAGAGGCAGTTCTCCAAAGCGACATTTTCATCAATATTTAAATAACCTCCAATGCAAAATAATGGTTTCCATCCACTTAGAATATCAGATAAGCGCATAAAGATAGTTTGCTGCTGAGAATAGACTGACTTGATTACACAGCCTTTGTAGGGCAGTTATGCAAAGTGGCATAAGCCGTTATGTTAAAAGGTTTCAGTGCAGGATAAACACAATGCTTTTCTCATAATAATTATACAGATGTCGTCAGCATAAAACATTTAACATTACAAATGGATTTTGGAAATAATGTATACAAAGCAAAATATGGAGTAAGGGTATATAATTGGTTTGCAACTCATAACAAAATGAAATCTGTATTAAAAAAAAAAAAAAATTTAGTGTGAAGTGTAAATGCAGTCCACCTCTTCAGTCCTACACCTAGATCATGTAGGTGGAGTATCATTGAGAGAAAAGAACATTCTAAAAATAGCGTATTAAGAAAGATTCACTAAACTTAAAAAAATAAAAGTTGTAGGATTTTTAATTTTCTTTTTTTTTTGGGGGGGGGGGGGTGCCTAGTGGAGCACCATTGGAGTAAATGCCTAGTAGAGGACTGTGGAGTAAGTGCCTTATGGAGGAAATGTCTGGTGGAGCACCAGTGGCGGAAATACTGAGTAGAGCACCAGTGGAGTAAATGCCTTATGGAGGAAATGCCTAGTGGAACACCAGTGGCGGAAATACCTTATGGAGGAAATGCCTAGTGGAGCACCAGTGACGGAAATGCCTTATGGAGGAAATGCCTAGTGGAGCACCAGTGAAGTAAATGCCTTATGGAGGAAATGCCTAGTGGAGCACCAGTGGAGTAAATGCCTTATGGAGGAAATGCCTAGTGGAGCGCCAGTGGAGTAAATGCCTTATGGAGGAAATTCCTAGTGGAGCACCAGTGGAGTAAGTGCCTTATGGAAGAAATGCCTAGTGGAGCACCAGTGGAGTAAATGCCTAGTAAAGGACTGTGGAGAAGTGCCTTATGGAGGAAATGTCTGGTGGAGCACCAGTGAAGTAAGTGCCTTATGGAGTAAATGCCTAGTGGAGCACCAGTGGAGTAAATGCCTTATGGAGGAAATGCCTAGTGGAGCACCAGTGGAGGAAAATTCACTTCTATATAAGAAAACTGTTTCAGTAAAAAAAATCATTATATTCTATGGCAGAGTCTTGTCAAAATTTCAATAAGAAACATATTAATGATTTAATTTTGCAGCTAGACTTCTCCCTTTATATATGCCATTAATGCTTGTACAGCTGTTGCAGGACAAAGCAATAACCACTTTGATAAATATAATAATGTGTAGCTAACAACCCGGGACAAAGTGTGCTGAAGTCAACACTATTGTACATATTTTGTGAGTACGTTATATTATACTTGATTTTCCATCTCAATCAAAGGTCAACAATTGACTCAAGCTACTCACTAAATAAGCTGCCTAAACCCCCTTCCCCTGCAGACTTCACCTCTATCTCTTACAGATTGCCATGAATAGCCACTTGCAGTTCACTTTTTATTAGAGATAGACCATGAGAGAGCACTGTAATAAAAGTAAATGTGGTAGGAGCATATGATTAGCTGTACTGCCCATCAGCTCTTATCATGGAAAAAAAATCTTGATAACTGGCTACATTTTAGATGTGTACTTCTTATTAATGTTTATTGATTGATAGGTACAGTATTCCTGCTAATGCCATTCGCTGATACATACTTTTTCAAATGCTCATTGTGTGCTTATAAGCAAATAAGCATTAGTAATAAGTATATATCAACCAATAAGAAGTACAAAACTGCTGTATTCCTTTCAGTTAAAGTTTAAACAGGTTTAATGCTTATTTAATCCCTTTAACACAAAGACATAAAGGGACACAAAAAGCAATTACTGTTAAAGTGGGCGGCCGGAGCACAGGGTATTTGAATTTAATCGATACATTTAAAAAATAAATTAAAGTGCATCTTCTTTACAGCTGATTATTTAAACTCCATCTAAAACATTGCTAGCATTCCGGATATGTTTATACAAAGGAGAACGTTTACCTTCACTTTAATATCTATGGCTATCTATCATTTTAAACAATAACAATTTTCAAGTAGACTGTCCCTTTAGTAAGACAACTATTAGGTGTCAGATACATGATGCATGGTAGCTATCTATATACAGATAATGTGCAACTTTGATTAAATTATAAACAAGTGTACATAGTCAGGGTAAGGCAGTCCAGAGGCGGCAGGTATAAAGGGCCTGGATAGGGTTTGTATATTCCATCAAGCAAACAACCAGCATTTTGTGGGATAGTCTATGTGTGGGGAAAACATGCCACTGTCTCACCTGACTCCATTCTCTGTAAATATCCTGAGGACGACCTTGTACTATATTGACACCCTATAACACACAAGACCCTTCTGGCACCCTGACTCTGTCACAACCTCCTGGTCCCAGATACTAGCTGTCTAATGTTGGAATTTACCATTTCAAGGGTTAGGTTTTGGCACCTTGTAGCTGGAATTAGACAGGAAAGCCAGGACTTAAGTACAATTTGTGAGTTACTAATATATTAGAACAGTGTTCAGTGTATAGAGTGCATTGTGCTATTAGCATCTGAATTAGTATGCCTTAGCAGCCTGAATTCCTCTATTGCTTAGACAATAAAAGTATTCACTGCAGTATTATTAAGGCAATATTTGATTTTAAATCAATTATTTATATCAGCCTCCTTTGTCTGGGTGTTTTAAATTAAGATTTAAATTATTGATTCAGATCCAGCAATCTTATTGATTTAAACATTTTTACTATAATGGAAAGGAAAATACATGAAGTCACATAGCAATTAAATTAATATATCAGAGTTATTGAAGAACAGGAGGTACAACAATATTTGACAGAAGGAGAGATTCAAAATACCAAATGCAAACAGCATGTGTGCTAAAAAAAAGAAGCTAGCCGCAGAAATATATTTTTATATAATGTATACCTTAAATATGTTAATTCTCTGGCTCTAATTCCAAGAAAAGTTCTGCTGCGCACTCCCACACAGATGGATCAAAGCTGAATATGCATAAAACAAGAGATGAGATGCAAAGACAAAGCAGGGCATGGCACAAAAATAAACTGATTTAATTGGATGTAGAAGTGACTATCTGTATGCAGTGATTAGAGTGCAGTTTTGTTTGGTTAGTTTTTTTTCTTTGAAACTGGTGTAGGTTTGAAAATAGAGTATGTTGTTTTAAAAGGGACCAAGGGGCCGATTTATCAATGTCTGGCAGACATGATACGCTGTAGCGTATCATGTGTGCCAGACATCTCTCAATGCCGACAGCATACGCTGACGTCATTTAACATTGCACAAGCAGTTCTGGTGAACTGCTTGTGCAATGCCGCCCCCTGCAGATTTGCGGGCAATTGGCCACTAGCAGAGGGTGTCAATCAATCAGGTGAGATAAATCCCTCACATACTAGATTCTGATATCGCTGGAGCTCTAAGCCAATGATGTGCTAAACAAAGGTTGTGAAGTAGGAGTAGTGCAAGTAGACTAAGGGGTAGTGTGGTTCTGTGCTATACTATTAATAATCATAATAATAACTCACAATACTTTGTACTAAAGGGGCACTCATGTCAAAATAAACTTTTAAGATTCAGATAGAGCGTGCTGTTTTAAGGCACTTTACGATTTACTTCCAGTATCAAATTTTGCACAATCTTTTTATATTCACACCTTCTGGGGAACAAGATTCCACTGAGTATGTGGACAAGCTCACAGGGTAAACGTATACTAGTCTGTGATTGGCTGATCGCTGTCACATGATACAGGGGCCGGGAAAATGGGAGAAAAAATTAAAATTGTCACAAAAAAATCTACTATTTATTTGAAACTCAGATTAGGTGTTAATACATTGTCTTTTTATTATGCACTTGTTAATTAAACAATTCTACTCCATTGAGTGGTCCTTTAACATAACTTAGTAATGAGTGAGCTTATATCACTCCCTCTGCTATCCATTAAATGTATAGGGCGCGCTAAAAAAGTTTCAGTGATGTTAAGATGCTTTTGTTAAAATATTTAACTATCCACTTGTAATACCAAATTGTGCATTATTCAGTCCGACAAAAGATAATACGCCCTGTGCTTTTGATCACATTCTACTTATAAGTTATAACCTAGTACTTGGAGAGCAAAGGAATGGGAACCCATTATACCATATACCTACTTGTGTGTACATTTGCTGCCCCCTTTAATCCACTTGACACCCCTGATATATATATATATATATATATATATATATATATATATATACTGTGTGTATATATATATATATATATATATATATATATATATACTGTGTGTATATATATATATATATATATATATATATATATATATATATATATATATATATATATATATATATATATATATATGTCTACATATCTATTTCTATTATTAATTATTTATTTATTTTGAGAAAGCTTGTTCACTAGATGAATACACCAAACATTATATTTTACACTCTTATAGTATTTGTCACATACAATGTTTATTTTTGTAGCAATAACCCCTTTGCTGTCAGACAGAGCTGCAGTGATGTGCAACATATTCTAAAATACAAGGAGTTAACTCTTCACACCCCAGATCTTATAAAATGGCCTATATCTGTGTCTTAAATGCTGGAATTGCAGCCCAGTAAATAATATGTCTCCATAGGTTTCCATAGCCCCTATAGTGCAGTACTTTATTGGTTGCATGGGCCAAGCCTCCATTATTTATTTTGTAGTGGGGGGCCTTAAAGGACCAGTCAACACAGTAGATTTGCATAATCAATAAATGCAAGATAACAAAACAATGCAATTGCACTTAGTCTGAAATTCAAATGAGTAGTAGATTTTTTTTCCTGACAATTTTAAAAATTATGTCTTTTTCCACTCCCCCTGTACCACGTGACAGCCATCAGCCAATCACAAATGCATACACGTACCATGTGACAGCCATCAGCCAATCACAAATGCATACACACTTATTCTTGCACATGCTCAGTAGGACCTGGTGACTCAAAAAGTTTAAATATAAGAATACTGCACACCTTTTTTTAATGGAAGTGAAATGGAAAGTTGTTTAAAATGGCATGCTCTATCTGAATAATGAAAGTTTAATTTTGATTGAGTGTCCCTTTAAGGTTTGTCTGTTTCTTTTTTAAAAAGCACCAGTCATTAGCACAAAATACTTAATACAGTTTAATCATTAAATTAATTTTGTTATTGTCACTTATGTAATATTCCAGTGTGAAAGTAAAGTCTATATAATTGCTCTTGGTCCTGTGGGTCTCCAGTTGCTGTCTCTCTTTGCTGCTCAGTATCAGTGATGGCTTTGCCAGGTGTGAGACAAATCCTACCTCACACAGTTCACTCTAATAGGTCTCCAACAGCTGAGAGCCAGACGAAAATAAGATAAATGCTGATTTTCCTTTAACCCATTTTTATATTTTCCTAAAGGAGAAACAGAAAAAATAATGACATTAAATTCCTGCCTGCACCTGGCAAACATTGACTCACAACGTAAGTAAACATAAGTTGTGTTGGCTTCTCTAAAAGGACATGCAGGGCAGGGGTTTCAGACATGTTAGATCAAGCTTGTACTTTCTATTTGTTTGTATTTTAACAGCTGAATAATATCTGTCTACAGTAAGGTCTGTTTTTTTTTTAACCATGTTTAATAGTAATAGGCTTTTGTCTTTTACAAAATAATTTGTGTTGTGTTTTTTTAATACACAAATGATACTTTGATTATTGGATATTTTGTCAGGGTTGGCAAATTATTTCTATAGTTTTACAATTTTAGGAAAGGGTTGGTTAAGAGTTATTTTAATGTTGTTTCCAATTTTTTTTTTTTTTGTATTTTGTCAAATACATTTGTGTTATTTGATTTAAAGGGACAAGAAAATCAGAATTAAACTTTCACGATTCAGATAAAGCATGTAATTTTAAGACTCTTATCACATGTGCCACACAGGAATGCACATACATGGGACATACTGTATATATTCTTTATGCTTGATGGGCCTAATACAAAACCTTTGTTAGCTCATTCTAGACACATTATCTTGCATTCACATTTATATTTCTATGCAAATCTTACAAACACTACTTTAGACATCAAATTTATTTGGTTGTCTCTTTAACGGGACATAAAAACCCAACATTTTTCTTTCAAGATTCAGATAGAGCAGGGGTTTTCAAACCAGTCCTTAGACCTCTCTAACACAGGACGGGTGCTACAATAGAGGCAGACTAGGCAACTGCCTAAGGACACACCTTTGGGGAGAGCACAAATTTGTTGCATGGCAACATTTTTTTAAATTTAATATGTAAATGTATTTTTTTTAAGCTGCCTAATTTGAGCTTCATATTAGGGGCCATATTTCATGGCATAATGGCTAGAATGGGAAGCGATTTCCCTGAAACATAGGGAGGCAGAAAGTGCAGGTCATCCAAAACAGCTGGAAGCATCTTACTGACCTATCTCACTGCATAGCCCCTGCATTCTCTGTACAACTTTAGCAGCCTTCATAAAAGTTGATAAAGTCGGTGACAGCAGTGGGACTCGCCTCCACTAACAGCCTTATGGGTATTACTGGGGATGATGGGCATTCGTAGGAGCACTGAAAACCCTCCAACTTTTAATATACTGCAAGAATTGTCCTATTTCAGTTTATAGATATTTGTGTTCATTTTCATTTTATAAATGTTCAGCATCATTATGCAGCACAGAGTACTCGCCATCAGTGTATAGGCACTGTTCTATTTTTTAGTGTGTAAACCCTGAACATTATTATACATGTGTTCAGTTTGAAGGTATATATTTGTATATATGTGTTCAGTTTGAAGGTATTCTGCATTAATTATACAGTGCAGCGTGTGAATATAGATGCCTTGCATTATTGTATAGTGCAGAGTGTTGTGTTTAGTATAGTCTCTTCTTCTTATTCTAGGTGGCACAGATAAATCACCTTAAACTTGCTTGTTCGGGGTGATTGACAGGCCCTGCTCTCACACAATTGGTTGCCCAAGAGCAGGGAGCCAGACTGAACAATAGAGCACTTCTGCACTCATAAAAATTGGCCAAGTGGTGATAGTAGATGGACAGGTTCTCAATCTCTGCTAGTCAACGTGCAGATTGGTAAATTTTCCTGTTAGACATGTTGGAATCAGTCTATGTATATTGGTAAAAAAGAAAAGAGCCTGCCTGTAGGTTCATGTGTTTTATATATTGTCACAACTGTTTAATTCAGAACCACCACTGATTTGCTATGTTGTACCACTTTGGTATGTTATGTCATGCAGAAATTAACCATTATAGCTATTATATTTATAATATAGTACTAGTCACTAGTTCTCTATCATTATAGATAAAATTGTTATCTATAGCTGCTTTACACATCACTAGAACATTTTGTTAAAGGACCAGTCAACACATTAGATTTGCATAATCAACAAATGCAAGATAACAAGACAATGCAATAGCACTTAGTCTGAACTGCAAATGAGTAGTAGATTTTTTTATAACAAATTTCAAAGTTATGTATATTTCCACTCCCCTTGTACCATGTGATAGCAATCAGCCAATCACAAATGCATATACGTATATTCTGTGAATTCTTGCACATGCTCAGTAGGATCTGGTGACTCAAAAAGTGTAAATATAAAAGACTGTGCAGATTTTTTTTAATGGAAGTAAATTGGAAAGTTGTTTAAAATTACATGCTGTATCTGAATCATGAAAATTTAATTTAACCTGAGTGTCCCTTTAAGAAACAGTAATGGTAGGGCTTATCATTTCTTGGTGAAAGTCTTTGCCTGCGTAGCCATAAATTCTTGAACTGTTCTTGCCCTAACAGGTTAGATTTTTATTTTTACCTTGGGTGAAAGCAGGTTAATAACCATATTTACTAATCAGTTGATTATTTCACCTGTGCTCCAGTTCAGATATCCTGAAAATCTGGCCTGATATAGCATGCTAATTTAAACAACTTTCCAATTTACTTCTGTTTTCAAATTTGTTTCATTCTCTTGGTATCCTTTATTAACAGAACAGCAGTGCACTTCTAGGAGCTAGCTGAACACACCTGATGAGCCCATGACAAGAGGCATAGTGCATTGTTCCCAGTAGTGCATTGCTGCACCTGAGCCTACCTAGGTATGTTTTTCAAAAAATGATACCAAGAGAAGGAAGCAGATTTTATAATAGCAGTAAATTGCCCTTAAGGACCGAGCATTTCAGATTAAAACTTCCCCAAAAGACAAGAGAATTTTTAGCATTGTTGCCATCACTCCATTTAAATAGAAATAGAGCCTTTTTTTTATTTACCTATTAAAACTATATATTTTTTTTAGTAGACAACCCAAAGTATTTATCTAGGCCCATTTTGGTATATTTCATGCCACCGTTTCACCTCCAAATGCGATCAAATAAAAAAAGTTAACGTTTTCACAAACTTTATGATTCTCACTGAAATTATTTACATACCGCTTGTACAATTATGGCACAAAGGGTTGTAAAAGTTTCTCTGGGATCCCCTTTGTTCAGAAATAGCAGACATGTATGGTTTTGCCATTGCTTTTTGGTAATTAGAAGGCCGCTAATTGCAGCTGTGCACCATACTTTTATTATTCCCAGCAATTAAGGGGTTTATAAGATAGCTTGTAAGGTTAATTTTAACTTTAGTGTAGAGGTTACCCACACACTGACACTTCCCACCCCCTGATCCCTACCTCATCCCTCCCAAACAGCTCTCTTCCCTCCCTCACCCCCACTGGTCACCCCCATCTAAGGTACTGACAGTCTGTCAGTATACCGTTTTAGACTTTTTTTTATTATTATTATTATTATTATTTTTTTCCAGTGTGTGATTACCCCCTTACCATCCCACCTCCCTGATCCCTCCCAAAAAGCTCTCTAACCCTCATCCCTCTAACCAGTTTCCACAATCTTAGGTACTGACAGCGGTCTGCCAGTACCCAGTTTTTTATTCATTTTTTTAAAATGTATTTTTGTTTAAAAAATCAACAACAAAAAACATGTTTTTCTGTAGTTTTACTCCACCTACCCCTTCCACGATCTTTCTCTGCATTAGTTACTCTGCATATCTATTTCTGCACTGCCCCACTCATGGGGCATGCAGAATAGCACAATCTCGCTACTGTTAGCGAGATTGCGGCAGAGTGAGGCCCAGGACAGCAACGTCATACAGGGTACAGCACTGGTTGTTAAGGGGTTAATATTGCATCCTGTATCTGAACCATGAAAGTTTCGATTTAGCTTCATTGTCCCTTTAACTGTAATGTGTGAAATGTTCAACCTAATTTAAGTTGCTTTCAGGTATACATTTGTCAAGGCTTCTAGCACTTGATGAACATGTTGACCCCTTTGTTGTTTAGAACTGTTTCCAGTCATTTTATATTTAGCAGTTATATATTTGTCCCTAGCCTCAATGTTTGCTAGGATAGATGCAAAAGCAATCATCATTTGATGAAATAAGGCATTTACGCCTAGATTTAGAGTTCTGCGGCCAAAGGGGTGCATTAGCTCCGCGTGCGTTTTTCCCCCCGCACCTTTTAAACAACGCTGGTATTCAGAGTTCTCAGAAGGGCTGCGTTAGGCTCCAAAAAGGAGCGTACAGGCATATTTACCGCCACTGCAACTCTCAATACCAGCGGTGCTTACGGACGGGGCCAGCTTCAAAAACGCGCTCGTGCACAATTCCCCCATAGGAAACAATGGGGCAGTTTGAGCTGAAAAAAAACCAAACACCTGCAAAAAAGCAGCGTTCAGCTCCTAACGCAGCCCCATTGTTTCCTATGGGGAAACACTTCCTAAGTCTGCACCTAACACCCTAACATGTACCTCGAGTCTAAACACCCCTAACCTTACACTTATTAACCCATAATCTGCCGCACCCGCTATCGCTGACCCCTGCATATTATTTTTAACCCCTAATCTGCCGCTCCGTACACCGCCGCAACCTACGTTATCCCTATGTACCCCTAATCTGCTGCCCCTAACACCGCCAACCCCTATATTATATTTATTAACCCCTAATCTGCCGCCCCCAATGTCGCCGCCACCTACCTACAATTATTAACCCCTAATGTGCTGACCGGACCTCACCGCTACTATAATAAATGTATTAACCCCTAATCCGCCTCACTCCCGCCTCAAAAACCCTATAATAAATAGTATTAACCCCTAATCTGCCCTCCCTAACATCGCCGACACCTAACTTCAAGTATTAACCCCTAATCTGCCGACCGCAACTCGCCGCTACTCTAATAAATGTATTAACCCCTAAAGCTAAGTATAACCCTAACCCTAACACCCCCCTAAATTAAATATAATTTAAATCTAACGAAACAAAATATATCTTATTAAATAAATGATTCCTATTTAAATCTAAATACTTACCTGTAAAATAAACCCTAATATAGCTACAATATAAATAATAATTATATTGTAGCTATTTTAGGACTAATATTTATTTTACAGGCAACTTTGTATTTATTTTAACCAGGTACAATAGCTATTAAATAGTTATTAACTATTTAATAGTTACCTAGTTAAAATAATTACAAAATTACCTGTAAAATAAATCCTAACCTAAGTTACAATTAAACCTAACACTACACTATCAATAAATTAATTAAATAAACTATCTACAATTATCTACAATTAAATCAACTAAACTAAATTACAAAAACAAACAAACACTACATTACAAAAAACAAACAAACACTAAATTACAAAAAATAAAAAAAGATTACAAGAATTTTAAACTAATTACACCTACTCTAAGCACCCTAAAAAAATAACAAAGCCCCCCAAAATAAAAAAATGCCCTACCCTATTCTAAAATAAAAATTTGACAGCTCTTTTACCTTACCAGCCCTTAAAAGGGCCTTTTGCGGGGCATGCCCCAAAGAAAACAGCTCTTTTGCATTTAAATAAACATACAATACCCCCCCAACATTACAACCCACCACCCACATACCCCTAATCTAACCCAAACTCCCCTTAAAAAACCTAACACTAAGCCCCTGAAGATCTTCCTACCTTGTCTTCACCACGCCGGGTATCACCGATCCGTCCAGAAGAGGGTCCGAAGTCTTCCTCCTATCCGGCAAGAAGAGGAGATCCAGACCGGCAAACATCTTCATCCAAGCGGCATCTTCTATCTTCTTCCATCCGGCGCGGAGCGGGACCATCTTGAAGCAGCCGACGCAGATCCATCCTCTTCTTCCGACGTCCTAAGTCAGAATGAAGGTTCCTTTAAATGACGTCAGCCAAGATGGCGTCCCTCGAATTTGGATTGGCTGATAGGATTCTATCAGCCAATCGTAATTAAGGTAGGAAAAATCTGATTGGCTGATTGAATCAGCCAATCAGATTCAATTTCAATCGGATTGGCTGATCCAATCAGATTGAGCTTGCATTCTATTGGCTGTTCCGATCAGCCAATAAAATGCAAGCTCAATCTGATTGGCTGATTGGATCAGAAAGTAAAGGGTTTATAGTGTATAAAGCGCTGGACTTAAAACGCTTTTTTGCCTCCCGAAATACTGTCCTCCTCCTGGACAGAGAAAATGTAAATAAAACAGAGAATTGTTTTCGGGGGCGCTCAGTAAGCTCAAAACGTTAGAGATATGGGTATGATCACATTAATAATGGGGACCTTAATAAGGGTGTTCTCAAATAATTATATATATATATATATAATTATATATATTTGGACTCTTTTCCTTTTTTGTTAAAAAATTATTGAAGAATAAATCACTCTTTTTTTATCTTTTATTGAAAAATACACCTTTTTGTATTTATTCGTGTTTATTATAAATTAGCATAATGGTTGTTATGTTCTTTATTAGTTTTGAATATATGAAACATTAAATGTGAATTCTAATATTTATCAATTTTATCTGTACCCAAATAAATATGATGTCACATTGAAGCACTTCCGGACTCTCAGTTTAAAGCCTCTATATTTGTGATATGGTTAAACCAGGTAAGTTTTTCTCTAACTTATATATAGTGAAGAGAACATGAAAATATGTGCCAATTTTATAAAAAACTTTTACTTATTAAAAAACATTACATAAAAATCATAAAATACAAAAATATACAATTAGCAGATTTTTCACTGAAATCTATTGTGACAAAATTATTCCTTTAAAAACAAACAATTAAACTTTCTTCTAAGAAAACCTTTGATATGCGTAGATATTTAAAATATAATACTAAGCTTATAACTTTATGCAAGTGTTTTCAATATACTTCTGCTTTAAGAAAATGGCTTCTGTGTTTTCTTGCTGGACTGATAGGTAAAGGATGGTCTAACGTTACCACCTTTAATTAACCAAAAAAAGTATTATTTTTAAAGAGAAAGCTGTTTAGTCTCTTTTAGCAAGTGGTAATTTTGTTGCAATGCCCCTTATTTTCTTGAGAAAGCCCGCAATTAGGGTGAAACCGGTTGAAGCTGTGTTTGGAGAAAACTTTGTTTGGAGCAATACAAGGTGGTTTGATGCTGTGTGGAAAAAAATCATAGCAGCTAAAGGTTTTTTCCTGAAAGAAAAGGATTGCCGTGAAAAACAAATACCTGAAATCAAAAAGTAAAGACACTTGTTCCCCTGCGTACACTCTGTACTAAAGAGCAGGAAGAATAATTCGGTCTAAGGGATAAGAGACTTGCGCAAGTCTGAAAACATCCACCTGGAATAATTCTGACTGTTATAACATACCGACAAACATTAACTCCTGAGGGAAGATTACTCGAAGGAAGGGTAAGACTACCTGCACGGCAGGATTACTACAAAGTCTACCAAAGGTACTAATCATATAAAGATCTTTTAATACACCTCCCTAAGGCAAGTCCTAAAAGGCAACTTAAGCAATCAGTAGTTGGCCACTACTAAAGTGTATTGTCAAGGAGAAATATGCATTAGGAGAGACTTTTGTGTAATCGTTACATTTGGAGTGACTTTCCTTTTCTAAAATAACATGCAAAGTTACATATGTCAAAATAAGGGGCATTGCAACAAAATTACCACTTGCTAAAAGAGACTATACAGCTTTCTCTTTAAAAATAATACTTTTTTTGCTTAATTAAAGGTGGTAACGCTAGACCATCCTTTACCTATCAGTCCAGCAAGAAAACACAGAAGCCATTTTCTTAAAGCAGAAGTATATTGAAAACACTTGCATAAAGTTATAAGCTTAATATTATATTTTAAATATCTACGCATATCAAAGGTTTTCTTAGAAGAAAGTTTAATTGTTTGTTTTTAAAGGAATAATTTTGTCACAATAGATTTCAGTGAAAAATCTGCTAATTGTATATTTTTGTATTTTATGATTTTTATGTAATGTTTTTTAATAAGTAAAAGTTTTTATAAAATTGGCACATATTTTCATGTTTTCTTCACTATATATTAGTTAGAAAAAAAACGTACCTGGTTTAACCATATCACAAATATAGAGGCTTTAAACTGAGAGTCCGGAAGTGCTTCAATGTGACATCATATTTATTTGGGTACAGATAAAATTGATAAATATTAGAATTCACATTTAATGTTTCATATATTCAAAACTAATAAAGAACATAACAACCATTATGCTAATTTATAATAAACACAAATAAATACAAAAAGGTGTATTTTTCAATAAAAGATAAAAAAAGAGTGATTTATCCTTCAATAATTTTTTAACAAAAAAGGAAAATAGTCCAAATATATATAATTATATATATATATAATTATTTGAGAACACCCTTATTAAGGTCCCCATTATTAATGTGATCATACCCATATCTCTAACGTTTGAGCTTACTGAGCGCCCCCGAAAACAATTCTCTGGCTGATTGGATCAGCCAATCCGATTGAACTTGAATCTGATTGGCTGATTCAATCAGCCAATCAGATTTTTCCTACCTTAATTCCAATTGGCTGATAGAATCCTATCAGCCAATCCGAATTCGAGGGACGCCATCTTGGATGACATCATTTAAAGGAACCTTCATTCGGACTTAGGAGATCGGAAGAAGAGGATGGATCTGCGTCGGCTGCTTCAAGATGGTCCCGCTCCACGCCGGATGGAAGAAGATAGAAGATCCCGCTTGGATAAAGATGTTTGCCGGTCCGGATCTCCTCTTCTTGCCGGATAGGATGAAGACTTCGGAGCCTCTTCTGGACTTCTTCTTGCCGGATAGGAGGAAGACTTCGGACCCTCTACTGGACGGATCGGTGATACCCGGCGTGGTGAAGACAAGGTAGGAAGATCTTCAGGGGCTTAGTGTTAGGTTTTTTAAGGGGGGGTTGGGTTAGATTAGGGGTATGTGGGTGGTGGGTTGTAATGTGGGGGGGTATTGTATGTTTATTTAAATGCAAAAGAGCTGTTTTCTTTGGGGCATGCCCCTCAAAAGGCCCTTTTAAGGGCTGGTAAGGTAAAAGAGCTGTTACATTTTTATTTTAGAATAGGGTAGGGCATTTTTTTATTTTGGGGGGCTTTGTTATTTTTTTAGGGGGCTTAGAGTAGGTGTAATTAGTTTAAAATTCTTGTAATCTTTTTTATTTTTTGTAATTTAGTGTTTGTTTTTGTAATTTAGTGTTTGTTTTATTTTGTAATTTAGTTTAGTTGATTTAATTGTAGATAATTGTAGATAGTTTATTTAATTAATTTATTGATAGTGTAGTGTTAGGTTTAATTGTAACTTAGGTTAGGATTTATTTTACAGGTAATTTTGTAATTATTTTAACTAGGTAACTATTAAATAGTTAATAACTATTTAATAGCTATTGTACCTGGTTAAAATAAATACAAAGTTGCCTGTAAAATAAATATTAGGGGTTAATACATTTATTATAGTAGCGGTGAGGTCCGGTCGGCAGATCAGGGGTTAATAATTGTAGGTAGGTAGCGGCGACATTGGGGGGGGGCAGATTAGGGGTTAATAAATATAATATAGGGGTCGGCGATGTTAGGGGCAGCAGATTAGGGGTACATAGGGATAATGTAGGTTGCGGCGGTTTGCAGTCGGCAGATTAGGGGTTAAAAAAAATTAATAGAGTGGCGGTGATGTGGGGGGGGCCTCGGTTTAGGGGTACATAGGTAGTTTATGGGTGTTAGTGTACTTTAGAGCACAGTAGTTAAGAGCTTTATGAACCGGCATTAGCCCAGAAAGCTCTTAACTCCTGGCTTGCTGCAGCTGGAGTCTTGTCGCTAGATTTCTAACGCTCACTTCAGCCAAGACTCTAAATACCGGCGTTAGAAAGATCCCTAGGATACGCAATTGACGTAAGGGGATCTGCGGTATGGAAAAGTCCGGGCTGGAAAGTGAGCGTTAGACCCTTTCCTGACTGACTCTAAATATCAGCGGGCGGCCAAAACCAGCGTTAGGACCCCCTAACGCTGGTTTTGATGGCTAACGCAGAACTCTAAATCTAGGCGTTAGTAAACAAACCCTAGTGGTGTTAAGATGGGAAAACAATAACTAGCAAAAGAGGAACCCAAAACGATATATTTATAAATAATTCTAATATCACTTTAAACTACCATTAAATACAGTAGAACTGAGCAATCAACAAATGTGTAACAAAATACAATTCAATAACACTTATTTTGAATTTCAGATGATCAGTTGATTTCAAAATTTTCTTCCATTTCCCTGCCCCATGTATCATATGACATTCACATACATATATGTATATACTGTGAACTCTTGCACATGCTCAGTAAAAGTTGGTGCCAGAAAATTTGATAGAATTTAATCAAGGAAATAAATTGGAAAGATTTTTAAAACTGCATGTTCTAGCTGTATCATGAAAGTTTAATTTTGACTTTAGTGTCCCTTTAATTAGAATTCACTTTTTTGTCTAGTTAGCCCTAGTCCAGATTTGTGAAAAAAAAAACTATTTATACAAAAGGCAAATTAAAATGATTATTGTATGAATGCATCATATTATAGGCAAACTATTACAAGTCATGTCAAATATGACAAATCATAGAAACAGAATGTTCAACCCGTGCTGTGAGCTTAAGGTAAAAAAATAAATATTCTGTAACATAGCTACAGTACAAATATGGATTAAATTGTGTTTTTTGATTGAATGGAAGTTTAAGGGCGAGTCCCATTGAGTTTCAAAATGTGAATAATCTCCACCACATCAGGAGACTGATAAGTGTGGAGAGGTTGCTTCAGCCTGAATAACCTAATACATCAAGGTGTCATCCAGTTGGCAGCTGATAAAGCGAAAAGCAGCAGAGTGTAAGATCTGGGGTCGATGATGTAGGACCTGGAACTGATATTGTCTGTCTGGGCAATAAAAATCATGTCAGGAAAACAAAGCCAGGCATTAGATTTAGCTACACTGAACACAAATATAAATTTATTCCAAAAACAGACCAGAATTGAGCTCTTTCAGAGATTTTCATCGGTGTAAAGAAAAAGAATCTAAATATTTGCTGTTGATTATTTTCTGCTAGGGCCATTATTATTTATTTATTTATTTATCTATTTATTTATTTATTTATTTATATACAATAGATTTATTCAATATAAACAAAAATCATTGGTGGAATTTTATAGTATGTTATTGATTGTGAATATACACACCATCAGACTGAATTTGTTACGTATAATTTGTTCTTGGGTTTTGCTTCTGTTAAAGGGACAGTCATTTTTATATATGCAATGTATCAGGAATTAAGAACTGCATTTCAAACATATTTAAAAATCTCTGCTTACAAAATAAATGTTTTAAAGCATTTAAACTGCTATTTTATTAACTCAATTTAATTTGTTTTGCAGTCCATAGACGTAGCTATCTTTCATAAGGTGGTGAGAGTCCACAAGCCATTACTCCTGGGATTCAACTCCTTGCCACTAGGAGGAGGCAAATATTCCCAAAGCTCTAAGAGCACTTAATCCCTCCTACCTCTCTGGTATTCTAGCCTTTTTTTGCCTCACATAAGCAAGGTGAAGAATTGAGATGCTCTAGATTCTTTGTTGACAGGGGTCCTCAGACTGATTTGAGGCCCATTGTACCGTCAGAGAGTGGCAGGGAGATTGGAGTATTGGGCTATGACATAACCACCCAGTGAAGGAGTTATTCACGAGCCTGCCACAGGTGTTGGAGGGACCGGTCCCTTAGCATACTCCACACATAAATCTTCTGCTGTGAGATACACAGCACTGGATGGTCTTTCAACTGGAAGCAATCTTTTCTGCAGCCAGTAGGCAAGGTAGAGTTGGTGCATCTGAGGTAAGTACAGCAATTTCTTGCACTCACATTGCCCACAGGCTGTTAAGAGGTACGCCAATTTGGAGGTACATCTTAGCCAGGTAACTATGGAAACTTTATATGTTAATAGCTGCTAATTAATATTCCGATTTTTTATCTGGGAGTTGCATCTCAATGCAACCTTACACCCTCTGTTATATTTACAGTAAAATACCTGTTTAGCAATGTGAGGGGGAGTCTCTATGTATATTTTATGTTTTTGTGCACTGAATTAGCACTGCAGTTACAGGTAATAACTGGGCTAGTCCTCTCTCTTTTTTGAAATACCTAAACTGCTCCTTTGTTTCTGAGTGCAACTGCCATCTTTCAAATGTCTTAATTCTGAAGGATAGATATTTGTATTAATTATTATGCCAGGCTAGATTTTTATGCAGTGCGTTATAATATTTACTAATATTACATAGGGAGGTTTTTTCTTTAATATTTATTGCTGAATGTTGTCTGTCTCATATGTCTCTAACTTTAGCCTACAAGATCACCGTTACATTGTTTCCAAACATTTTTTTTACTGTTTTTAATGTATTTACAGTAAAAAAAATAATAAATTAAAGAAAGGTGATTGTCTTCATTTATTTTCTTTGTCTGTTTGTTTGTGTATTCTTTCATATAGCATACTGGAATTTATCCCCACTACCTTACATTATCCTTTAGTGGGTAGATCCACTAATTTTATTTTCTATTTTGCAGGATTGTTACCCGTTCAGCTTTACAATTCCCAAATGGATCACATTAGGCATTCTTTCAGTCTAACGCTGCTCTTCCACTCTTCTGCTCTGTCCACCCTCTGTTTCCCCAATACAAGGGAGTGCTTCAGATTTTGCTCCAGGATCTAAAGCTTTGTGCACTCTATAGTTGTGGCAGCTATGCCTCCTCCAAGTATGCACAATTTTATTTCATATTTTGCAGGATTGTTATCAGTTCAACTTTTTATTTCCTGAATTGATCACATTAGACATTCTACCAGGCTAATGCTGCGCTTCCTCTAAAGGATCTGTCCTCCCTCTGTTTCCTCAATACAAGGGAGTGCGTCAGATTTTGCTCCAGGATCTAAAGCTTTGTGTACTCTATAGTTGTGGCAGCTATGCCTCCTCCAAGTATGCACAATTTTATTTCATATTTTGCAGGATTGTTATCAGTTCAACTTTTTATTTCCTGAATTGATCACATTAGACATTCTACCAGGCTAATGCTGCGCTTCCTCTAAAGGATCTGTCCTCCCTCTGTTTCCTCAATACAAGGGAGTGCGTCAGATTTTTTCCCAGGATTTAAAGGTTTGTGCACTCTGTAATTGTGGCAGCTATGCCTCCTCCAAGTATGCACAAAATTTACATTATGGGCAAGATTTATCAATTTGTGAGTGGACAGAATTCACATCTTGCTAACATGTCTGCATCTGTTTTGCAACCGCTGCTTCATAAATATCAATTGCAGGTTCAAATGAGCAAGCCCGCAACTCTATAGGTGAGTGTTTTATCGATCAGCACACAGAGTCTACCTCTTTATGTTTGAGCTGGAACATCTTTGTTTAAAGAGGTTTTTATGTACTTGAGGCGTCCAAGACCCTAAATCAACTGAGGAAAAACCTTCCAAATAACTGGATTTGATTTTTAAACGCAATAGTTTTTTTACCTGAGGCTCTTATTAAAATAATTTTCAGAGTGTAAACCAAGCGTGGCCTTCTCTTTTAATATATCCTCTAATGTAATAGGATGTTTCCTTTACCGGCTTCTAATGTAATGCTTTGGGAAACAAGGTGTCCAAAGATAGACGTTTATCACTCCTTTTCAAGGAAGAATCTATTTGGACCATGGGCCCGATCCGATATGCAGGCCTGCCCGCAAATGCCAGCGACGCTGAATTTTGTGCTGGTTTGGTATCACATAACCTAGAAGTTACGCCCGTATATTTCTGCCGTCGCCCGTAGTTTTTTGGGCCATAGGCAGGTATACCAAACCAGCGCAGTTTGGTATCCAATATACAGCGTAAGGACTTACGTGGCGAAAATGGAGAAATCTTACTCCATTTTCACCTCGCACAAAAAGCAGCCGTAGTAAGCCTTACGCTGTCTATTGGAGCCCTGTAACTCCCTAAACTAGCTACAAAATAAACCTAACACCTAACGCATGCGCAATGTCTATCTAGCTGTCACCCACAATTTGCTAAATAAAACCTAACACCTAACGCATGCGCAATGTCTATCTACCTGTCAACCACAATCCCCCGCCGCAATCCCTAATAAAATTATTAACCCCTAAACCACCGCTCCCAGACCCCGCCGCCACCTACAATAAAAGTATAACCCCCTAATGTGAGCTCCTACCCCGCCGCCAACTACATTAAACTACCCCCTAAAGTGAGCCCCTTACACCGCCGCCATCTATTTAAAAATTATTAACCCCTAATTTAATCCCCCTACACCGCCGCCACCTATATTAAATTAATTAACCCCTAATTTAATCCCCCTACACCGCCGCCAGCTATATTAAATTAATTAACCCCTAATCTAATCCCCCTACCCCGCCGCCACCTATATTAAATTATTTAACCCCTAAATTACTAAACTATGCCTACCACTAAACCCAAGTCTAACCCTACAAATAGCCCTGAAGCTGCTCTTTTGCATCTAATCTAAATCCCCCTATACCGCCGTCACCTATAATAAATAGATTAACCCCTAATCTAATCCCCCTACACCACCGCCACCTATATTAAACACATTAACCCCTAATCTAATCCCCCTACACCGCCGCCAGCTATATTAACTATATTAACCCTAATTATATTAGGGTTAATATAGTTAATATAGTTATTATATTATATAATCACTATATTAACCCTAATTATATTAGGGTTAATATAGTTAATATAGTTATATTATATATATGTATATATATATATATATATATATAATCCCCCTACACATTATATATATATATATATATATATATATATAATCCCCCTATAGTTATATTATATATATATCTAATCCCCCTACACCGCCGCCAGCTATATTAACTATATTAACCCTAATTATATTAGGGTTAATATAGTTATTATATTATATTATATAATCACTATATTAACCCTAATTATATTAGGGTTAATATAGTTAATATAGTTATATTATATATATATTAAGTATAATAACCCTATCTAACTCTAACATCCCTAACTAAACTCTTATTAAAATAAATCTAATATTAATATTATTAATTAAAATATTCCTATTTAAATCTAAATACTTACCTATAAAATAAACCCTAAGATAGCTACAATATAATTAATAATTACATTGTAGCTATTTTAGGGTTTATATTTATTTTACAGGTAAATTGGTATTTATTTTAACTAGGTACAATAGCTATTAAATAGTTAATAACTATTTAATAGCTACCTAGTTAAAATAATTACCAATTTACATGTAAAATAAATCCTAACCTAAGTTACAAATACACCTACACTATCAATAAATTAAATAAACTACAAATATCTAACTAAAATACAATTAAATAAACTAAACTAAATTACAAAAAAAAAAAAAAGATTACAAGATTTTTAAGC
Source organism: Bombina bombina (assembly GCF_027579735.1). NCBI lineage: Eukaryota > Metazoa > Chordata > Amphibia > Anura > Bombinatoridae > Bombina > Bombina bombina. The sequence continues at coordinate 247,105,706 of NC_069502.1, forward strand.
TAATTACACCTATTCTAAGCCCCCTAATAAAATAATAAAGCCCCCCAAAATAAAAAAAATTCCCTGCCCTATTCTAAATTAAAAAAGTTAGCTCTTTTACCTTACCAGCCCTTAAAAGGGCCTTTTGCGGGGCATGCCCCAAAGAAAACTGCTCTTTTGCCTGAAAAAACCCACAATATCACCCCCCAACATTACAACCCACCACCCACATACCCCTACTCTAACCCAAACCCCCCTTAAATAAACCTAACACTACCCCCCTGAAGATCTCCCTACCTTGTATTCACCCCGCCGGGCAGAACTCTTCATCCAATCCGGGCGATGTCTTCAAGCAAGCTGCAGTGAAGTCTTCTTCCATCCGGCGATGTCTTCAAGCAAGCGGCAGAGAGTCTTCTTCCATCCGGTGATGTCTTCAAGCAAAGCGGCATCTTCAATCTTCTTTCTTCGCTCCTCCACCGCAGAGCATCCATCCGGCACGACGACTTCCCGACGAATGAGGTTCCTTTAAATGACGTCATCCAAGATGGTGTCCATCGAATTCCGATTGGCTGATAGGATTCTATCAGCCAATCGGAATTAAGGTAGAAAAATCTGATTGGCTGATTGAATCAGCCAATCAGATTCAAGTTCAATCCGATTGGCTGATTTATTTAAAGTATTTTTAATGGCCTCTGTGTCAATATTCTGACCACAACAAATTGAAGGCATGTAAATATATACATATATATAGAAGGGACGTTGGCCATAGAAAGATATATTACCAGGACAATAAAGAAACTAAGCAGTATACTATGACATTAATGTAATAGATAGAATAAAAAAAGGGGAGTTTATTCCCGTTACAGTAACCGTTATATCACAACTTTAATGACAGGTATTCTGAATACTCAAAGTCCCTTTAAATCTTGCATAACAGGCATATAGGGGGACTACAAGACAGTGAAGTACTACTGACAGTGAAAGTGGCATAATAATACAGATAACAAACATTACATTGGCAGTAGAACATTAAGTTATATTTGTTAGATTAACAGAAAATATAATAATATTAACGAGCCAGTGAGATATATAAAGTTATTTATTAAGACACCTGTCTATACGAAGTACATCACAAGACCGTTGTGTGAACAGCTATTTTGTAATAGTGAGAGACTGAAACAGGAGAGGAACAAAGCAGGTCACAGTTGTACACATACATAGGTGTTCATTTACTTAAGAGTCTACAGTGACAATTTATACGAATAGAGGAGGATATGATTGTGAAGGGAGGTTACTACCAATGTCAGACAAGCATTAGGGAGGAGCGAGCTTAAAGGGACACTGAACCCAAATTTTTTCTTTTGTAATTCAGAAAGAGCAAGCAATTTTAAGCAACTTTCTAATTTACTCCTTTTATCAATTTTTATTCGTTCTCTTGCTATCATTATTTGAAAAAGAAGGCATCTAAGCTTTTTTTTGGTTTCGGTACTCTGGACAGCACTTTTTTTATTGGTGGATGAATTTATCCCCCAATCAGCAAGGACAACCCAGGTTGTTCACCAAAAATGGGCCGGCATCTAAACTTACATTCTTGCATTTCAAATAAAGATACCAAGAGAATGAAGAAAATTTGATAATAGGAGTAAATTAGAAAGTTGCTTAAAATTTCATTCTCAATCTGAATCACAAAATACATTTTTTGGGTACAGTGTCCCTTTAAACACTTTTGCAAGCAACCAATTAGATTGTGAGGGGGTATTTAAAGCCCCACAGGTGAATTAATTAGATTAAGTCTATGAATAAGGCACATCAGCCGAAACGCGTCAGGCTGGCCTGTTCTGTGATAAGCAATTGTTTTAAATACTTGTTACTGCACGCTGGCACCAAGTTTTCAAAATATGTCTAATAAAGCATGAAGTTTTATTCAAGGTGGCATTCTCAATTTGTTGATATAATTCGGCCAGGGAAGAGGGCCGTTGCTTGCTGCAAGAGGGCGGAAAGCCCCAGCTTACCCGTGAGAGCTCCGGGTATATGTATTTGCACTCATCTGCCAGGATCGGTAGGAGCTGAAAAAGGAAAGTTGCTGGTTCGCTAGATCTGCCCAGTGATTGGTCGGGTACGGTCACGAGGGAGTGACATCAGAAGCCGTCGGAAGAATCCCGCAACCACGGCAAAGTGGTGAGAACGGGTACCGGAGAGACGGATTTATCAGGGCAGTACAGAAGGCGAACGAAGGTGAGACCTTTCCTGTATCTTTACAGCTACCGTTAGCAGAGTGGATCCTCTAAAGCCAGGGGAGTATTTCTTTACCAGTTGGAACAAGGTCAAGCATTCTACAAGCTTTCTTCATCTTCCAAATCAGCATGAAGGTGTGACACTAATCCAGATACTTTTCTGGCAGGGTTATTTTTATTATTTTTGAAGGCCTATCACAGTCTATCCAAGATCTCTGTGTTCTAAACATAGTTTCCAAGGATTACTTAATAGGTTAAAAAAAAATCAAGGCTTTTTGAGGAAGGTTTCTTCTGTCTCACATTTTAATTTATTTTTTTTGTAGCCAAAAATATATAACAATATGATTTTACAAAAAAGAGAATGAAAAGTAGCAATATAAAGGTGCTATGGAAAATATACAAAACTCAATATACCATAAAAATTAAATACATCAATAATGCAGACTTTTGTATCACAATCTGCTAAGTCTGGTAACCAGCTTCAAAAATAGAAAAGAGAAAAGAACAACTTTTCCCCTTTGAACATTACAAGTTCTGTATTGGCATTTTTTCTCTATATAAAAACCTAAAACAAGAACGAAACACACAGAATAGTACAACCAACGTACAAGACAAGACAAGGAAGTCCCCCCCTACTCACATCTAATATATCCTCTCAAATATATTGCCACTCTCCTCTTAAATTAGCTTCTAATATGAAAAGGGGGTTCTTAAAAGGTTGAAGGACCAATTTTTGGGTTTCCTGTGCTAATGTCTTGATGAGTGTCCCCCACTTATTAACAAAAAACTTGATATTATTATCTATCTGTACCTGTACTGAAGCTTGTTCTAAAAACATTTGATATACTATCCCATTTTTAAATTCAGAGAATTTAGGTTCTTTACTGGATTGCCAATATTTTAATATAAGTTTCCTACCAATCAGAACTGCAGTATTTATTAATAGATAATTTAGACCTGCTTCCTCCTGGGTCAGCAAAAAAAATACTGCATATTAGTCTACATGGAAATATTGCTCCAAAATTTTAGTAGCCCAAAATGAGATTTTCCCCCAAAATGTTTGTATTACTGGGCATGACCAGAGAAGGTGGATCATATCCGCTGCATAATATTTACATTTATTACATACTATTTTCCTACTAAGTTTATCCCAGCGGGCATGCCATCCAGGTGTGTAATAACATTGGAAAAGGATCTTCACCTGTTGTTCCCTAAAGTATTCTCCGCTCATCGCTTTTGCCACCCTGGCCCCTGAATTCTTCATTAAATCTAATTCAACTTGGTTTCTACAGAATTGATTCCATTTTAGTTCCAAGTATCTCATGTTACTTTGTTCTTGAATCATTGATAAAGCTTGGTATGAGTGTGATATGGAGAATTTCCCTGCCTGGAAGAGACTAATTATCTGCCTGAGTATGTCATTATCCCACTCTATTGCCTTTATTTTCTTACACTGTTCAGCATAATGTTGCAGTTGCATATAAGAGAAGAAGAGATGGTTTGGCATATTAAACTCTGATTTACAGTCATCAAAGGTTCTAATAGAGTTGTCTTCTCTTTTAAAAAGCTGCGAGATATAATTTATCCACAAATCTGACCATGCATTGAATCTAGCAGAGTCATACCCCTCCTCAAATTCAGGGTTACCTCTGATCGTTAAAAAGGGTGACCCTCTATAATTTGTCCCTATTCTAAGACAGAATTTGCGCCACACCCGTATTGGTTGATCTATAATTAACATCCCTTTTATTTCTCTGGGGATTAATTTCGGGGGAATATGTGTCAAAGCTTTAAGAGCATAAGGGGCTGCTAAGGCTCCTTCTATTTCAGGAAAGGAGAAGTGACCCCTATCAGAAAACCAGTCCCAAACAAATTTTAGGTTAGATGCTATGTTATATAGTTCAAAATCTGGTACAGCCATACCTACGGCTTTTTTCCTTGCAAACAGCTGCTTGAGCGCTATCCTTGGCTTTCTATTTCCCCAAATAAATTGTGTTATCAGTTTATTAATTAGCACTCGATCTTTCCTCAATAATAATAATGGTATAGCCTGGTATATATAGATAAATTTTGGCAAGGAAACCATTTTGATTAAATGAATTCGGCCTGATAGTGATAGGGGCAATTTTCTCCACCTCTCTAAGTCTTCCTTAAATGATGAAATAACTGGTACAAAATTTAAACTGTACCATCTCTTTGAGTCGGATCAGAATTTTATCCCTAGATATGTAATATGATCTTTAGCCTCCTTAAATGGAATTGTTGTTGAGTTTTTCAATTTGATAAGCCACATGAGTTCAGATATTTCTTTATTAATCGCAAAGCCGGTAAAGGCTTGAAAGGAGTCTAGGGCCTCAATAATTATAGGTAGATTATACTTAAGGTTTTGAACAAAAATAAGAAGATTGTCAGCATAGATAGCCTGATTAATTCTATGTCCTTCAATATTAATCCCTACCAATTTTTGCCTGAAGAATATTGCTAGGGGCTCTAGGGCCAAATTAAAAAGAAGAGGGGATAATGGACATGCTTGTCTTGTCCCTCAATAAAGAATACATTTCTCTGATATCAAAAAATTGACACTTAAGATCGCCCCTGGGTTTGAGTAGAGCAAAGCGATAGTCTGAGAAAATTTGCCATAAATACCAAAATTTGTAATAGTCGTAAACATATGGTCCCATAATAGTGAATCAAACGCTTTTTGTGTATCTATCGAGATAAACGCAGCGTCTTCTGTTATCTCTACTCCCCTTTCCTTCTATAATTCATAATAGTTAATCGCTATCTCTAATTTCCTAAGATTTTTAATGAGTGTCCTTCCTTTAATAAATGCAGTTTGGTCTGGGTGGATCAGTGTACCTATTACTGTTTGAAGTCTATTCGCTAATATATGTGTGAGAATTTTGTAATCGGCGTTTAACAGAGAGATAGGCCTATATGAGTCCATTGATTCTCTATTTTTACCTTGTTTATAAATTAATATTATTCTAGATTCCGTAAAATAGTTTGAAGGTGTTTTATTTTCTAGGAAAAAATAATTAAAAACCTTATAGAGTATAGGGGTAATCTCATCGGCAAGAATTTTGTAAAGTTCACCTGGGAGGTCATCCGGTCCTGGGGCTTTATTTAACTTCAATTTGGTTATAGATTTTTTAATCTCCTCTTCCGTTATTTGGGGAATTTAAAGAGTCGAGATCCTCTTTAGCTATTTGGGGGAGTTTAACCCTATTCCAAAACAGATCTTTCTTTTGCTGATCTATAGATTGGTCTTGATATAACCGTTTGAAATATTGTGAAAATTCCTCTAAGATATCTTGGGGAAGTGTACATGTTTTGTGTTTAGTTTTAATTAAAGATATGGTACTATTCGCTTTCCGTGTGTTTACCAATCTGGCCAAGAATTTTCCTATTTTATTTCCAAATTGCATATAATTACTATTTCTCTTTAGCTCATGCTGTGTTTCTTTTAGAATGTGCCAACTATCTCTATGTTTTTTAGCTTCTAAGTATTCTCGCCAATTACTTTCGCTGTTATCAATAGCATATTTTTGATACTTATTTGTAATTTGTTTAGTGAGTTGGATCCAATAGGAGTCATTTTTCCTTTTTAATTTTGTTACATATGCAAGGATCTCTCCCCTTATTACCGCTTTAAAGGCTTGCCAAATAATTTCTATATTTGATACTGAGCCTTTATTTCTGTTATAATAAACACTCCATTTATCTATCAAGAATCTAAGAAATTTTAAATTGTTATATAAGTATGTTGGAAAATATAGTCTATTATTTACCGGTTTTGGCTTCATAATTAGCATGGATAATATAATTGGGGCGTGGTCTGAAATAGTGATTGGCATAATTTCTGCTTCTTTTGTTAAAGAGAAAAGTTTATCACTAATTAAAAATATGTCAATTCGTGATAATAAAGATTTATGCGCTTTGGATAAGCAAGTAAATTCTTTACTATCCGGGTATATATTTCTCCAGATGTCCAATAAGCCTAGATTAAAGCAAAATTTCTTAAAAGTTTTGGTATCTTTACACCCTAATAGAGCCTCTTTCCCCTTCCGGTTCCTATCTAGAGCTCCAGAAGCTACCAGATTCAAATCACCCCCAAGAATTATGTTTTGATTATAATCCAATAATTTAGCTTGTAAAAACTCCCAAAATGAGTTTTTCTTTATATTTGGGCCGTAAACATTACATAATACTATTCTTTTTAAACCTAATTCTAACTCAAGTATAATAAACCTCCCTTGTTGGTCAATTTCCCGTCTCAAAATTTTATATTTTAAGGTCTTTCTGAAGACTATAGCTACCCCTCTCTTCCGCTGTGAACCTGCTGAATATATTACTTACAAAGTTTAAGCTAAGCTTAAAGATAGAGAACTGCGCCTGTAAAGGCTAAAAGTATCACAACACCAATATAAAAATAAACATATATATTTAATAAAATACAATGAAGATACAAAATAAAAAGGGACGTCTCCCTATACTATAAATGCAAACAAATGGATTATAGCTAATAAAAAGCGGATTAGAAAGATAAGCAAATAGCAGGTTATTATTTCTTAGACGTTAATAAAGCTTTAGAGGATTAAGAGCCAAGCAATCTTGCACAATCCTTGCTAGATCATTGCTAGATCATGGGTCTGGTAATCGTGCACAGTGTCCTGTTTGTGCAGCGTGTGTATCTTACACAGGGTGGCAATGGTATGAAGACAAGGAGGAACACTCGTAGGTAAAACACTTTGGTAATTTATGCAATATAATAACCAGAGTTCATATACGGCATCTAGTTCATATATGGTGACAGTGTGCGGACAGCCCTTCAGGGATTAGTAAGTGGTACTTTACCGGATTCCGATGGTAGGTCTCGGTTAAATCTTGGACCGTTGTTGCGGCTAACAGCCGCTCTCCCAAGCTGTTCTCTGCAAACCTGCTCACTTGTCGGACGGCGTCTGACGTCACACCTCACTCCTCGAAATCAAAGAGGTGTTGCTGCGCGTAATCCAACAGCTGTTTGGAAATTTCTACTTTGTAACTTTGTTGTCCAAAGAGGTGTATGTTCAGCCCTTAGAGGTATATTATGGGCTTACAGCATAGGATAGAATATGCAGATTCTTCCTCACTTCCAATGAAGTAGTTTGTCGATTAACCCGGGTTAAAAAATGCTGTATCAAGGATGCTTCAGATAAAAGCTGCAATGTCACTTCAACAAGCGACGCGTTTCGCCCTCCCTTGGGCTTTATCAAGATGTTTGTGACATGCAGCTCAGACTCTTATATAGGATGTATTCTTTTGTGATAGGTTTGCAGGTTAATTGATAAGTGACACCTTCTTTTTTCTTAAGGTGGTATGTGTTCCTTTAATCCTTTGTATTCATCATTACACCTTTGATGTACTGCTTTCAAGGTGGAATTGTGTAGTCTTGTCACCCATGATCTAAAAGTCTTAGTTGCCTTGGCATACAAATAATTAAATGTGAAGAGAATTATCCCTCATATGATATAAGGATTCACAGATCCTCAATGTATTATTGTACATATATTTGACATTCTTTCTATTCATATGATATCTACATACATATTGCTTAATTATTTTCACATATATATATTTAATATTCCTCTGTTAGAAATAAAAGAAACAATAGAATGAAATAGAATGAAATAGAATAAAATTAAATCAAATATGGGAATAAAAAATAAAAGTGGAGTTGTAATATACATATTAATCTTTATTCGTGTGTATTAATATAGTGAAGTGTGCAAAAAAAAAAAAAAGTGATAGAATATGTTATTCATTAAGAATTTATTTAAATAGTGCCTTTATTTAGTCTTACTCATCCTATCTAGTTTATATTTATATATTAAGCAATACAAAACTAGAGTTCGTGTGAAAATGTGTGTAGTGTACTATTTCCAACTTAACTCCTAGTCACGTGTCGGGCCATAGATACTATATATAAGTGCAAGTGCATGTAAAGTGCATTAACAGTGTGATTATTCAAATAAAAACGGTGAAAGGTCTAATTCCGAATTAAGACCTTTTGGAAATAAAGTATCAAACTTATATATTAATTCGGCCTCTTTTATTAAAAGCGTCTTTTCTGTGTTTCCTCCTCTCCAATGTCCCCTAACTTTTTGTATTCCCCAATAATTAAGGTGTTTGGTGTTACCCTGATGTACTTCTTTAAAATGTTTGTATAATGATGTGTCTTCTCTGCCTTTTTCAATACTTAAGAGATGCTCCCTTATCCTGTCCTTGAGACACCTAGTGGTCTCACCAAAATAGAAAAGGTTACATGAGCATTTTAGTGCGTAGATGATATTCTTGTGTGTGCATCTTATTAGATCCCTTATGACAAAGTTGTTTTCTGAACTATTTATATTAAGAGTCTTGAGTTTAGAGCTGTGTTTACATGCTTTGCATGTATAGCAAGGGAAGAAACCTGTTGGTATTTTACCTACCATATCTTGCTGGATTTTGTTTTTATGCCTCATTTTTAGTTCACTGGGAGCTAGCATACTCCTAAAAAATTTTGCTTTTTTAAAAATAAAATTTGGTTTGTCTGCAAGTTTGTCCCCAATAATATTATCCTCCTTTAGGAGGTGCCAATGTTTTCTTATTATCTTTTTAATAAGATTATGGTCTGCACTAAAGTCAGTAATGAAGGGAACTTTAATCCTATCGTTTAAATCTTTTTCTTTAATTTTATATTTGAGCAAATCTTCCCTATTAGTCAAACGTGCTTTCTCAATTGCATTATCTATTTTTGTTCTTTCGTACCCTCTATCTTCAAATTTCTCTGCTAGAATGATTACCTGATTTTCATAATCCTCAATTCTCGAGCAATTTCTTTTTATTCGCAAAGTTTGTCCATAAGGGATATTCTCTTTCCATACGTTTAAATGGCAGCTGTCTGCGTGTATTAGATTGTTGCAATCGACTGGCTTGAAATATGTTTTTGTTTCTATTTTGTCTTCAATTATCATAATCTCTAGATCCAAGAAATTAACTTTAGTATAACTATGGTTGCAGACGAATTTAAGTCCATAATTGTTAATGTTCATTCTTTCAAAAAGCTGTATTAGTTCCCCTTCTGACCCTTTCCATATGATCACCAGGTCATCAATGTACCGCTTATAGAGTACGAGGTTCGCACCGAGTGGGTCATTATGAAAGAAATTATCTTCCCAGACTCCCATAAAAAGATTTGCATAACTCGGTGCGAACCTCGTACCCATAGCGGTCCCTTCCACTTGTCTATAAAACTTGTTGTTGAAAGAGAAGAAATTATGCTCTAATATATATTGGATGCCTTTTAGTAAAAATTCTTTTTGTTGGGGTTCCATATTAGTGTCTTTATCTAAAAAGTGTTTGACTGCTGATATTCCCTGTTGATGATTAATCACTGTGTAAAGGGATGATACATCACATGTAGCGATCATCATACCTTTTTCCTATTTTAGAGAGTTTAAAATATTTAATAATTGGGTGGAATCTTTTAAATGTGATTCAAGTTTGGTTACATAGGGTTGTAGAAATCGATCTATATACTGGGACAAATTAGCGGAGATTGAGTTAATGCCCGATATGATGGGCCTTCCTGGTGGATTTATTAGGCATTTGTGTACCTTTGGTAAAAAGTAGAAGATGGGGATTTTGGGATGCTTAGGTGTTAGATAGTGGAATTCCTTATCACTTAATATCCCTTTTTCTCTACCTTCAATCAGCATATTATTGAGAGTTTTTGTGAATTTCTCAGTGGGGTTCATAGATATTATTTCATAGGTATTACTATCATTCAAAAGTCGATGTGCTTCAGCCAAGTATTTATCAGTATCCATTATCACTACCCCCCCACACCTTTATCCGCCGGTTTAATGGTTATTTTGAAGTCTTTCTGTAATTTACCTAAAATTTCTCTTTCTTTTTTGTTTATATTTTGTTTTCTTATTAGTGGGGGTTGGCATTTCTTTATATCATTTGATACTATTTTCTCAAAGGTTTCTAAATAATTCCCTTTTGAAGATGTTGGGTAAAAGCGGGATTTGGACTTGAGATCAGTATGTTGGTATTTATCAGGTTCTTTATTGGATGTTGTACTCTGTTTTTCTAATGGGCTTTTCATAAAAAAACTTTTTAAGGTTAAGTTTCTGACGAATTTCTTAATGTGTATGTGGGTATTAAATTTGTTCATTCGGACAGTAGGAGCGTAGGAGAGACCTAAATTAAGTAATTTTTCTTGTTCTTTAGTTAATTCAATGCTACTTAAATTAAAGATGCCCCCTTTTTTATTATTCATCTCCATCTTTTTGGATCTTTTAGATTTTCCTCCTCCTCTCCTTCCTCTAAATTTCTTTTTCTTCTTTGTATTTGTTCTAGTTCCATTTTTTGTAGATTTTTTGATGTGCCCTCTGTTGGAGGGCTTTGGCCTAAAAAAGGAGACTGTACATTGGGAATAGTGTTATCTGTATTTACAGAGTCTTTTCTTAAATACCTATTCTGTGTGGGTGTGGGTAATTCTCTATTCTCTTGTCTAGGTTGTCTTCCCCTATAATTACCTCTATGTTTGGGATATTCCCAGTCACTATTCCTGAGATTATAATCTTCACTCTGATAATAGTGATTCGGGTCGTAGCTGTTGTTATAATTTTCATGACGATTATTACTGAAATATCGATTATAGTGGTTATGTTGGTAATGGTTGGGGCGGTTATAAAAATTACGACTATAATCAGGGTGATGATTAGAGTATTGATTACTGTAATGCCTATTTTGACCGTTATAATTGCGTCTATAATTGTTGTTAAAATTATTTTTATTAGAATTATGATAATAGTCTTGATTATTATGATTAGTGTAATGTGAAGAAGTATTTGAATGCTCGTTCCTTAAATGTTTAATATTTTTGTTAGCATTAAAGGAATTTGTAGGTTCTTTCTGATTTGGCTTTTCTTGGTCATCTGTAGTTTTATCATTGCTGTCTTTTATATCTCTCTCCATTTTGCCCCATTTGGACCTTAAAAGATCTTTGTTTAAATTATCCAATTTATTGATTATGACCCTTTGTTTTTCCTTGAATTCTGTCTTTTCCCTTAAACCTTTTAGTCTTTCTTTTAATTCAGAGATGTTCCCTTCTATAACTGACAAAGTTTCTTTGCGTGATTTTTTTAGAATTTCTATAAGGCCATTGGAGGCCGTGTTTAATGTGTTGTTCCATTCTGTTTGTAGTTCTTCACTTAAAGTGGAAGTGCAATTCTTATGGAATTTTAATCCTCTTGGAATAATACCCTTGGTAGTATATCTATTTAATACCAACTCCATTTTTTGTTTCAATTCTTTGGTCATAGCTGATTCAAGATCATTCATTAGATCCGATAAATTGAGTATGGAGTTTCTATTATGTAGTGTCTGTGTACTTTCATTATTTAATTCTAAATATATTTTGTCCCTAAAATCAAAAAGGTCTTCCATTTTGGACGAAAGATGTATGGATATGGGAGAAATATATATAAATAAAAATAAAAATAAAAGTACAAGTGTATATATGTATTAATTAAGGTATATATTGGTGTACTAAGCAGCAACTAAAGACAGGAATATATCTATGTAAATTACAGTTAAATGATTAGATGCGCTAAGAAAGGGTACTATACACTTATCTAAAGACACAATCCCTGTTATGTGTCAAGGAACCATACACACAAAAGTTTAAGCTAAGCTTAAAGATAGAGAAGTGCGCCTGTAAAGGCTAAAAGTATCACAACACCAATATAAAAATAAACATATATATTTAATAAAATACAATGTAGATACAAAATAAAAAGGGACGTCTCCCTATACTATAAATGCAAACAAATGGATTATAGCTATTAAAAGGCGGATTAGAAAGATAAGCAAATAGCAGGTTATTATTTCTTAGACGTTAATAAAGCTTTAGAGGATTAAGAGCCAAGCAATCTTGCACAATCCTTGCTAGATCATTGCTAGATCATGGGTCTGGTAATCGTGCACAGTGTCCTGTTTGTGCAGCGTGTGTATCTTACACAGGGCGGCAATGGTATGAAGACAAGGAGGAACACTCGTAGGTAAAACACTTTGGTAATTTATGCAATATAATAACCAGAGTTCATATACGGCATCTAGTTCATATATGGTGACAGTGTGCGGACAGCCCTTCAGGGATTAGTAAGTGGTACTTTACCGGATTCCGATGGTAGGTCTCGGTCAAATCTTGGACCGTTGTTGCGGCTAACAGCCGCTCTCCCAAGCTGTTTTCTGCAAACCTGCTCACGTGTCGGACGGCGTCTGACGTCACACCTCACTCCTCGAAATCAAAGAGGTGTTGCTGCTCGTAATCCAACAGCTGTTTGGAAATTTCTACTTTGTAACTTTGTTGTCCAAAGAGGTGTATGTTCGGCCCTTAGAGGTATATTATGGGCTTACAGCATAGGATAGAATATGCAGATTCTTCCTCACTTCCAATGAAGTAGTTTGTCGATTAACCCGGGTTAAAAAATGCTGTATCAAGGATGCTTCAGATAAAAGTTGCAATGTCACTTCAACAAGCGACGCGTTTCGCCCTCCCTTGGGCTTTATCAAGATGTTTGTGACATGCAGCTCAGACTCTTATATAGGATGTATTCTTTTGTGATAGGTTTGCAGGTTAATTGATAAGTGACACCTTCTTTTTTCTTAAGGTGGTATGTGTTCCTTTAATCCTTTGTATTCATCATTACACCTTTGATGTACTGCTTTCAAGGTGGAATTGTGTAGTCTTGTCACCCATGATCTAAAAGTCTTAGTTGCCTTGGCATACAAATAATTAAAAATAGGTTTGTGAAGAGAATTATCCCTCATATGATATAAGGATTCACAGATCCTCGATGTATTATTGTACATATATTTGATATTCTTTCTATTCATATGATATCTACATACATATTGCTTAATTATTTTCACATATATATATTTAATATTCCTCTGTTATAAATAAAAGAAACAATAGAATGAAATAGATTTTTTTTTTTGCACACTTCACTATATTAATATACACGAATAAAGATTAATATGTATATTACAACTCCACTTTTATTTTTTATTCCCATATTTGATTTCATTGATTTTCACTTACTAATCCCTGAAGGGCTGTCCGCACACTGTCACCATATATGAACTAGATGCCGTATATGAACTCTGGTTATTATATTGCATAAATTACCAAAGTGTTTTACCTACGAGTGTTCCTCCTTGTCTTCATACCATTGCCGCCCTGTGTAAGATACACACGCTGCACAAACAGGACACTGTGCACGATTACCAGACCCATGATCTAGCAATGATCTAGCAAGGATTGTGCAAGATTGCTTGGCTCTTAATCCTCTAAAGCTTTATTAACGTCTAAGAAATAATAACCTGCTATTTGCTTATCTTTCTAATCCGCTTTTTATTAGCTATAATCCATTTGTTTGCATTTATAGTATAGGGAGACGTCCCTTTTTATTTTGTATCTACATTGTATTTTATTAAATATATATGTTTATTTTTATATTGGTGTTGTGATACTTTTAGCCTTTACAGGCGCACTTCTCTATCTTTAAGCTTAGCTTAAACTTTTGTGTGTATGGTTCCTTGACACATAACAGGGATTGTGTCTTTAGATAAGTGTATAGTACCCTTTCTTAGCGCATCTAATCATTTAACTGTAATTTAAATGAATATATTACTTCACCTACCCAGCCCCATTTAAGTTTTTGACTTTCCAGCTCATTTAAATGAGTCTCTTGCAGTAGACCAATATCTATTTTAAGCTTATTTAAATGTTGTAATATTGCTTTCCTTTTAACTGGGGAAGTAAACCCACCCACTTTCCATGATCCAAATCTACATGCCTCCACCATTATTAGTCTTTATTTTCCTAAATCTAGCACATAGATAATAACAAAGTAGGGGGGGGGGGACACAAAAAACACAAAAACATGGCCTTCCTTGTTCTCACCCCAATTTGTCATAGCATTTGTGATTATATTTATTAACAACCCCTAATAGTATAGTTAATTTCCTAGTATACCTGTCTATAGTGATAATCTCATATCCGCCACCTGAGCACCTCACCTTTGCTCAATTCTCAAAAAATTTTCCAGATCCTGAGGATTCTCAAAAATCCTGAACCCTTCCTTAGTCTGGATACTGATTCTGGCCGGATATAGAAGCATGACTACCCTCCCTTCCTGAATCAGACGTGAGCAAATTGGAGCACAGAGCTTCCTCTTATTTGAGGTCTCATATGCAAAATCTTGAAAAATTTGTATTTTCCTACTTTGAAAAAACACTTCTTTCTGTGCTCTAAATGCTTGTAAGATCTTAACTTTTTCTTGATAGTTTAGGTATTTAATAATAATTGGTCTTGGTCTATTTTTGCCATCTTCTTGATTCCTTAAAGTGCCTATCCTGTGTGCTCTCTCTACTGTAAAAGTGCAATTTGACTCAGTAATATTTAATAAAGAGGGTAGTTAAATTGATGCAAAGTGCATTAGATCCTTTTCAGATACTGCTTCCGAAACTCCAATCACTCTTACATTGTTCCTCCTTGACCTGTTCTCTAGATCTTCAACCTTCTCACTTAAAAATTTAACTTGTTTCTGAATATATACTAAGTCTTTATCTTTCTCTATGTCCCTATCCTCTAAATCTGAGATTTGCTGTTCTGCTAATCCAATTCTAGTTACCATCTGCTTAATCTCTTGTGATAGTGTGTTTACACTCGTCTGGATTGCCTCAAATTTGGGTAAGAATAGCTCACTCATTTGTTTCAATAATTCAGAGCTGTTAACTAAATCTACCGCACTATCCTGCGATGACTCCTGACTATTTTCAATGCTACGCCTAACTGTCCTTTTATCTTGCTGCCTTCTACCCTCCATATTTACTGTTCTGTTATTTGAGGGGGGGGAGAAGAAATGTATCCATAAAGGATGATTGCAGAGGAATTTAATCCTTCTGTTTAACCCTATAGCTTAATTCTGATAGCTTAGCCTTGAATATGCGGTTAGGATTTAATTATACCCCACTTCTAAACTGGGAAGACTAGAGGGTCAAACCCCTGTTAAACAGTTTAAGAGGAAAATACATGCATCAGATCACTTAAGACTCTATCTAAGTATAAAAGTTAATACATACCGGATTTTACATTCTTAAATCAAAGAAGGGAAGGGATAATAGGGAGAAAAAAAGCAGATAAAAAAAAGTCAAAACAATACTCAAGTGAGTTCACTTAGAAAGCACCAAGTCCCGCTGTTATTTGATTCTTTCCAGACTTATTTAAAAAATAACGAAGGGTAAGAGTCCAAATCTACTTTTCTCTTTCCTTTGATATCAACCTTAACATATATGGTGTAGATCCTTATGAAGCCAGGCCCCAAATATCCAGGCTATAAAAAGAAAAAGACAAGAGACCGCCACATGTGTGTATCTGCAACTCCCCACTTCGTCCCAGTATTACAATACCCAGGGTACTCACATATTCGTTAGGCACTCTGTCATGCCGCTAGATACAGGCTGGACCTTCAGCAGCAGCCCAGCTTGCTGTTTTCCTCAGTTATCACTGATCCCAGCTCACGTCAGACGGGGATGATGAAGGGGAGCCATATGTATATGAAATGGAGCAGAGAATGCAAAATACATGTGTGAATCTATTATACACGTCTGTTACAGGGTACTCCCAAAAGTAGCGGCACATTAATGTGCCTAATGAGGCAGGCTGGACCTTTAACAGCAGTCCAGCTCGCTGTTTCCAGAATAGACGCCACTTAACCTCATAAAAGATGAGAAGAAAAACAGGCAAAGCGCCACAATTACTGAAATAAAAAATGAAGTGCAGGGTACTCACAAACATTGCGGCACCATTGTGCCAAGTTATACAGGCTGGACCTTTTACAGCAGCCCAGCTCGCTGTTTAACGCCTGCTTCCTTGTTAGCATTGCTGAGATTCGAGTTTATTTAGGCTAATAGGTCTTTATTATGAGACCTTTTCAATTAGGTACTTAAACATATGGATCACGTTAGAAAAAGATTGAGGCGTGTGCAGTAGGGGCCATGACATAATTAACACCTAACACCCTCAAATGCACAGACCCTATTTAACTATAAGGGGGTCTAGAACTGCATATCTAATGCAGCAAAATAGCTCCACACTTCCAAACATTGGAACCAGCTCCTGGTAAGGGTGCAAGAGGGGGAGAGCAGCACACAAGGCAGTGAACACAGTATACAAAAATTTAATTAAGCGAGCAATAGCAAGAGAAAAAAAACTTTTCACTGTACCTTGTATTGCCTTCTCCCCCTCACACACTCCACCTAAGGAGCTGGACTGGTACACCTGTGAGTTGGACTGCTAGGTGAGTCCTGAGCCCGCCGGCTGTGGATCCCGGCAAACAATCAGCTCCCTCCCAGCGGCCCCGCTCGTATCGGGCTGTACCCTATTCGAGATCGCCTGTTCAGTGGTGTCTCGCACAGCCCGTCTTGGCGTGATTCCCATGCGCCTACGTCACGCGTACGTTAGTGCGTGAAGCCCGTCCCCCGGCCACCCTGTCTCACATTTTAAAAGACTTTCCGAATTTTATTAGCTGTAGTTTAAGTTTTGGAACAAGGCCAATGATTTTTTTTCCATTCTTTTCCATTATTCACAAGAAAGAGGGAATTTTCAGACCAATTCTGGATTTAATGACTTTAATAAAAATTGTCAATTATTTTTAAAATAATAATCATTTATGTCAACACTTATTTTGAAGGATGCATTCATTCCTGTTCCTAGACCATCTCCAGCTTCTAAGATTTGCCTTGCAGGACAAACTTTTTCTGTTTGGGGCTCTTCCGTTTGTTTTATCTACAGCTCCCAAAATGTTTACGAAGGTTCTAGTATCGCTCTTGTTTGTAATAAGTACTCATATAGTTCAGTGGCTCTATACCTGGAAAACATATTTGTTCAGACTTCTTTTTTTCATTCAGCTGTATTTCATACCAACATTCTATATATATTCCGTAAAAATGTTTCAAATGATTTAGAAAGTTGTTTCTTTCCTGCTTTTGAAAATCAGGGTTTAGCTGGTATTCTTTTAGAAATCCAAGAATTCATCTTATTGCAAGTTGGTTTGGATAATTACTTATCTGCTAAAACATACTTTCTCTAAATGCTACCACTTTGTGCTTGTATGAAAGTCCTTCAAGCAGCAGAGTTTGGTAATAAGGAGCCTGCCTTTAAAACAATTTGCTCCGGTAAATTACTCATGGACTCCACAGCTTGGGTATTAGTTCTCAGGAGTAATGGCTCGTAGACTCTCACCACCTTATGAAAGAAAACAAAATTATACCTACCTGATAAAATAATTTCTTTCATGATGGTCCACAAAATGCGCTTTTTTCAATTTTTTTATGTAATTTTCTTTTTGGCTGTGGTTCTAGTTTTCCTACCTTTCTACTTCTCCTTTCTTGGCTATACATCAGACTAGAATACCAGAGGGGGTTGGGTGAGATTAAGTACTCTTAAAGGGATAGTCTACCATAAAATTGTTATTGTTTTAAAAGATAGATAATCCCTTTTATTACCCATTCCCCAGTTTTGCATAACCAACACAGTTATATTAATATACTTTTTACCTCTGTGATTACCTTGTATCTAGGAACCTTCTTCTAGCCCCCTGATCACATGACTGTGACTGTTTATTATGTATTGTCTTAAATTTAGCATTGTTTTGAGCTAAATCTTAAATAACCCCCTGTGCCTGAACACAGTGTTATCTATATGGCCCACGTGTACTTTCTGTCTCTTTGTGTTGAAAAGAAATTTAAAAAGCATGTGATAAGAGGCAGCCCTCAAAGGCTTAGAAATTAGCATATGAGCCTACCTATGTTTAGTTTAAACTTCTAAACAAATCTTTGATTCCTCCTAGTGGCCAGGAGTTGAATCCCAGGAGAAATGGCTCATGGACTCTCACCACCATGACATAAATTAATTTATCAGGTAGGCATAAATTTAGTTTTTGAAGATTCTCTTAAAGGGGAAGTCTACTCCAGAATTTTTATTTTTTTAAAAGATAGATAATACGTTTATTACCCATTCCCAAGTTTTGCATAACTAGCACGGTTATATTAATATGCATTTTACCTCTGTGATTACCTTGTATCTCTAAGCCTCTGTAGACTGCCCCTTATTTCAGTTCTTTTGATAGACTTTCATTTTAACCAATCAGTGCCTACTCATAAATAACTCCACGAGAGTGAACACTATATTATCTATATGGCACACATGAACAAGTGCTGTCTAACTCTGAAAAACTGTCTAAATGCACTGAGATAAGAGGCGACCTTAGAAATTATCATATAAGCCTACCTAGGTTTAGCTTTCAACAAAGAATACAAAGAGAAAAAAGCAAATTTGATGATAAAAGAAAATTGAAAAGTTGTTTAACATTGTATGCCCTATCTGAATAATCAAAGTTTAATTTTGACTAGACTGTCCCTTTAAATATTGTTATTTTACAGGTCTTATAAGAAAAAGTAAATAATGAAAGCACATTACAAAGGCATTTTTATTTTGTTTTGTTTTTTAAACTATGCTTGGGAAAATCTACTTCCATTAAAATCAATGGCAACTAAAGCATAGTCATATATTCATGGACACTGACTCAAATTACCATTAAATGCAATGTAATGGTAATTTGCACTTACTTTGTATTTTAGAAATAGAATAGTTTTAGCATATTTCAAAATTATTCAAATGTTCCTTTCCTTTGTATCATTTGAAAACCATCAGCCAATCACAGAATACATATGTATATACTGTGCCGTTTTGCACATTCTCAGCTGGAGCCTCTGGAAATGTGCATATAAAAATAATGTTTTGATAATAGAAGTATATTGTATTTTTTTTTTTTTAAATTGTGTGCTTTATCTGAATCATGAAACTTTTATTTTGAATGTAGTGGCCATTTAAATATACATAAAGGGGTATAAAAGTTAATTTAATCTTTAATGATTCAAACAGAATATGTAATTTTAAGAAAATGTCCAATGTAATTCCATTATCAAATTTACTTAATTTTTCTTATGGTATCTTTTGTTGAAAAGCATATCTAGGTAGGTTAAAGAGCAGCAATGCACTGCTGGGAGCTAGCGGGTGATTGGTGGCTACACACCTAAGCCTCTTGTCATTGGGTAACCAGATATATTCAATTAACTCCCAGTATTGCACTGCTGATCTTTCAAGCAATAATGTAATAAAAATGATATAACACATTAGAGCATTTTCTCTTTGTACTTTATGTCTATTTACAACTGCTGTTAAGGGCCCAATGTACTCTGGCAAACATATAAAGTAAATAATATATTTGGGAATTAGAATGTTGTAGTTTAGCTTAGGTATTTGAAAAAGTATTGTATTGCAATAGTGCAAACATGATTTACATAAACATTCTCCAAAGTATAGTAGGTGATAGGCTGGACAGATAGGTCAGCATGCTAAAGCACTGTTGCTGAGCTCTGTAGCAACCCAAGGGTTGCAGGTTCGATCCCCGGTGAGGTCCACTCAGCCTTTCATCCTTCTGAGGTTGATAAAATGAGCAGCGCCTTGAGACCCTTATGGGTGATTAGCTGCGCTTTACAAGTACCCAGTACATACACACTTGCAAACTATAGACTGTTTAGCTACCAAGAGCTTACACATAGCTTAAAGGGACAGTCTACTCCAAAATATTTATTGTTTAAAATATAGATAATCCCTTTATAACCCATTCCCCAGTTTTGCACAGCCAAGATGGTAATATTAATATACTTTTTACCTCTGTGTTTACCTTGTATCTAAGCCTCTTCTGACAGCCCCCTTATCACATGGCTATTTATGTATTATCTATTGACTTGCATTTTATATAATTAGTGCAGTGTCATGCACACGTCCACGGGAGAGAGCACAGTTTTATCTATATGGCCCACATGAACTAGCAGTCTTCTGTTGTGAAAAGCTAATAAAAAAGCATGTGATAAGAGGCTGTCTGTGGTGGCTTACAAACAGGCAGAAATTTTGAAGTTTAAATGTTATAAATTATATTAATATAACAATGTAAAAGGCATTATCTATCTTTTTAAACAATAACAATGTTGGTGTTGACTATCCCTTTAGGAATGTAAGTTTAGAAAAAAGCCCAGGTGCTTGTTGGGCAATGAGGTGTGTAATATCTGGTCTAATAGTTTTTTAGTACAAGCCTAAATGGGTAACATTACTAGATTTATAGTGAGATAGGGATTAAAAAGGTTTAGGTGAGGTGCCCTGTTTATATGTCATGCACTTTTTATATTTAGGTTTGTGGTTATCTTTCTGCATACCTTACCTTCCCTGTGCTATAAAATTGTGTAGATTTGGTTAAAGGGACCACAAAGCCAATTCTTTCTCTGTATAATGAAAATTAAAGGAACAATAAATACTTTAGAATTGCATAATCAACAAATGCATTCAATTGAAAATGCAATAACACTTACTTTGAATTTTTTTTTGAGAAATGTCAACGTTTCTCTTGACTTTCTTATCCCCTGTATCATGTGACAGTCATCAGGGAATAACACAAAAATATGCATATATATTTTGAACTGTGCATATGCTCAGGACGAGCTGATGCCTCAGCAAGTGTGCATATAAAAAGTATGTACAATGTGACATTGGAAGTAAAGTTGAAAGTTTTTCAAAAATTCACACTGTATATGAATCATGAAAGTTTAAAGTGATGGTAAACTCTCCCCTTTTTAAAATCAGATCTGGAATGTAAGCGCTATTTTAGATGAAGTTTAATTAATTAGCTGTAATGAAGATGCAGTATAACATGCTTTTTAATATAGATATGAAATTCAAATACTGCATGCTCCTCCGCCCACTTCAAAAGTAAAATTTTCTGTGAGCTAACAGATTGAATTGTTGTCCAATCAGCGCTCTCCCCATATGGCACTTTTGTTGCAGCTAGAGCATTGATTGGAGAGTAATTCAATCATTTAGCTGACAGAAAAATTGTCTTTTGAAGTGGGTCGTGTAACGTGGGATATTTGAATTTCATATCTATATTAATAACTAAGTTATAGCGCATCTTCATTGCACATGATGAATAAAACCCCATCTAAAATAGCGCTTACATTCCAGATCTGATTTTAAAAAGGGGAGAGTTTACCATCACTTTAATTTTGACTTTAGTGTTCCTTTAAATTTGACTTATTGGCTCTTTTTATTACTATATGTTTTCTCATACTATATAACTCTCCCCCTTCAGATTAAATAGGTGACTGGGCTCAGAGATCTATATAGGGCCACTTTTAATTGACAAACCCTACGTTAAAACTAATGCCTAGTTCTGTTTTGTAAATCTGCATTTCTGTGAAGTAAGATTACATTCTATTTATGTTTCCTCTAATAATCATATCTTATTTTAAGGTTAAAGGAATAATGCTGAGAGGGGGAAAGGGAAGTGAAGGTCAGCTGACTGACCAATGTGTGGCTTATAAAATGCAGAGTTGCAGATGTGTTCTTTTTTGTCATAATCTAGAGGAAAGAGTTTGGTTATCAGTATGAATGAGTTAGCAACTTTACTACCTCTGAAAACCTCATCCTGCCCAGCAATGTCTGGTATTTCCAGATGTTTGACCCAACCATTCTCCACAAAGCCCACTAATGAATGTCTTTCTACAGCTGAAAACATGGAGATGGATTTACATGTCTCCAGTGTAGGACACAAGTATTCATTAAAGCAGACGAGATTAAGACGCTTTGTCAGCTACTTAAATCGCAGCAGTTTGTCAGATGGAACTCTTAGGTTACTAGAATCAGATGTCAGATAAAAATAACACTGAAAAAAGCATTAGTGTTGCGAGTGAGATCTAACCCGAGAGACCTCGCACAGGATGCCTCAGTAGACCAACTTAGCACTGTGCTTAAATGTGATGCAATACTACAGCATTCCCCAGCTATTCTTTTATTTAGACTACAATCCCAAAATGACTATTCACTAGCAGCTATAGTAGCCATTGCACTTTTCAAGGATCTAAAATCATATTATTACTATAATTACTATTACTACTGTGCATTTTGCAATATACTTGTATCCACACACACAAAAAAATCTCATTTAAAAGCTATTGCTGCTTCAGTGCTTATACATTTCCACCAGTACTTGGAACAAGCAGGGGATGCAAATTGAAAGCAGGTTGCAAGCAGATTGAAGGTTATCTCTCAAACAGTAGTATCTCTGGAGAGAAGTAGAAAAATACTTTTGATCGCTTGTTAAATACAACATTTTTGTTCCTTTGAGAGGATATTGGAGTCATACATAAAGGGACATTGAAGTCAAAATTAAACTTGATTCAGTACAATTTTTTTTCCTTTTTATTCTGTTATCAAATGTACCACTGAAATTTGGTCTCGAACAATGAGTTGCTGGATTAAAGAGATCACTCTGAAGGTAGATTGGAACCCACTAAGTCAAATCAACTGTCAAGAATGGTAATGAATTACTCTCAAATTGGGGCAATATTCTTTATACACTTTGATATGAGACTGATTGCCAGTGGTTAGTGCTAACACATCAATGCATTATTTTGTTATAGTCATTGTTTTATTAATACATAAAAAATAAAACACTGCATTTCAAAAGCATTTATTGAACACACCCCTTGAAACGTCTCTTGAATGTTGTTTATATTATTTCCTTTACTATAGTCAATAAAGAACAGATATAAATGAGCTCTTGGATATATAAACCAATCAAGACATAGGGGCATATTTATCAAAGTGTGAGCGGACATGATGCGATGTAGTGTATCATGTCCACTGCACATCGATAAATGCCGACAGCATACGCTGTCGGCATTTATCATTGCACCAGCAGTTCACCAGAACTGCTTGTGCAATACCGCCCCCTGCAGATTCGCGGCCAATTGGTCTCTAGCAGGGGGTATCAATCAACCTGATCGTATTGGATCGGGTTGATTTCTGTCCGTGGCCTCAGAGCAGGCAGACAAGTTATGGAGCAGCGGCCTTTAGACAAACAAGGGGCATCAAGCTCCATCCGGAGCTTGATAATTCGGCCCCACTGGATTGTCATGGATCTGCATTAAAAAGAATGCACTCCATCTTCTTTGGGGGGGAGCGAAAATACTACAGTTTTCAATTTCAATTTTGTGTTTTATGTCCCTTTAAGGAATTTCACTATTGAAAATGTTTATCTTATCTTCTTTGCTGTGCTCAGTTAGAAACAAATATAAACAAACTCACTGCACTTATCAAACAGAAATTGTATAGATTGTTGCAAAGTTTAGGTTTTTTTTTTTTTTTTTACTAAACTAATTAAACATTTTGGTCTAGAATACAAGTGGAGTACAAAAATATTAGTGCTATTGTGCTCTTTATTGCTCAAGTAAAACCAATAGTGCTTTTAATTTTTATTTTTGTGCTTATATTAAAGGGACCATCTACGCAAAAATTGTTATTGTTTAAAAAGATAGATAATGCCTTTACTACCCATTCCCCAGCTTTTCACAACCAACATTCGGCAAGATTATGAGTTGTGCGTTAAGGTAAAAAAGCAGCGTTTTCAGGTCCTAACGCTGCTTTTTTACGCACGCTGGTATTACGAGTCTTGCAGGTGTAGGTGTACCGCACACTTTTTTGACCTTACCACAAATCAACTTACGTAAATTTTGTAAAGGCTTTTTTCTATGGAACTTCCATAGCGGCAGTATTACGAGTTTGTTCTGGGAGGCCAAAAAGTGAGCGGTACACCCTCTACCGCCAAGATTCCTAACGTATTTTAAAGTCAGTAGTTATGAGTTTTACGCTACAAGGTTGTAGCATAAAACTCATAACTAAAGTGCTAATAAGTACACTAACACCCATAAACTACCTATTAACCCCTAAACCGAGGCCCTCCTGCATCGCAAACACTATAATAACATTTTTAACCCCTAATCTGCCGCTCCGGACATCGCCGCCACTATAATAAACATATTAACCCCTAAAATGCAGCACTCCCACCTCGCAAACATTAATTAAATATTATTAACCCCTAATCTGCCGTCCCTAACATCGCTGCCACCTACCTACATTTATTAACCCCTAATCTGCCGCCTCCAGCGTCGCCACCACTATACTAAAGTTATTAACCCCTAACCCTAAGTCTAACCCTAACACCCCCTAACTTAAATATAATTAAAATAAATCTAAATAAAACCTACTATTATTACCTAAATTATTCCTATTTAAAACTAAATACTTACCTGAAAAATAAACCCTAAGCTAGCTACAATGTAACTAATAGTTACATTGTATCTAGCTTAGGGTTTATTTTTATTTTACAGGTAAGTTTTATTTATTTTAACTAGGTAGAATAGTTATTAAATAGTTATTAACTATTTAATAACTACCTAGCTAAAATAAATACAAATAAAACCTAACCTGTCTTATACTAACACCTAACCTTACACTATAATTAAATAAATTACCTAAATTAAATACAATTAACTAAATTAAATACAATTACCTAAATTACAAAAAAAACAAACACTAAATTACACAAAATAAAAAACAAATTACAAGATATTTAAACTAATTACACCTAATCTAAGAGCCCTATAAAAATAAAAAAGCCCCCCCAAAATAAAAAAAAACCCTAGCCTAAACTAAAAGGGCCTTTTGCGAGACATTGCCCCAAATAAATCAGCTCTTTTACCTGAAAAAAAACCCCAACAACCCCCCACCAGTAAAACCCACCACCCACACAACCATCCCCCCCCAATTAAAACCCTAACTAAAAAAACCTAAGCTCCTCATTGCCCTGAAAAGGGCATTTGGATGGGCATTGCCCTTAAAAGGGCATTTAGCTCTATTGCAGCCCAAAGCTCTAACCTAAAAAAAAAAACACCCAATACACTCTTAAAAAATCCTAACACTAACCCCCGAAGATTCACTTACCGGGAGAAGTCTTCATCCAAGCGGCAAGATGTCCTCAACGAAGCCGGCAGAAGTGGTCCTCCAGACGGGCAGAAGTCTTCACCCAGACGGCATCTTCTATATTCATCCTTCTGACGCAGAGCGGCTCCATCTTCAAGACATCCAGCGCGAAGCTTCCGCTTCAGTCGACGTCGTCTTGCTGAATGAAGGTACCTTTAAATGATGTCATCCAAGATGGCGTCCCTTAGATTACGATTGGCTGATAGAATTCTATCAGCCAATCGGAATTATGGTTGAAAAAATCCTATTGGCTGATTGTAACAGCCAATAGAATGCAAGGTCAATCCTATTGGCTGATTGCATCAGCCAATAGGATTTTTTCAACCTTAATTCCGATTGGCTGATAGAATTCTATCAGCCAATAGGAATCTAAGGGACGCCATCTTGGATGACGTCATTTAAATTAGACATGTGCATGGCGAAAAAATTCGGTTCGGATCGATTCGGATTTTTTTGAATTTCGGTTCGGAGCGATTCGAATTCGGAAAAATTTGAATCAATTCGGTTCGGATTTGTTTCGGATTCATTCGGATTCGAATAAATTCAGTTCGGATTTGTTTCGGATTCATTCGGATTCGAATAAATTCGGCTGGATTCGGTTCGATTCGGAAATTCGGAATTTTGCTAAGTGTTAGGTGGGATTAGACTAGTATTATGTACTGTATATTAGGTGTAACCCATTGCAGAGTGATATAACCTAATATACTGTACAATACTAGTGTAATCCATTGGCATCCGAATTTACCAAATAAATCCGAACTAATCCGGATTTATTCGGTAAATTCGGCAGTATTTTAATTTGGAAATTCGGTTCGATCCGAATCTCCAAATTTGCCGAATTTCCGAATCGAACCGAACCGAATTGCACATGTCTAATTTAAAGGTACCTTCATTCAGCAAGAAGACGTTGTTGGAAGAGGATGCTCCGCGCCGGATGTCTTGAAGATGGAGCCGCTCCGCGCCGGATGGATGAAAATAGAAGATGCCGTCTGGATAAAGACTTCTGCTCGTCTGGAGGACCACTTCTGTCCATCTGGAGGACCACTTCTGCCGGCTTCGTTGAGGACATCTTGCCGCTTGGATGAAGACTTCTCCCGGTAAGTGAATCTTCGGGGGTTAGTGTTAGGATTTTTAAGGGTGTATTGGGTGGGTTGTTTTTTTTAGGTTAGGGCTTTGGGCTGCAATAGAGCTAAATGCCCTTTTAAGGGCAATGCCCATCCAAATGCCCTTTTCAGGGCAATGGGGAGCTTAGTTTTTTTAGTTAGAGTTTTATTTGGGGGTTGGTTGTGTGAGTGGTGGGTTTTACTGTTGGAGGGGTTGTTTGTATTTTTTTTTTTACAGGTAAAAGAGCTGATTTCATTGGGGCAATGCCCCGCAAAAGGTCCTTTTAAGGGCTAGTGATAGTTTAATTTAGGCTAAGGTTTATTTTTTTATTTTGGGGGGGGGCTTTTTTTATTTTGATAGGGCTCTTAGATTAGGTGTAATTAGTTTAAATATCTTGTAATTTGTTTTTTATTTTCTGTAATTTAGTGGGGTTTTTTTGTAATTTAGCTAATTGTATTTAATTTAGGTAAGTTATTTAATTGTAGTGTGGTGTTAGGTGTTAGCGTAACTTAGGTTAGGTTTTATTTTATAGGTAGATGTGTATTTATTTTAGCTAGGTAGTTATTAAATAGTTAATAACTATGTAATAACTATTCTACCTAGTTAAAATAAATACAAACTTGCCTGTAAAATAAAAATAAACCCTAAGCTAGATACAATGTAACTATTAGTTATATTGTAGCTAGCTTAGGTTTTATTTGACAGGTAAGTATTTAGTTTAAATAGGAATTATTAAGGTAATAATAGTAGGTTTTATTTAGATTTATTTTAATTATATTTAAGTTAGGGGGTGTTAGAGTTAGGGTTAGACTTAGGTTTAGGGTTTAATAAATTTGGTATAGTGGTGGTGACGTTGGGAGCGGCAGATTAGGGGTTAATAACATTATGTAGGTGTCGGCGATGTTGTGGGCAACAGATTAGGGGTTAATAAATAAAATGTAGGTGTCGGCGATGTTGGGGGCAGCAGATTAGGGGTTAATAAGTATAATGTAGGTGGTGGCGATGTCCGGAGCGGCAGATTAGGGGTTAATAAATATAATGTAGGTGTCGGCGATGTCGGGGGTGGCAGATTAGGGGTTAATAATTGTAAGATTAGGGGTGTTTAGACTCGGGGTTCATGTTAGGGTGTTAGGTGTAAACATAAAATCTGTTTCCCTATAGGAATCAATGGGGCTGCGTTACTGAGTTTTACGCTGCTTTTTTGCAGGTGTTAGACTTTTTCTCAGCTGGCTCTCCCCATTGATGTCTATGGGGAAATCGTGCACGAGCACGTATAACCAGCTCACCGCTCACTTAAGCAGCGCTGGTATTGGAGTGCGGTATGAAGCACAATTTTGCTCTACGTTCACTTCTTGCCTGTTATCGCCGGGTTGATAAAAACCCATAATACCAGCACTGCAGGTAAGTGAGTGGTGAGAATAAACTGCAAGTTAGCACCCCTGTTACCGCACAACTCGTAATCTAGGCGATGGTTAGATTAATATACTTTATAACCTTTAAACCTCTAATTATCTGCCTCTATAGAAAGGCTCTATAGAAAGCCTTGTAATCACATCCTTTTATAGTTGCTTTTCACAACAGGAGACTGATAGTTCTGATAGTTCATGTGGGCCATATAGATAACAATGTGTTCATGCCCAATAAGTTATTTAAGAGTTAGCACAACACAATACTAAATGCAACTCAATAGATAATAAATAGTCACAGTCATGTGATCAGGGGACTGTCAGAATATGCTTAGATACAAGGTAATCACAGAGGTAGAAAGTATATTAATATAACTGTGTTGGTTATGCAAAACTGGGTAATGGGTAATAAAAGAATTATCCATCTTTGAAAACAATAACAAATATATTTTAGACTGTTCCTTTAAGTAAATATAAAGTATAGTGTTGTATTGAAGCACTGCACACACACACACACACATATATATATATATATATATATGCATAAAAAAGAAGACGCACTCGCGGGGTCTTAGCAATTCATGTGTTTAATACACCATGTCCAGTAGTGACGTTTCGGGGTAGTTAGCCCCGTCCTCAGACCAATAAAATATATACATTAGTTACAGACATATATAGCCTTACCCTCCACCAAGATTCCATACCGGAAGTGTCCACAGCGTTCCCCCTACGCCACTGCGCAGGACCGGGGGTGGTCATGGCAACCGGTATACACAATACTCACAAAGTGACATCAGACACCGGATCCTACGGACACGCCCATCTGCACTGACAGTGCCAAAGGTAGCCGTAAGAGCCGGATAGTATTTACTGTGCTAACAACAAGTCTGCAAGAAAAAATGGAATAATAACACATAATAAGTAATGAAGTATTTACAATGATATCCCAAAGTTCAATATTGAGGACAATTTCAATTGCAATGTAGTATAAGGCAATCTATCTAATATATATCATATATGCAGCATACATGCATTTTGAGTAAAAAAGGCCCCTATAATATAGATTTAACAATCTGGGAGTAAACTACTAATATATAGATTAGCCATAAACTTGTTATAGACAATTTTCATAGGAAGCAGTGCCAATCTAAATTTACATTTAGCCCATTCGGCGTTATAGTATTGAGTGTATAAATCCATCTGGATTCTTTTTGTAGAAGTAGTTTGGCCCTGTCTCCCCCTCTACTTGGTCTAGGAACATGATCAATGATGACATAGCGTAGGTTAGACACCGCATGGCCAGCCAACGCAAAATGTCTAGCAACAGGTTGGTCAGATTGTTTTTTATCAATTGCTGCTCTAATTGCAGTGCGGTGGTTGGCCATGCGGGTCCGCAGATCATCAATGGTTTTACCCACGTAATATAATCCACAGGGGCAATGAATCAAATAGACAACATATTCAGTGGTGCAAGTTACACGATGTCTTATAAAGAATTTTTTGTTTGTATGAGGGTGTACAAAAAACTTAGTGGCACTAAGGTCACTGCACATAGTACAACCCAGACATTTGAAACAGCCTGGTTTTGATGGATTTAACCATGTTGATTTCTTGTAACAGTCAATAGGATCCACCTTGACTAGAGTGTCCCGAATGGATCTGGATCTTCTGAAACTGACTCTAGGTGGTCCCATGTTGGTAAAAGGTAGAGTCTGATCAGACTGCACAATGTCCCAGTCCTTCCTTAGTACTGCTGGTAGATTCTGTTTATCTACTGTATATGTTGTCACATATGTCATCCTATCAGTTTCAGATTACCTAGTAGTTGCCCGTAGGGCTTCCTCCTGTGGTAAATCCCAGAATTGTTCCAGATGTATATTTAGGTGCTGCTCAGTATATCCCCATTGCAGAAATCTTGACTTCATTTCTAGCAGTTGTTTTTTTGTTTGTACAGGGTCGCTATTATTTCTGATGACTCTTTTGAATTGGGAAATTGGCAGCGCCTTCTTTAGAGCCGGAGGGTGACAGCTGGTAGCCTGGAGCAGGGAATTTCTGTCAGTAGCCTTAAGAAATAGTGTAGTTGAAAGTTGGTTCTGGTTCTTATATATACGCAGATCTAAAAAATCTACAGATGTTTCACTGTACTCCATCTTAAATTGTAGATTGGAGCGTATTTCGTTCAGCTGGTTGAACCATTGTTGGAGATCCTGTATCGATCCATCCCAGATTAAAAACAGGTCGTCTATGTAGCGACGAAACATCCTAATGTTGGGATGGGAAAATAGATCCGTATTGTACTGTTCGAACTCTGCCATGTATAAATTGGCAAATGATGGGGCCACACTCGACCCCATCGCCGTACCTAAGAGCTGTAGGTAAAACAGGTTCTCAAAGCGGAAATAATTAATTATAAGGCAGTAATTTAACATTTCCATAATCCACTCAGCATTTGGTCCTACAAAAGGATATCTTCTCAGGTGGTTACGGACTGCCTCCATACCCTGGCTATGTGGTATAATGGTATAGAGACTAACCACATCCAGGGTAACCAGCAGTTCAGTCCCTTTTAGATTATCATATTGCTTGAGTTCTTGAATGAGGGCCATGGAGTCCAACAAAAAAGAAGGCATGTTGCAGACCATTGGTTGAAAAAGGGAATCCAAATATGTGGCAATGGGCTGAAGCAGAGAGCCAATGGCCGAGACTATTGGTCTACCAGGTGGTTGGGTGAGATGCTTATGCACTTTGGGTAACGTGTAAAATACAGGTACCCGTGGAAACTGTACTGTAAGGTATCTGAAAAGTTGTTCATCTATTAGACAGATGGGCGTGTCCGTAGGATCCGGTGTCTGATGTCACTTTGTGAGTATTGTGTATACCGGTTGCCATGACCACCCCCGGTCCTGCGCAGTGGCGTAGGGGGAACGCTGTGGACACTTCCGGTATGGAATCTTGGTGGAGGGTAAGGCTATATATGTCTGTAACTAATGTATATATTTTATTGGTCTGAGGACGGGGCTAACTACCCCGAAACGTCACTACTGGACATGGTGTATTAAACACATGAATTGCTAAGACCCGGCGAGTGCGTCTTCTTTTTTATGCATATGATTACTCTGGATGCACCCCGGGCACCTGCTGTCTACTGGTTACAGTGAGTGCGGAGCTCTGGGACTGTTTTATATATATATATATATATATATATATATATATATACATACAAACATATATATGTATGCACCTTAAAAAAATCAATAATAAACCTCTCTTTCACATTTTATATATTTAACTATAAGTTTTTCATTTGTTTTGTTAAGCAGATTTTCAATTGTTAACAGGTGTCCAAAAGTGCAACTTTTTTCAGAGCTACTTTGTGTTGTGCTCTAGTGCAACACTTAACTCACCACTTATGACCGCTAATAGCGCTATTTGCACTAACCATTAAAACTATAAGGCACACTAAAAAAAAAAAATGTTGAGCCCATTAATATTGTCTGATTAATCAAATTTACCATCCACTTAAAATACCAGATTGTGCTCTTTTCTTTGTGTGGGTCCAATCACAAGATAATGCACTCTGCATTAGGGATTGAGCGCCACTTGGATACTAGCCCTTTATTGATCATTATATTTTAAGTTTAACATTTTAAATACTCTTATTTTGTAATATATTTTCACATATACTGTTTCTTCATAATAAGCAGTCTTGTGTGTAATAGCATGATCCTTAGTAATGTTTGCAAGCCTGGTGTAATGCAACCTGATATTTATTGTATTACTTGGTATTTTTATTTCTATTTTAAAAGGTTAAAGCAGCATAGGCAAATATATTTTACAGTTATGATGATTACTGTTGCTTGAACAAAACAGATACATTCATAGCTACATTGTGACCCATTCTAAATTAAAATGGAATGATTTCCATAAAATGTAACAGAATGCATTTAGGAACATTGTCAATCATATTAACATTTTACCAGTATGTTATCTTCCATTATACAAAAGTAATTCAAATAACAATCTGAACTGTATAATGATGGACCTGAACATCAATTTCTCTGCAGACTTAAAAGGATAGGAAAGTAAATAATAAACTTGGATAAATCTGATAGAGCTTCTCATTTTAAGACACTTTTTTACATTCACTTCTATTTTCAAATGTATTTTCTTCCCTTGGTATCCGTTGTTGAAAAAGAATATGTATATATCCTTCAATAGTGAGTGCTAGATGGTGATTAGTGCCTGCACACATTTGTCTCTTGTGATTGGCTCACTAGTGGCAAGATTACATATGCGGCATAGGTTTCAGTGCAACTGTTGAAACCCCTTTAGCCCGTAAGTTCACCTCGCACATCGGGTGAATCACATAAACCGTGCTGGCAGATGATATACTGCCGTAAGTTGAACAAACCGGCGACGTTCAGAAATGTGCGGATAGACACACATCTTGCATCGCCAGTGACTTACGGCAGTATATCATCTGCTGGCGCCTAAGTTTAAAACAAAAAGAGAGCAAAATACAGGTAAAAATTACACCATGTCAAAACCCCTATATCCGCCATCCCCCCACATCGCAACTACTAATAAAAGTGATTAACCCCTAATCTGCCAACCCCCACATCGCAACTACTAATAAACTAGTAACACCTAAACTGCCAAGCCCCCACATCACAATCTAACCAATAAAAGTATTAACACCTACACTGCAAACCCCCCACAATGCAAAGTACCTAATAAAAGTATTAACACCTGAACCGCCAACCCCCACAATGCATTTACTAATAAAGTAGTAACACCTAAACTGCCAAGCCCCCACATCACAATCTAACTATATAACTATAATCTACTTATAAAAGTATTGACAACTAAACCGCCAACCCCCCACAACGCATTTACTAATAAAGTAGTAACACCTAAACTGCCAAGCCCCCACATCACAATCTAACTAATAAAAGTAGTAACACCTACACCGCAAACTCCCCACAACGCAAAGTACCTAATAAAAGTGTTAACACCTAAATAAGGTAGAGAGCTGCTTACATCCTATTGGCTGTTCAAATCAGCTCTCCCAATATAAAAGGGGTACATTGCATTCAATCTTCAGTGTGCGGCTGATGTTTGCATGAAGAGGACCTCCACTTCGGATGACCTTGCCGCCTCCGCGCCACCGGGATGAAGATGGAAGATGGTGCCGCACTGGAAGAAGATGGATGTCCGGACTTCATCAATGGTGTGTACCTATTTCGGGGGTTAGTGTTATTTCTTTTTTCTCTTGTTAAGTGTATCTAGTCCACGGATCATCCATTACTTGTGGGATATTCTCCTTCCCAACAGGAAGTTGCAAGAGGATCACCCACAGCAGAGCTGCTGTATAGCTCCTCCCCTCACTGCCATATCCAGTCATTCTCTTTCAACTCTCAACTAAGATGGAGGTCGTAAGAGGACTGTGGTGTTTTATACTTAGTTTATTTCTTCAATCAAAAGTTTGTTATTTTTAAATGGTACCGGAGTGTATTGTTTATCTCAGGCAGTATTTAGAAGAAGAATCTGCCTGCGTTTTCTATGATCTTAGCAGAAGTAACTAAGATCCTTTGCTGTTCTCACATATTCTGAGGAGTGAGGTAACTTCAGAGGGGGAATAGCGTGCAGGTTTTCCAGTAATAAGGTATGTGCAGTTAAAATATTTTTTCTAGGGATGGAATTTGCTAGAAAATGCTGCTGATACCAAAGTAATGTAGGTAGAGCCTTAAATGCAGTGATAGCGACTGGTATCAGGCTTATTAATAGAGATAAATACTCTTATAAAAGTGTATTTTAAAACGTTTGCTGGCATGTTTAATCGTTTTTTACATATGTTTGGTGATAAAACTTATTGGGGCCTAGTTTTTTCCACATGGCTGGCTTGAATTTTGCCTAGAAACAGTTCCCTGAGGCTTCCCACTGTTGTAATATGAGTGGGAGGGGCCTATTTTAGCGTTTTTTTGCACAGCAAAATTACAGACACAGACATCCAGCTTCTTCCTGCATGATCCAGGACTTCTCTGAAGGGCTCAAAGGGCTTCAAAAGTCGTATTGAGGGAGGTAAAAAGCCACAGTAGAGCTGTGGCAGTTGTTGTGACTGTTTAAAAAACGTTTTTGTCATTTGTTATTCCGTTTTTGGTATTAAGGGGTTAATCATCCATTTGCAAGTGGGTGCAATGCTCTGCTAACTTATTACATACACTGTAAAAATTTCGTTAGTGTAACTGCATTTTTTCACTGTTATTTCAAAATTTGGGAAAATTTGTGTTTCTTAAAGGCGCAGTAACGTTTTTTATATTGCTTGTAAACTTGTTTTAAAGTGTTTTCCAAGCTTGCTAGTCTCATTGCTAGTCTGTTTAAACATGTCTGACACAGAGGAACCTACTTGTTCATTATGTTTGAAAGCCATGGTGGAGCCCCATAGAAGAATGTGTACTAAATGTATTGATTTCACCTTAAACAGTAAAGATCAGTCTTTATCTATAAAAGAATTATCACCAGAGGGTTCTGTCAAGGGGGAAGTTAAGCCGACTAACTCTCCCCACGTGTCAGACCCTTCGCCTCCCGCTCAGGGGACGCACGCTAATATGGCGCCAATTACATCAGGGACGCCCATAGCGATTACCTTGCAGGACATGGCTGCAATCATGAATAATACCCTGTCAGAGGTATTATCTAGATTGCCTGAATTAAGAGGCAAGCACGATAGCTCTGGGGTTAGGAGAGATACAGAGCGCGCAAATGCTGTTAGAGCTATGTCTGATACTGCGTCACAGTATGCAGAACATGGGGACGGAGAGCTTCAGTCTGTGGGTGACATCTCTGACTCGGGGAAACCTGATTCAGAGATTTCTAATTTTAAATTTAAGCTTGAGAACCTCTGTGTATTGCTTGGGGAGGTATTAGCTGCTCTGAATGACTGTAACACAGTTGCAATTCCAGAGAAATTGTGTAGGCTGGATAGAAACTATGCGGTGCCGGTGTGTACTGACGTTTTTCCTATACCTAAAAGGCTTACAGAAATTATTAGCAAGGAGTGGGATAGACCCGGTGTGCCCTTTTCCCCACCTCCTATATTTAGAAAAATGTTTCCAATAGATGCCACTACACGGGACTTATGGCAGACGGTCCCTAAGGTGGAGGGAGCAGTTTCTACTTTAGCAAAGCGTACCACTATCCCGGTTGAGGACAGTTGTGCTTTTTCAGATCCAATGGATAAAAAATTGGAGGGTTACCTTAAGAAAATGTTTATTCAACAAGGTTTTATTTTACAGCCCCTTGCATGCATTGCGCCTGTCACTGCTGCGGCGGCATTCTGGTTTGAGGCCCTGGAAGAGGCCATCCAGACAGCTCCATTGAATGAAATTATTGACAAGCTTAGAACGCTTAAGCTAGCTAACTCATTTGTTTCTGATGCCATTGTTCATTTGACTAAACTAACGGCTAAGAATTCCGGATTCGCCATCCAGGCACGTAGGGCGCTATGGCTTAAATCCTGGTCAGCTGACGTGACTTCAAAGTCTAAATTACTCAACATTCCTTTCAAGGGGCAGACCTTATTCGGGCCTGGCTTGAAGGAAATTATTGCTGAGATTACTGGAGGCAAGGGTCATACCCTTCCTCAGGGCAGGGCCAAATCAAAGGCCAAACAGTCTAATTTTCGTGCCTTTCGAAATTTCAAGGCAGGAGCAGCATCAACTTCCTCCGCTTCAAAACAAGAGGGAACTGTTGCTCATTCCAGACAGGCCTGGAAACCCAACCAGTCCTGGAACAAGGGCAAGCAGGCCAGAAAGCCTGCTGCTGCCCCCAAGACAGCATGAAGGAACGGCCCCCTATCCGGAAACGGATCTAGTGGGGGGCAGACTTTCTCTCTTCGCCCAGGCGTGGGCAAGAGATGTTCAGGATCCCTGGGCGTTGGAGATCATATCTCAGGGATATCTTCTGGACTTCAAAGCTTTTCCTCCACAAGGGAGATTTCATCTTTCAAGGTTATCAGCAAACCAGATAAAGAAAGAGGCATTCCTAAGCTGTGTGCAAGACCTCCTAGTAATGGGAGTGATCCATCCAGTTCCGCGGACGGAACAAGGACAGGGATTTTATTCAAATCTGTTTGTGGTTCCCAAGAAAGAGGGAACCTTCAGACCAATCTTGGATCTAAAGATCTTAAACAAATTCCTCAGAGTTCCATCATTCAAAATGGAAACTATTCGGACCATCCTACCCATGCTCCAAGAGGGTCAGTACATGACCACAGTGGACTTAAAGGATGCCTACCTTCCCATACCGATTCACAAAGATCATCATCGGTTCCTAAGGTTTGCCTTTCTAGACAGGCATTACCAATTTGTAGCTCTTCCCTTCGGATTGGCCACTGCCCCGAGAATTTTTACAAAGGTTCTGGGCTCACTTCTGGTGGTTCTAAGACCGCGAGGCATGGCGGTGTCTCCTTATCTAGACGACATCCTGATACAGGCGTCAAGCTTTCAAATTGCCAAGTCTCATACAGAGATAGTTCTTGCATTTCTGAGGTCGCATGGGTGGAAAGTGAACGTGGAAAAGAGTTCTCTATCACCACTCACAAGAGTCTCCTTCCTAGGGACTCTTATAGATTCTGTAGAGATGAAAATTTACCTGACGGAGTCCAGGTTATCAAAACTTCTAAATGCTTGCCGTGTCCTTCATTCCATTCCACGCCCATCAGTGGCTCAGTGCATGGAAGTAATCGGCTTAATGGTAGCGGCAATGGACATAGTGCCATTTGCGCGCCTGCATCTCAGACCGCTGCAATTATGCATGCTAAGTCAGTGGAATGGGGATTACTCAGATTTGTCCCCTCTACTAAATCTGGATCAAGAGACCAGAGATTCTCTTCTCTGGTGGATTTCTCGGGTCCATCTGTCCAAGGGTATGACCTTTCGCAGGCCAGATTGGACGATTGTAACAACAGATGCCAGCCTTCTAGGTTGGGGCGCAGTCTGGAACTCCCTGAAGGCTCAGGGATCATGGACTTAGGAGGAGAAACTCCTCCCAATAAATATTCTGGAGTTAAGAGCAATATTCAAGGCTCTTCTAGCTTGGCCTCAGTTAGCAACACTGAGGTTCATCAGATTTCAGTCGGACAACATCACGACTGTGGCTTACATCAACCATCAAGGGGGAACCAGGAGTTCCCTAGCGATGTTAGAAGTCTCAAAGATAATTCGCTGGGCAGAGTCTCACTCTTGCCACCTGTCAGCGATCCACATCCCAGGCGTAGATAACTGGGAGGCGGATTTTCTAAGTCGTCAGACTTTTCATCCGGGGGAGTGGGAACTCCATCCGGAGGTGTTTGCTCAACTGGTCCATCGTTGGGGCAAACCAGAACTGGATCTCATGGCGTCTCGCCAGAACGCCAAGCTTCCTTGTTACGGATCCAGGTCCAGGGACCCGGGAGCAACGCTGATAGATGCTCTAGCAGCTCCTTGGTTCTTCAACCTGGCCTATGTGTTTCCACCGTTTCCTCTGCTCCCTCGACTGATTGCCAAAATCAAACAGGAGAGAGCATCAGTGATTCTGATAGCGCCTGCGTGGCCACGCAGGACCTGGTATGCAGACCTAGTGGACATGTCATCTCTTCCACCATGGACTCTGCCTCTGAGGCAGGACCTTCTAATACAAGGTCCTTTCAATCATCCAAATCTAATTTCTCTGAGACTGACTGCATGGAGATTGAACGCTTGATTCTATCAAGGCGTGGCTTCTCCGAGTCAGTCATTGATACCTTAATACAGGCTCGGAAGCCTGTCACCAGGAAAATCTACCATAAGATATGGCGTAAATATCTTTATTGGTGTGAATCCAAGAGTTACTCATGGAGTAAGGTTAGGATTCCTAGGATATTGTCCTTTCTCCAAGAGGGTTTGGACAAAGGCTTATCAGCTAGTTCTTTAAAAGAACAGATCTCTGCTCTGTCTATTCTTTTGCACAAGCGTCTGGCAGAAGTTCCAGACGTCCAGGCATTTTGTCAGGCTTTGGTTAGGATTAAGCCTGTGTTTAAAACTGTTGCTCCCCCGTGGAGCTTAAACTTGGTTCTTAAAGTTCTTCAGGGAGTTCCGTTTGAACCCCTTCATTCCATTGATATTAAACTTTTATCTTGGAAAGTTCTGTTTTTGATGGCTATTTCCT
Source organism: Bombina bombina (assembly GCF_027579735.1). Classification (NCBI taxonomy): domain Eukaryota; kingdom Metazoa; phylum Chordata; class Amphibia; order Anura; family Bombinatoridae; genus Bombina; species Bombina bombina. The sequence continues at coordinate 247,143,655 of NC_069502.1, forward strand.
CAGCTCGAAGAGTCTCTGAGTTATCTGCCTTACATTGTGATTCTACTTATCTGATTTTTTCATTCAGACAAGGTAGTTCTGCGTACCAAACCTGGGTTTTTACCTAAGGTGGTTTCTAACAGGAATATCAATCAAGAGATTGTTGTTCCATCATTGTGTCCTAATCCTTCTTCAAAGAAGGAACGTCTTTTGCATAATCTGGACGTAGTCCGTGCCTTGAAGTTTTACTTACAGGCTACTAAAGATTTTCGTCAAACATCTGCCCTGTTTGTCATTTACTCTGGACAGAGGAGAGGTCAAAAAGCTTCGGCAACCTCTCTCTCTCCTTTTGGCTTTGGAGCATAATACGCTTAGCCTATGAGACTGCTGGACAGCAGCCCCCTGAAAGGATTACAGCTCATTCTACTAGAGCTGTGGCTTCCACCTGGGCCTTTAAAAATGAGGCCTCTGTTGAACAGATTTGCAAGGCTGCGACTTGGTCTTCGCTTCACACCTTTTCAAAATTTTACAAATTTGATACTTTTGCTTCTTCGGAGGCTGTTTGGGAGAAAGGTTCTACAGGCAGTGGTTCCTTCCGTTTAAGTTCCTGCCTTGTCCCTCCCATCATCCGTGTACTTTAGCTTTGTTATTGGTATCCCACAAGTAATGGATGATCCGTGGACTGGATACACTTAACAAGAGAAAACATAATTTATGCTTACCTGATAAATTTATTTCTCTTGTAGTATATCCAGTCCACGGCCCGCCCTGTCCTTTTAAGGCAGGTCTAAATTTTAATTAAACTACAGTCACCACTGCACCCTATGGTTTCTCCTTTCTCGTCTTGTTTCGGTCGAATGACTGGATATGGCAGTGAGGGGAGGAGCTATATAGCAGCTCTGCTGTGGGTGATCCTCTTGCAACTTCCTGTTGGGAAGGAGAATATCCCACAAGTAATGGATGATCCGTGGACTGGATACACTACAAGAGAAATAAATTTATCAGGTAAGCATAAATTATGTTTTTTTTGAGGTGGTGTTTTTTTTACTTTCATGGGCAGTAAAAGAGCTGATTGCCCTTTTAACGGCAATGCCCAGACAAATGCCCCTTTAGGGGAAATGGGTAGATTAGTTTGTGTTTTTAGTTGTGTCTTTGTTATTTGCGGGGGTTGTAATTTTAGGGAGTACTTTGTATTTTTTTTCCTAAAAGAGCTGGTATCTGTAGGGCAATGCCCTAAAAGACCCTATTAAGGGCTGTTGGTAATAAATTGTTAGATTAGGTTTTTTTTATTTTGGGTGGCTTTTTTCTTTTTAAGAGGGTATTAGATTAGGAATAAAAAAAATATTTTGGATTAATGTTATTTTCTGTAATCTCCGCTTTTTTTATTTTAATGTAATCTCAGTTTTTTTTTATTTTACTGTAATCTTAGTTTTTTTTACTGTAATGTTAGGATTTTTTTATTTTTGGTAATTTTTAATTAATTTTTAAGGTAGATAGTCTTTTTTATTTTATGTAATTGTATTTTAATTGGGGTTAATTTAGGGGGGGTTAGGTTAGGGGGCTTAGTTATTAGATTAATACTTTGTGTTGGGGGGTTGGGGGTTTAGGGGTCAATAGGTTAATTAGTTGTTTGCGTTGTGGGTGTTTGGCGGTTTAGGGGTTAATAGTGTAATTATGTACTTTGCGTTGTGGGGGTTGATGCATTAGGGGTTAATACTTTTATTAGGTACTTTGCGTTGCAGGGGTTTGGTGGTTTAGGTGTTAATATGTTTATTAGGTAGTTTGCGTTGTAACTTGTATGCAGTGCCGTATATGCGATCGCTAGATTCAACTAAAAATAGGCTACGCCAGTTTTTGCAGCTGACGCCACATATGTAATCTCGCCCTAGATGTGTTCAGCTAGCTCTCAGTAGTGCATTACTGCTCCTTCAGCAAATGATACCAAGAGAATGAAGCAAATTTGATAAAAGAAATAAAGGAACATTTCATTTCAAATGAAAGAGCACTGTTAAACCTGTTATATTTTTTTGTGGGGGGGGGTGAAAAACTAAAGTTGTTAAAATTTTATTTGAAACTAACAGAAGTGCATGTTTGTGCACAACTCTTGCCCAGACACAGATTGTGCACTGGTTGATAAAATCAACTCCCACCCATGCGCATGAAAACAAACATTGTTGTCACATATGCCCTATCCCTGAATTTCTAATAGGGACATAAATTATTCATTTTAATAATTAGTTTAATAACGGGATAGCAAAATGCGTGTTGTACAATGTTACCAGGGAAGGTAGGAGCTTTAACATTAAACTTATAATTAAAATTAAAGGGGCATCAACCCCCAAAAAAATCTTTCATGATTCGGATAGAGAATATAATTTTAAACAACTTTTCAATTTACTTCCAGCTTCAAATTTCTCTCTCTCATTTTCTAGTTTTCCTTTGTTGAAAAGCGGGAAGGTAAGTTCAGGAGTGTGCACGTGTCTGCATTACAATATGGCAGCAGTTTTGCAACAATGTAATACATTAGTAAGAGTACTAGATGACAGCACTATTTCCTGTCATGTACTGCTCCAGACATGTGCAGGCTAACTATCTAGATTTTTATTTTAATGTAATCTCAGTTTTTTTTTATTTTACTGTAATCTTAGTTTTTTTTACTGTAATGTTAGGATTTTTTTATTTTTGGTAATTTTTAATTAATTTTTAAGGTAGATAGTCTTTTTTATTTTATGTAATTGTATTTTAATTGGGGTTAATTTAGGGGGTGTTAGGTTAGGGGGCTTAGTTATTAGATTAATACTTTGTGTTGGGGGGTTGGGGGTTTAGGGGTCAATAGGTTAATTAGTTGTTTGCGTTGTGGGTGTTTGGCGGTTTAGGGGTTAATAGTGTAATTATGTACTTTGCGTTGTGGGGGTTGATGCATTAGGGGTTAATACTTTTATTAGGTACTTTGCGTTGCAGGGGTTTGGTGGTTTAGGTGTTAATATGTTTATTAGGTAGTTTGCGTTGTAACTTGTATGCAGTGCCGTATATGCGATCGCTAGATTCAACTAAAAATAGGCTACGCCAGTTTTTGCAGCTGACGCCACATATGTAATCTCGCCCTAGATGTGTTCAGCTAGCTCTCAGTAGTGCATTACTGCTCCTTCAGCAAATGATACCAAGAGAATGAAGCAAATTTGATAAAAGAAATAAAGGAACATTTCATTTCAAATGAAAGAGCACTGTTAAACCTGTTATATTTTTTTGTGGGGGGGGGTGAAAAACTAAAGTTGTTAAAATTTTATTTGAAACTAACAGAAGTGCATGTTTGTGCACAACTCTTGCCCAGACACAGATTGTGCACTGGTTGATAAAATCAACTCCCACCCATGCGCATGAAAACAAACATTGTTGTCACATATGCCCTATCCCTGAATTTCTAATAGGGACATAAATTATTCATTTTAATAATTAGTTTAATAACGGGATAGCAAAATGCGTGTTGTACAATGTTACCAGGGAAGGTAGGAGCTTTAACATTAAACTTATAATTAAAATTAAAGGGGCATCAACCCCCAAAAAAATCTTTCATGATTCGGATAGAGAATATAATTTTAAACAACTTTTCAATTTACTTCCAGCTTCAAATTTCTCTCTCTCATTTTCTAGTTTTCCTTTGTTGAAAAGCGGGAAGGTAAGTTCAGGAGTGTGCACGTGTCTGCATTACAATATGGCAGCAGTTTTGCAACAATGTAATACATTAGTAAGAGTACTAGATGACAGCACTATTTCCTGTCATGTACTGCTCCAGACATGTGCAGGCTAACTATCTAGATATCACTTCAACAAAGAATAACAAGAGCACAAAGCCAATTTTATAATAGAAGTAAAATTGGAAATTTTTATAAAATTGTATCTGAGAGACACATTTTGGGTTTCATATCCCTTTAAAACAATAAGTGCAGCAAGCTCTCTACCTCCTCTTGGTTTTTTATGTAGTGAGAGCTGGTGAGATTAACAAGAATCTACAGCCGGGCAAACTGAATGTGAAAAATCATGAAAAGTAGGCACTCCTCTGATTGGCTGGAACACAAGTCATTTTATTGGTTCTGTATTAGTCATTCAAGAGTAGAGTTACTGACTGATCAGGAACTACTGCAGTGGCCTTTCTGCTGTTGGCTGGCTAATTGGTCACAATTCCTCAGTTCTACATTTCTTGGCTACCAATTGAGCAGTGTCTAAGAAAGTTTTTATTGTTTTATGACACTTTGAGTGAGATAAAAAGTGCTGTTTTTACCCCTGTGCTTCCATCAATAAAACAGACTTCCCAGGATACAAGTTTCAGATGTGTCACTGGCATGAATGAGCTAACATCACTGAGGGTACCTGATACACGGAGCAGGCAATGACTCAAAGGTCTATGCTACAGACCTTGTTCACTGGAGTGGTGCATAAGACTGATGGAGTCTCCCTGCTGGGAGCTGGTCTTTTTCAGAGCCCAGGAAGGGTACAACAGCCAGACAGTGCCAGTTCATGTGTGCCATATAGATAACACCGTGCTCACTCCCAAGGAGAATGATAATGGTTATACAAGAACCAGCACTGATTGGCTAAAATGCAAGATTGTAAAAAGCTCTGAGATAAGGGGCAGTCTACAGGGGCTTAGATACGGGTAAAAAGTGTATTAATATAACCGTGTTGGTAATGCAAAACCAGGGAATTGGTCAAATCTATCTTTTTAAACAATAACAATTTTCAAGTAGACCTTCTGTTTAAGCAGATTTTCTAGCAAGCACTCCTGCTTTTCAGAAATATCTCATAGCATTTTTTAATAAATATGCTCCTTACAAAAGGCTACCTATATATATATTTCTGAGGAAGATGACTTGGAATCAGCTCATCCTCTTTGCTTTTTACAGGAGCACGAGGCTGAAGAAAAGCTGTCAATTTGTTAAATGTGATGCAGTTGATCCTGAGGTGAAATGATCCTTGGTAGCTCAGTAAATAATTATTCCAAGAACATGGTAGAGAATTAACATTCATTGGAGCGAATCAGCAAATGAAAGGAAGATTGTTGTACTGTTGAAGAGCACAGTGAGTTTGGCCTTGTACTTATAATCAATTTAAGAGGAGGTTACAGGTTATAGAACAGAAGCAGATAGCAGTTTGTCAGAGAAGTGTCGTTCAAGAGGCTGTGAAGTGCAACGAGTTGAAGATCTGTTTTGTTTTAGGATTACCCAAAATAATCAGGCTGTCATCTATCCAGATAAGCTTAGCTATGTAACAAAAATGAAACCTCTAAACAATAGACTTTGTAGACGAATATGATTTGTAATATAAAGGCATCAGGAGGGAAAAACAAGCAGTGAGGCAAATATATTACAAAACAATCAGCTTTAGACTTGCAAAACATTTCTAAGCTCCTTTACAGCAGCCTAAATTAGGAATGTGGTATTGCATGTTGTTTGCTCTTGGCCACATCTGTACTCAATAACAATTTAACATCAGTATGACAAGGTGTTCATGCACTGTCTCATTATTGCCCTGTTCCCTGTTTTGTCTTTGAAAGGCTCCATGTCCTCATACTTCAGTCAAAGTGATTTATTTACACCTGACATTACTAATGGTGATGAATGAACATCTGAAAAATGACATTAAACAAACTGAAAGCTCAGACCAGCACTGTCCTAAATATACTATGTGGAAAGGATAAAATATATTAGAGATATGAATTATCCACTTTATAGATATAAACATAGTAAAAACAATATAGAAAAACATACTGCTAGATTACAAGTTTTGTGTTAGGGTAAAAAAGCAGCGTTAAGAGGTCCTAACGCTGCTTTTTTTAAGCCCACTGGTATTACAAGTCTTGAAGTTTTAGAGGCACCGCACACTTCTTTGGCCATACCGCAAAATGACTTACGTAAACTTCCTAAAGTCTTTTTTCTATGGGACTTCCATAGCGCCAGTATTACGAGTCTGTCCTGGGGGGCCAAAAAGTGAGCGATACACCCTACCTGGTCAAGAGTCCTAACGCATTCTAAAGTCAGTAGTTATGAGTTTTACACTACAACGCTTTAGCATAAAACTCATAACTAAAGTGCTAAAAAGTACACTAACACCCATAAACTACCTATTAACCCCTAAACCGAGGCCCTCCCGCATCGCAAACACTATAATAAAATTTTTAACCCCTAATCTGCCGCTCCGGACATCGCCGCCACCTACATTATATTTATGAACCCCTAATCTGCTGCCCCCAACATCGCCGACACCTACATACTATTTATTAACCCCTAATCTGCCGCCCCCAATGTCGCCACGACCTACCTACATTTATTAACCCCTAATCTGCCGCCCTCAAAGTCGCTGCCACTATATTAAAGTTATTAACCCCTAAACCTAAGTCTAACCCTAACCATAACCCCCCTAACTTAAATATAATTACAATGAATCTAAATAAATATTACTGTCATTAACTAAATTATTCCTATTTAAAACTAAATACTTACCTATAAAATAAACCCTAAGCTAGCTACAATATAACTAATAGTTACATTGTAGCTATCTTAGGGTTTATTTTTATTTTACAGGCAAGTTTGTATTTATTTTAACTAGGTAGAATAGTTATTAAATAGTTATTAACTATTTAATAACTACCTAGTTAAAATAAATACAAATGTACCTGTAAAATAAAACCTAACCTAAGTTACACTAACACCTAACACTACACTATAATTAAATAAATTAACTAAATTAAATACAATTACCTAAATTAAATTAAATTAGCTAAAGTACAAACCCCCCTAAATTACAGAAAATAATAAACAAATTACAGATATTTAAACTAATTACACCTAATCTAATAGCCCTATTAAAATAAAAAAGCCCCCCAAAATAAAAAAAAACCTAGCCTAAACTAAACTACCAATAGCCCTTAAAAGGACCTTTTGCGGGGCATTGCCCCAAAGTAATCAGCTCTTTTACCTGTAAAAAAAATACAAACAACCCCTCCAACAGTAAAACCCACCAGCCACACAACCAACCCCAAAATAAAATACTATCTAAAAAAAACTAAAAACCATTGCCCTGAATGAAGGTACCTTTAAGTGACATCATCCAAGATGGCGTCCCTTAGATTCCGATTGGCTGATAGAATTCTATCAGCCAATCAGAATTAAGGTAGAAAAAATCCTATTGGCTGATGCAATCAGCCAATAGGATTGAGCTTCAATCCTATTGGCTGATCCAATCAGCCAAGGCTGATCCAATCAGCCAATAGGATTGAGCTCGCATTCTATTGGCTGTTCCAATAAGCCAATAGAATGCAAGCTCAATCCTATTGGCTGATTAAGGGCTATTGGTAGTTTAGTTTAGGCTAGGGTTTTTTTTATTTTGGGGGGGCTTTTTATTTTAATAGGGCTATTAGATTAGGTGTAATTAGTTTAAATATCTGTAATTTGTTTATTATTTTCTGTAATTTAGTGTTTTGGGTTTTTTGTACTTTAGCTAATTTAATTTAATTTAATTTAGGTAATTGTATTTAATTTAGTTAATTTATTTAATTATAGTATAGTGTTAGGTGTTAGTGTAACTTAGGTTAGGTTTTATTTTACAGGTAAATTTGTATTTATTTTAGCTAGGTAGTTATTAAAAAGTTAATAACTATTTAATAACTATTCTACCTAGTTAAAATAAATACAAACTTGCCTGTAAAATAAAAATAAACCCTAAGATAGCTACAATGTAACTATTAGTTATATTGTAGCTAGCTTAGGGTTTATTTTATAGGTAAGTATTTAGTTTTAAATAGGAATAATTTAGTTAATGATAGTAATATTTATTTAGATTTATTGTAATTATATTTAAGTTAGGGGGTGTTAGGGTTAGGGTTAGACTTAGGTTTAGGGGTTAATAACTTTATTATAGTGGCGGCGGCATTGGGGGCGGCAGATTATGGGCTAATAAATGTAGGTAGGTTGCAGCGACATTGGGGGCGGCAGATTAGGGGTTAATACATATAATGTAGGTGGCGGCGGTATCCGGAGCGGCAGATTAGGGGTTAATAATTATAATGTAGGGGTCGGCGATGTCAGGGGTGGCAGATTAGGGTTAATAAGTCTAAGATTAGGGATGTTTAGACTCAGGGTTCATGTTAAGGTGTAGACATAACTTTTATTTCCCTATAGGAATCAATGGGGCTGCTTTACTGAGTTTTACGCTGTTTTTTTGCAGGTGTTAGACTTTTTCTCAGCCGGCTCTCCCCGTTGATTCTTATGGGGAAATCGTGTACAAGCACGTACGACCAGCTCACCGCTGACTTAAGCAGCGCTGGTATTGGAGTGCGGTAATGGGCAAAATTTTGCTCAACGCTCACTTCTTGTCTTTTAACGACGGGTTTCTAAAAACTTGTAATACCAGCGCTGTAGGTAAGTGAGTGGTGAGACAAAACTGCTCGTTAGCACAGCATAGCCTCTAATGCAAAACTCGTAATCTGGGTCATAGATTGTTATACAGTCATATCACAAAATAGCTTCTAATGCATTTTAGTTTTTAAAAAAAATCAGATTTTTGTGTGATAAGAAGTATATTATAATTGTAGAACAAATATTTCCTTAGATGTGCATTTCTATCACTAAATATTTCAATTTAAAGGTCAATTTCACAGTTTTAAAATGACATTCTATTTAAAGGGACAGTCAATACCAGAATTTTTGTTGTTTAAAAAGAAAGATAATACCTTTTATTACCCATTCCCCAGTTTTGCACAACCAACACAGTTATAATAATACACTCATTTTACCTCTGTAATTACCTTGTATCTAAGCTTCTGCTGACTTCCCCCTTATTTCAGTTATTTTGACAGACTTGCATTTTAGCCAATCAGTGCTCACTCCTAGGTCACTTCACAAGCATGAGCTCAATGATATCTATATGAAACACATGAACTAATGACCTCTAGTGGTCAAAATGCATTCAGACCAGATTCAAGGTCTAAAAAATTAGCTTTCAGCTAAGAATACCAAGAGAACAAAGCAAAATTGGTGATAAAAGTAAACTTGGAAGTTGTTAAAAATGACATGCCCTATTTAAATCATGAAAGTTTTTTTTGGACTTGACTGTCCCTTTAAAGAAAGTATTATTAATAGCTTAATTCAAATTGAATGTTGATTCACAAAGATTAAGATAATCAATATCTGATTATTAACTTTACCATTAGAAAGGTTTTTATTATATTGAACATAGTATTCAAACATTACGATTGTTTAGCAAACATTCAAAATTCTTTTACAACAAATTAATTTGTCTGGCATTCATTGTGCGAAACAAATCTGGCATTACTTTCCTAATCACTAATTTAGCGTTTGAATTACTTAGTGGGGTTATGAGACCCAAAAATATTATTTTGTGACCCAGACAGAGAATACAGTTTTAAAAAAAAAAAAAGCTTCTAATTTACTTGTATTATCAAATTTGCTTCTTTCCCATGATATTCTGTGTTGAAGAGATATGTAGATAGGTGTCTGAAGCACTACATGGCAGGACATAGTGCTGCCCTCTAGTGTTCTTTAAATGGATAACATTCTAGCATTCTGCTGCCATATAGTGCTCTAGAAATCGTCCGTCTCCTAAGCATACGTCCCTGCTCTTCAGCAAAAGATACCAAGAGAACGAAGAAAATTTGATAATAGAAGAAAATTAGAAAGTTGTTTATAATAGCATGCTCTATCTGAACCATGAAAGAAATATGTTGTGTTTCATATCCCTTTAACAGTGACTCATATATCATAAGATTTTTTGCACCACAATCAAATAATTCAAACCTTTTCATCTCAGTTACAATTAAAGGGACATAATACGCTCTCCGTATTCAGCATTGCACCAGAAGCCAATCGGCCGCCAGCAGGGAGGTGTCAATCAACCCGATCATACTCAACTCATAACTGCTGAAGACTATCCAGAAACACAGGCCCTCAAACTCCACTCGGAGCTTGATAAATGGGCCTCATTGGCTGTGTTTGCTACATACCAGCAATGTATAACTGCTTTGGAGCTAATTTTAACTTACACAGAGCTTACACGTGTCTAGCGATTTGGCAGCAGTGTTTGCAGTAGTGTTTATAATAAGTTATGTAGTTGCAAACACTGCTGCCATAGATTTTAAAGACATGTGCATGCTCCTATCAGCTTAGTGAAGTTTACTATTTAACAAAGGATAGCAAGAGAACAAAACAAATTGTAAAATAGAAGTAAAAAGAAAAGTTATTTAAAATTGTATGCTCTGCCTGAATTATGAATGTTTAATTTTGAGTTTGCTGTCCCTTTAAACACATACTAACAAATGAGAGCAGTTTCCTATTACACTTTTATACTCCTTCAATATAGAAAATGCTGTATCTGTATAGTAGCATACCTCCCAACATTTCAAAATTCAAAAGAGGGACACCCCCCCCCCGCAAAAAAAAATTGAAATGTGGTGGGCGGGGCTTAAAAATCATAAGACCAAAGTAATAAAAATAAAATTCTAAATAAAGTCATATATTTTAATACACTTAGGCAGCAAATCAAACACAAGCTCAAACCACTGGTATGGCTATGTGAGCGCTGTATTTAATTAGCCTTTGCAAAGACATTGCTAAATATTTTTATCTTAATTGCACATTTATTAAAAAATTCTTTAAAACTACTCTCTGCATTCCCCATTAATATTCTAGATTCTGGCCTTTAAAGTCAGCAAAAATGCACAGTAGCACGCTACATAGCATACACTTACACATGCAGATACACACACACTACATAGCATACACTTATACATGCAGATACACACACACTACATAGCATACACTTATACATGCAGATACACACACACTACATAGCATACACTTACACATGCAGATACACACACACTACATAACATACACTTACACATGCAGATACACACACACTACATAGCATACACTTATACATGCAGATACACACACACTACATAGCATACACTTATACATGCAGATACACACACACTACATAGCATACACTTACACATGCAGATACACACACACTACATAGCATACACTTACACATGCAGATACACACTTATACATGCAGATACACACACACACACACTACATAACATACACTTATACATGCAGATACACACTTATACATGCAGATACACATACACACACTACATAGCTTACATTTATACATGCAGACACACACACACTACATAGCATAACCTTATACATACAGATACACACACACAGTTATGGATACAGATAGACACACACACTACATCATATATGGGTATCTGTAATTCATTGTATGGGGTCCTGGGGTTGGCAAGCACATTAGCTGGCAGTCTGCGGCTGCCACTGTTCGTTAAACTGTTTGTTACCCTGGTATTAGCACTGCTCATTGTATAAAACTGAAAGCATGCTAGTATTATCACCAGGGGTTAGATATCATCATTACCAGAGGTAGGTTAGAGAGGTCACCATTACCCGTGGTCAGAGTGTATACAGCCTTCTTACTCCTGCTTAACCCACACACCATTCCTTTTCCACAGGGAATATAACAGGTATCTAACCCTGTGAGAGCAAAGCCAGCTGCTTCTGAGTATGGGCCCAATAGAATTGTTAAAAAAAAAAAAAAAAAAAAAAAAAAAAAAAAATTTTTTTTTTTTTTAAATGCCTGGGGAAAATCGGGACAGATGGCTAGCAACTCGGGAAAGAGGGACAGACCCCTAAAATCGGGACTTTCCCGCGAAAATCGGGACATTTGGGGGGTATGTAGTAGCACCTTCTATTGTATATTGACCCTCGCTTATTACTGTACACAACTGCATGCTGTCTATCACTTTGTAGCTAGAATTGTGTCTTGAGTGAATGCAGCTACATTTTAAGCAGCCTTAAAAATAGCTTGTTGTCTGCATTTACATAAATGAATGGGAAACTATATAAAATAATATTCTCTGTCTTTCACTCAAGGGAATTGATTCATTTTTGTGATGTTCTAAAATTAATAAAAAAAAAGGCAAATATAACAGACATTGATTAGCAAAACCTTCAGCGTGTGCATTAAAGTGATGGTAAATCCGAGTGTTTCACAAACGCTAGGATTTACCATCACTAAAAATAAAGTGAAGTTGAAATCATCATTTATTTAAAAAAAAGGATACTAAACTCATTAGTTCTGTGCCGCTGCAGTTTGCTAAACTCAGCGGCTTCGGCCACCCACAGCACAGCACTCTTCTACCAATGAGGTGACGTTTTCACCTCTAAACCAATAGCTGGGCTAGCATACACTGTCAGCTGACACGCATGGCTATTGGTTTAGAGGTGCAAACGCCACCTCATTAAAGGAGAGTGCTGTGGTATGGGTGTCCGGAGCCACTGAGTTTAGCAAGCTGCTGCGGCACAGAACCGATGAGTTAAGTACCCATTTTTAAATTAATAATTACTTAAACTCCATTTTAATTTTAGTGACGATAAATCCAAGCTCGGATTTACCATCACTTTAATAACTCAAATATATTCCCTTCAATGGTCATACCAAATTCATGTAGTTCTGCGCTATACTATTAATAATATTGGTTTACTTCAGGTCTTAAAAAGTGCTAAATTTTATAGTGATATTTTATATTGTGCTTGAGTGCAGCACTTGACTCACCACTTGCAATAACAGCACAATGGACATGCTTATAGCGCCCTGCACTATTCATTAAAAGTACAGGATGAGCTAAAAAAAAGTTTTCATAGTGGTTTTATTAACCGTTTCACTGCTAAGCCTTTTTGACACAATATAAATGTATACAGGACCTAAGTTAACCAACTCTTCCTCACATGTGCACAACTGGCATCCACCCTTACATAGAAAGCAACAGACAGCATGATTAAAGTGAATGTCAAGTTTGATGAATCCGGCTTCCTCCAATCAAGTGAGGATGCCGTATTCGTCATTGCTGACGTATGAAGTGACAAGCGGCAGGAGGGGGGATCGCTGGAACGGCTTTCAAAATTAAAAGGTAAGTATTTTAACAAAGTGAGTGAAATGTAAAGTTTGATGAATGAAAGTGCCCCTGTTTTAAATAGGGTTTTTAAAAAACGGGCACTGATTCATCAAACTTGACATTCACTTTAAGGGTGAACCTGAAACGTTGCTTGCTTGTTATGGCCTGGATCCAGATGTTCCAATACAATATTGATACATTCCATGGTGCTGGGGGAATCTTTGGACTGAAGCCTTTTTTACACCCCAGTGCTGATCCTATTTTGAACTTATTTGCTACCTACATTTAAAGTAAATGTAAATTTTGATGAACCAGTGCCCGGTTTTTAATAATCCTATTATAAACAGGGGCACTTTCATTCATCAAACTTTACATTTCACTGGTTTTGTTAAAATACCTTTTCTTCGTGAAAGCCGCTTCAGCGCTTCCGCCGCCCGTCGCAAGCCTGTTCCTATATCAGAAATGACGATCCCAGCCTTCCTCCAATTACGGTGTTGCTTTAGGCAATGATTCCCCTGGGGGGGAAGCCGTAATTGGAGGATGCTGGAGCGGCTTTCAAGAAGAAAAGGTAAGTATTTTAACAAAACCAGTGAAATGTAAAGTTTGATGAATGAAAGTGCCCCTGGTTTTAATAGGATTTTTAAAAACCGGGCACTCATTCAACTTTACATTCACTTTAATTAAGTCTTATGATAAGTCAAATTCTAGTGAGTGATCCACACAAATTATATATTGCTTTTTTCAGCAGGCCCAACAGGGTCACAATATAGCATTATTATATTTATATTTCATGGCTTGTGTAATAGCTGCAGCAAAAACTGTAGAAAATCATATACTGTATATTTTTGCTTAGATTTTAGTAAATAATATTGAAAATGGCCAGGTAATCACTGCTGTTACTGTGAGCTCCTTACTAAATTGTCATCATTGGTAGCCACATGTGAAATAGAGCCCCATACAGGCTTTTGGTGGTTATAATATAGATTAGAGATGTAAGAAATAAAAGCACTTTTTTTCTTGCAAGGTATTCAATCCCCCTGCATGACGAGAAGAGCTTGTCATGCGCCTACAGGTAGCGATGCGCATGAAGAGAACACCTCATCATGCACTTCGAAGGGGTTAAGATGCTTGTGTGAATATGTGTGAGTGTATGTGTGTATGTGTTGTATTGTGTGTATGTGTTGTGTGTATGTGTTGTATTGTGTGTATGTGTGTGTGGTTTGTATTGTGTGTATGTGTTGTATTGTGTGTATGTGTTGTGTGTATGTGTTGTATTGTGTGTATGTGTGTGTGTGTTGTATTGTGTGTATGTGTTGTATTGTGTGTATGTGTTGTGTGTATGTGTTGTAGTGTGTGTATGTGTGTGTGTGTTGTATTGTGTGTATGTGTTGTATTGTGTGTATGTGTGTGTGGTTTGTATTGTGTGTATGTGTTGTATTGTGTGTATGTGTTGTGTGTATGTGTTGTATTGTGTGTATGTGTGTGTGTGTGTGTTGTATTGTGTGTATGTGTTGTATTGTGTGAATGTGTTGTGTGTATGTGTTGTATTGTGTGTATGTGTGTGTGTTGTATTGTGTGTATGTGTTGTATTGTGTGTATGTGTGTGTTGTATTGTGTGTATGTGTTGTATTGTGTGTATGTGTGTGTTGTATTGTGTGTATGTGTTGTATTGTGTGTATGTGTGTGTGTGTTGTATTGTGTGTATGTGTGTGTGTGTTGTATTGTGTGTATGTGTTGTATTGTGTGTATGTGTGTGTGTGTGTTGTATTGTGTGTATGTGTTGTATTGTGTGTATGTGTGTGTGTGTTGTATTGTGTGTATGTGTGTGTGTGTGTTGTATTGTGTGTATGTGTTGTATTGTGTGTATGTGTGTGTGTGTTGTATTGTGTGTATGTGTTGTATTGTGTGTATGTGTGTGTGTGTGTTGTATTGTGTGTATGTGTGTGTGTGTTGTATTGTGTGTATGTGTTGTATTGTGTGTATGTGTTGTGTGTATGTGTGTGTTGTATTGTGTGTATGTGTTGTATTGTGTGTGTGTGTGTGTTATTGTGTGTGTGTTGTATTGTGTGAATTTGTTGTGTTGTATTGTGTATGTGTGTGGGTTGTCTGTAGGTGTGTTCATGCATTGCATGTCTGTGTGGAGTTGTGAGTGTGTATGTGTGTGTGTTGTCTGTAGTGGTGTTCATGCATTGCATGTCTGTGTGGAGTTGTGAGTGTGTATGTGTGCGTGTGTGTAGGTATGTAAATATGTGTGTTTGTATTTGTGTGTGCACGTGTGTGTATCTAAATGTGTATGTATGTAAATGTTTATGTGTTTGTATATGAGTGTATGTGTATGTATGTGTGTGTTTATCTAAATGTGTATGTATGTGTTTGTATGTGTGTGAAATGCAGTTTGCAGAATACTCACATTGTGTGGGCTCAGTGAAATTTGTAATGACTCACATCCTTAATTTTTTGAATTGTGTAGCTTTCCTTCTATTAATTTCTATGCATTAGAAGCTGCAGCTTAAAAGAATGAGTTTTTCTGGGTAGCATATGTGGCCTTTTGCTCTTGACACTTGCCTGGTGTGGGAAGGGTTGAGCTGTGAGCAAGGAACGGATGTTGTATTCTGCATTGTTAGAGCATAATAATGCTCTGTTACACTAATGAAACACTCTCTCCCTTGTGCTGTGCGACCTAAACTCTGACTAAGCTGTGCACATGTTTAAGTCCAGTACAGTCCTTGAAGAATAACAGATGAAGGCTGATTAATGAGAATGAAAGTCCTTCTGCCTCAAGGAATGATGAATGATTAATAGAGATGTAACCTTCATACGTCACACGCAAACAATAGGCAGGTTTTTGTCTAATTTACAGATGTGTCACAATTTGTGTACCACACATCCATATACAAGACAATGTCTCAGTATCTGCATGACATGACATGACTCATTTAGCGCAAGCTACAGAGGTCAATGATATGTCACATTTCATATTTCTGAGACCTCAATGTCTTTATTCTAGTGTTGAAAAGCAGAAATTTCATTATTTTGTCAACCCCTATTTACCAAATTACTAAATTCCCATGAATTTCAAACAGTAGATCACAAGGCAGTTTTCTTGTTGTAATGATTAGGTTATCTTGAGGCCATTTATAAAGTGTCAGGGGAAGACAGGCAATTATTTATATGTATCACTGATATATTTATACTGGGATTTCACAGAGACACATACACGCACACACATATATATAAATATATATACAGTTGTATAAAAGTTTAGACACCCCTGACAATTTCCATGATTTTCATTTAGAAAAAATTGGGTGTTTGGATCAGCAATTTTATTTTGATCTATCAAATAACTGAAGGACACAGTAATATTTCAGTAGTGAAATGAGGTTTATTGGATTAACAGAAAATGTGCAATATGCATCAAAACGAAATTAGACAAGTGCATAAATTTGGGCACCCTTGTCATTTTGTTGATTTGAATACCTGTAACTACCTAGCACTGATTAATTGGAACACACAATTGGTTTGGTGAGCCCATTAAACCTTGAACTTCATAGACAGGTGCATCCAATCATGAGAAAAGGTATTTAAGGTGGCCAATTGCAAGTTGTTGTTCTCTTTGACTCTCCTCTGAAGAGTGGCAACATGGGGGCCTCAAAACAACTCTCAAATGACCTGAAAACAAAGATTGTTCAACATTATGGTTTAGGGGACAGCTACAAAATGCTATTGCAGATATTTAAGCTGTCAGTGTCCACTGTGAGGAACATAGTGAGGAAATGGAAGACCACAGGCTCAGTTCTTGTTAAGGCCAGAAGTGGCAGGCCAAGTAAAATGTCGGAAAGGCAAAGGATGGTGAGAATGGTCAAAAACAGCCCACAGACCACCTCCAAAGACCTACAACATCATCTTGCTGCAGATGGTGTCACTGTGCATTGTTCAACAATTCAGCGCACTTTGCACAAGGAGAAGCTATATGGGAGAGTAATGCGGAAGAAGCCTTTTCTCCACACACGCCACAAACAGAGTCACTTGAGGTATGCAAACACATATATGGACAAGCCAGCTTCATTTTGGAAGAAGGTGCTGTGGACTGATGAAACAAAGATTGATTTATTTGGTCATAACAAGGGGCGTTATGCATGGCGGCAAAAGAACACAGCATTCCAAGACAAGCACTTGCTAGCCACAGTAAACTTTGGTGGATGTTCCATCATGCTGTGGGGCTGTGTGGCCAGTGCCGGTACTGGGAATCTTGTTAAAGTTGAGGGTCGCATGGATTCCGCTCAATATCAGCAGATACTTGAGAATAATGTTGAGGAATCAGTCACAAAGTTGAAGTTACGCCGGGGCTGGATATTTCAACAAGACAACGACCCAAAACACTGCTCACAATCTACTTTGGCATTTATGCAGAGGAACTAGTACAATGTTCTGGAATGGCCATCCCAGTCAGGCCCGGACTGACCATAGGGCATACCGGGCATATGCCCAGTGGGCCGCCGGCTACATTATCCCCACCCACCATTTACCGCACACACCATGTCAATGCCTTTCACTGTGTCTCTTAGTGGGGCATAATTATAGGGGTTGCATTGGATGCAGATAATGCTATGCTCATTGTGCAACATCAATTCTAATACCAAATGCCAATTTGCCACAACCTGACCCTGTTATGCCAATTGTCAGCAGCCAAATAGTACCCGGGCAGGCTGGTGGATGCACACTATCTGGTGGTGATGGACTGACGACACACACGGAAACGGCATGCAGCCGCACTACATGTCACTCAATTACACCATGACACAGACTTTCAGATAATAACTTGGAGCAGGGGCAGTCTAAGGACTTACTGCCGGTGCAACAGGTGCCACTGCACTGGGGGGCCCCACATAGAAGAGTTCCCAGAGAGAGCAGCTGTGTCTGCAATAAATTAAAAACATGGGAATTGCAGTCGGCAGTTGAGGAAAAAAATATATGGACCACTGACTGAGCTCACCGTGCATATGTCCTGTAATACCAGTCACATGACAGTGACTGCCGTGCACTGCTGCTTTTCCGTAGTAGGAACATCAGAGGCTGTTGTCCCCAACAAGTCAAATTAATAAAATAAATAGTGATCATGTATACAGCTCAAGCCAGCAAACCTTAAAGGGACATTAAACACTTTGAGATGGTAATATAAAATAATAAATTATATATAAAATACAACTCTGCAATATACTTTCATTATTTATTTTGTCCTCTTTGCCTGTAATTCCATTCTGAAATTGTGAGCTTTTCAGTTCCTGTTAAAAATGGAAGTGCAGAACACTGTTAAATCCAGCAGAACCATTGGCTGCACACTCTAGTGACCTATTTATAACTGACCCTAATAAGCCACAGCAGAGAAGGTAACACAAGTTACAACATGGCAGCTCCCAGTGTTTTATAGACACTAAAACTTTACACTTATTTTGTCACATTTTAAACAACTAAAGAAACTTTAAAAAATACATCTACATGTTAGTCATGGAATAATCTTTTCTTTGAATGCATCATTCTATCTAGCATGTATTTAGTGTTTAATGTCCCTTTAACCAGCATATGCAGGGAAGGAGGGGCCAAGCATATACGGAGTAAGATTGAAAGTTTATAGGAAGTTTAACAGATCATGTAAGTGCCGTTTTGTTTTTTTACATTTCCTCAAACTAACAAAATGCACAAAAATACAGCACGCATCAGGGGTTAAAAATGCTTTGACACGGGTGCGTTATCATAATCGCCCTGTGACCTGCCTCATTAAATCTGGATGGAATGTCTGAACTGTCAGGCAGACTGGTCTTTTGTAAAAAAAAATTCTCCTCCATCACAGAAAAAAAAGAACTTAAACTGCTGGGGAAGTGGATATAATGGTAATGTTTATTATTTGTAAGACACTGTATATTCTAGTCTAGAACTTATACACTACCTCACAAAGAAGTGGCACACTGACAGACTTACAGGGACAAGTTGTTACTGGTTGTGAAAATACATACTTGTTAGGAAAAAAAAATTGGCTGCATGGTATGTGTGTGTGTGTATATGTGTTTGTGTGTGTATATATATGTGTGTGTGTGTGTGTGTATATGTGTGTGTGTGTATATATATATATATATATATATATATATATATATATATATACTTCAAATAGCTACAAATAATCATGTATAGCAATTAATTTAAATATTTAAATATATATCACATAATATACTTCAGCAGAGCAGCACATCAACTTTACTTCCTCCTTGTTATCCATGTAAAGCTGTCAATAACACATAGTACAAATAAATCCTTTATTTCAAATAAACACAAACCTGACACATATAATCATGTATTTGCACTATGTTGCATTGACTGCTTTATATAGATTCCATGGGGAAAATAACTAGCAATTTCAGTATCAATAACGGACAGATTTATTCTGGTAGGTACCCAGTTTGTTTGATGCTGATGCTAGAAATACAATGACAGCGGGTGTGCTACATCCCACACAAGTACAATAAATTATGCATAATGGCCAAATCACCTGAGCCAGCTATAACCTCTATTTTGTGTTTAAGTATATGTGCATGTGTGTGTGCTTAAGTATGTCTATGAGAATGGGCATGTGTGTGTGCATACGCATATGTATGACAATGCATGTGTGTGAGGGTGTGCATGTGTGTGTGCATAAGCATGTGTGTGTGCATAAGTATATGTGTGTGGGTGTGCATGTGTGTGTGCATAAGCATATGTGTGAGGGTGTGCATGTGTGTGTGCATAAGCATGTGTGTGAGGGCGTGCATGTGTGTGTGCATAAGCATATGTGTGAGGGTGTGCATGTGTGTGTGCATAAGCATGTGTGTGAGGGTGTGCATGTGTGTGTGCATAAGCATATGTGTGTGGGTGTGCATGTGTGTGTGCATAAGCATGTGTGTGCATAAGCATGTGTGTGTGTGTGTGCATAAGCATATATGTGAGGGTGTGCATGTGTGTGTGCATAAGCATGTGTGTGAGGGTGTGCATGTGTGTGTGTGCATAAGCATGTGTGTGAGGGTGTGCATGGTGGGGGCATAAGCATGTGTGTAAGGGTGTGCATGTGTGTGTGCATAAGCATGTGTGTGAGGGAGTACATGTGTGTGTGCATAAGCATGTGTGTGAGGGTGTGTGTGCATAAGAATTTATGTGTGGGTGTGCATGTGTGTGTGCATAAGCATGTGTGTGAGTGTGTGCATGTGTTTGTGCATAGGCATGTATGTGAGGGTGTGCATAAGCATGTGTGTGAGGGTGTGTGTGTGCATAAGCATGTGTGTGAAGGTGTGCATGTGTGTGTGCATTAACACAGGATTGGAAACAAGTTTTTTTTGCTGTTTCTATCATACTATATACTCTGAGTTGAACTTGACTGCTACTCGTTTTATTACCAGTGCCTACAGTCTCTTTAACAGTTACCGGCTCATCTGTCTGTCTGTCATTACTCCTTTTTTGGGGGGGCTGGGGTGGGGGGTTGAGTGGGCCCCTTTGCCCTAAAATGCCCGGGCCTCTTTTCGGTCCCAGTCCGGTCCTGACAGGAACACAGTATGCAGGTAATAGTCTACAGTAACATAGTATGCAGGCAATAGTCTACAGGAACATAGTATGCAGGCAATAGTCTACAGGAACATAGTATGCAGGCAATAGTCTACAGGAACATAGTATGCAGGCAATAGTCTACAGGAACATAGTATGCAGGCAATAGTCTACAGGAACATAGTATGCAGGCAATAGTCTACAGGAACATAGTATGCAGGCAATAGTCGACAGGAACATAGTATGCAGGCAACAGTCTACAGGAACACAGTATGCAGATAATAGTCTACAGGAACATAGTATGCAGGCAACAGTCTACAGGAACACAGTATGCAGGTAATAGTCTACAGGAACATAGTATGCAGGCAACAGTCTACAGGAACACAGTATGCAGATAATAGTCTACAGGAACACAGTATGCAGATAATAGTCTACAGGAACACAGTATGCAGATAATAGTCTACAGGAACACAGTATGCAGATAATAGTCTACAGGAACACAGTATGCAGGTAATAGTCTACAGGAACATAGTATGCAGGTAATAGTCTACAGGAACATAGTATGCAGGCAATAGTCTACAGGAACATAGTATGCAGGCAATAGTCTACAGGAACATAGTATGCAGGCAATAGTCTACAGGAACATAGTATGCAGGCAATAGTCTACAGGAACATAGTATGCAGGCAATAGTCTACAGGAACATAGTATGCAGGCAATAGTCTACAGGAACATAGTATGCAGGCAATAGTCGACAGGAACATAGTATGCAGGCAACAGTCTACAGGAACACAGTATGCAGATAATAGTCTACAGGAACATAGTATGCAGGCAACAGTCTACAGGAACACAGTATGCAGGTAATAGTCTACAGGAACATAGTATGCAGGCAACAGTCTACAGGAACACAGTATGCAGATAATAGTCTACAGGAACACAGTATGCAGATAATAGTCTACAGGAACACAGTATGCAGATAATAGTCTACAGGAACACAGTATGCAGGTAATAGTCTACAGGAACATAGTATGCAGGTAATAGTCTACAGGAACATAGTATGCAGGCAACAGTCTACAGGAACATAGTATGCAGGCAACAGTCTATAGGAACATAGTATGCAGGCAATAGTCTACAGGAACATTGTATGCAGGTAATACAGGGAGTGCAGAATTATTAGGCAAGTTGTATTTTTGAGGATTAATTTTATTATTGAACAACAACCATGTTCTCAATGAACCCAAAAAACTCATTAATATCAAAGCTGAATAGTTTTGGAAGTAGTTTTTAGTTTGTTTTTAGTTATAGCTATTTTAGGGGGATATCTGTGTGTGCAGGTGACTATTACTGTGCATAATTATTAGGCAACTTAACAAAAAACAAATATATACCCATTTCAATTATTTATTTCTCCTGTTAAGTGTAGTCAGTCCACGGGTCATCCATTACTTATGGGATTATATCTCCTCCCTAACAGGAAGTGCAAGAGGATCACCCAAGCAGAGCTGCTATATAGCTCCTCCCCTCTACGTCATATCCAGTCATTCTCTTGCACCTAACTAAAGATAGGATGTGTGAGAGGACTGTGGTGTGTTAAACTTAGTTTTTATTTCTTCAATCAAAAGTTTGTTATTTTAAACGGCACCGGAGTGTGTTGTTTGTTCTCAGGCAGCATTAGAAGAAGAATCTACCTGAGTTTTGTCTATGATCTTAGCGGTCGTAACTAAGATCCACTTGCTGTTCTCGGCCATTCTGAGGAGTGAGGTAACTTCAGAACAGGGGATAGCATGCAGGGCCCACCTGCAAGGAGGTATGTGCAGTAAATTATTTTCTAAGGAATGGAATTGACTGAGAAAATACTGCTAATACCGATGTAATGTAAGTGCAGCCTTAAATGCAGTAGTAGCGACTGGTATCAGGCTGATATGTATGTATGTATACTCTGAGGTATTTCTGGGGAATGGAATTTCACTAAGAAAATACTGTCAATATTAAAGTAATATTTGAGCCTGCACTGCAGTGAAAGCGACTAGCAGCAGGCTTATTAATAACACTTCATAATTTTCAATTTTTAAAACGTTTACTGGCATGTTAATAGTTTTTTCTGAGGTACTTGGTGATAAAACTTTATGGGCATGATTTTTACCACTTGGCTGTCGTTTTTTTCTGAATAAAAACAGTTTACTGAGCTTCCCCACTGTTGTAATATGAGTGGGAGGGGCCTATTTTAGTGCTTTATTGCGCAGTAAAAATTTAGTCACAGTCTTCCTATTTCTTCCTCCATGATCCAGAACGTCTCTACAGAGCCCAGGGGTCTCCAAAACTAGTTTTGAGGGAGGTAATCATTCACAGCAGACCTGTGACAGTGTGTTTGACTGTGATAAAAACGTTTATTATTTCAACTGTTATCCGTTTTGGGTATTAAGGGGTTAATCATCCTTTTGCTGGTGGGTGCAATCCTCTGCTAACTTTATACATTTTCTGTTAAAATTTGGTTGTTTTAACATATTTGGTTCATTGTTAATTCAACTGTGTCACATTTTTATGTTTTCTTAAAAGCGCAGTAGCGTTTTTTATATAGCTTGTAAATTCATTTAAAAGTTTTTTTCCAAGCTTGCTAGTGTTATTGCTAGTCTGTTTAAACATGTCTGACACAAATGAATCTGTTTGTTCATTATGTTTAAAGGCCAATGTGGAGCCCAATAGAAATTTGTGCACTCAATGTATAGATGTTACTTTGAATAAAAGTCAAACCTTATATGTTAAAAAATTATCACCAGACAACGAGGGGGAAGTTATGCCGACTAACTCTCCTCACGTGTCAGTACCTTCGCCTCCCGCTCAGGAGGTGCGTGATATTGTGGTGCCAAGTACATCAGGGCGGCCCATACAAATCACTTTGCAAGACATGGCTAATGTTATGACTGAAGTACTATCTAAATTGCCAGAATTAAGAGGTAAACGCGATCACTCTGGGGTAAGAACAGAGTGCGCTGATAATAATAGAGCCATGTCTGATACTGCGTCACAATTTGCAGAACATGAGGACGGAGAGCTTCATTCTGTGGGTGACGGATCTGATCCAAGTAAACTGGATTCAGACATTTCAAATTTTAAATTTAAGCTTGAGAACCTCCGTGTATTACTAGGGGAGGTATTAGCGGCTCTGAATGTTTGTAACACGGTTGCAATTCCAGAGAAAGTATGTAGGCTGGATAAATATTTTGCGGTACCGGCGTTTACTGACGTTTTTCCTATACCTAAAAGGCTTACAGAAATTGTTAACAAGGAGTGGGATAGACCCGGTGTGCCCTTTTCACCCCCTCCTATATTTAGAAAAATGTTTCCAATAGACGCCACCTCACGGGACCTATGGCAGACGGTCCCTAAGGTGGAAGGAGCAGTTTCTACTCTGGCTAAGCGCACCACTATCCCGGTGGAGGATAGCTGTGATTTTTCAGATCCAATGGATAAAAAGTTAGAGGGTTACCTTAAGAAAATGTTTGTTCAGCAAGGTTTTATATTACAACCCCTTGCATGCATCGCGCCTGTCACTGCTGCGGCGGCATTCTGGTTTGAGTCTCTGGAAGAGACCCTTAGCACAGCTCCATTGGATGAGATTATGAACAAGCTTAAAGCCCTTAAGCTAGCTAATTCATTTATTTCTGATGCCGTAGTACACTTAACCAAACTTACGGCTATGAACTCCGGATTCGCCATTCAAGCGCGTAGAGCGCTGTGGCTTAAATTCCTGGTCAGCTGATGTGACTTCTAAATCTAAATTGCTTAATATTCCTTTCAAAGGGCAGACATTATTCGGGCCCGGCTTGAAGGAAATTATCGCTGACATTACTGGAGGTAAGGGCCATGCCCTGCCTCAAGACAGGGCCAAACCAAAGGCTAAACAGTCTAATTTTCGTGCCTTTCATAACTTCAAGGCAGGAGCAGCATCAACTTCCTCCGCTCCAAGACAGGAAGGAACTGTTGCTCGCTACAGACAGGGCTGGAAACCTAACCAGTCCTGGAACAAGGGCAAGCAGGCCAGAAAACCTGGTGCTGCCCCTAAGACAGCATGAAGTGAGGGCCCCCCGATCCGGAAACGGATCTAGTGGGGGGCAGACTTTCTCTCTTCGCCCAGGCTTGGGCAAGAGATGTCCAGGATCCCTGGGCGTTGGAGATCATATCTCAGGGATATCTTCTGGACTTCAAAGCTTCTCCTCCACAAGGGAGATTTCATCTTTCAAGGTTATCAGCAAACCAGATAAAGAAAGAGGCGTTTCTACGCTGTGTACAAGACCTCTTACTAATGGGAGTGATCCACCCAGTTCCGCGGTCGGAACACGGGCAAGGATTCTATTCAAATCTGTTTGTGGTTCCCAAAAAAGAGGGAACCTTCAGACCAATCTTGGACTTAAAGATCCTAAACAAATTCCTAAGAGTTCCATCGTTCAAAATGGAAACTATTCGAACCATCTTACCCATGATCCAAGAGGGTCAGTACATGACCACAGTGGATTTAAAGGATGCCTACCTTCACATACCGATTCACAAGGATCATTACCGGTATCTAAGATTTGCCTTCCTAAACAGGCATTACCAGTTTGTAGCTCTTCCCTTCGGGTTAGCTACGGCTCCAAGAATCTTTACAAAGGTTCTGGGCTCTCTTCTGGCGGTACTAAGACCGCGAGGCATAGCGGTAGCTCCGTACCTAGACGACATTCTGATACAAGCGTCAAGTTTCCAAACTGCCAAGTCTCATACAGAGTTAGTTCTGGCATTTCTAAGGTCGCATGGGTGGAAGATGAACGTAGAAAAGAGTTCTCTATTGCCACTCACAAGAGTTCCCTTTCTAGGGACTCTTATAGATTCTGTAGAAATGAAAATTTACCTGACGGAGGACAGGTTATCAAAACTTCTAAATGCTTGCCGTGTCCTTCATTCCATTCAACACCCGTCAGTGGCTCAGTGCATGGAGTTAATCGGCTTAATGGTAGCGGCAATGGACATAGTACCATTTGCGCGCCTGCATCTCAGACCGCTACAATTGTGCATGCTAAGTCAGTGGAATGGGGATTACTCAGATTTGTCCCCTCTGCTAAATCTGGATCAAGAGACCAGAGATTCTCTTCTATGGTGGCTTTCTCGGCCACATCTGTCCAAGGAGATGCCCTTCCGCAGGCCAGATTGGACGATTGTAACAACGGACGC
Source organism: Bombina bombina (assembly GCF_027579735.1). Classification (NCBI taxonomy): domain Eukaryota; kingdom Metazoa; phylum Chordata; class Amphibia; order Anura; family Bombinatoridae; genus Bombina; species Bombina bombina. The sequence continues at coordinate 247,169,397 of NC_069502.1, forward strand.
CAGCCTTCTAGGTTGGGGCGCAGTCTGGAATTCCCTGAAGGCTCAGGGATCATGGACTCAGGAGGAGAGACTCCTTCCAATAAACATTCTGGAATTAAGAGCAATTTTCAATGCTCTTCTGGCTTGGCCTCAGTTAGCAACTCTGAGGTTCATCAGGTTTCAGTCGGACAACATCACGACTGTGGCTTACATCAACCATCAAGGAGGAACAAGGAGTTCCCTAGCGATGATGGAAGTCTCAAAGATAATTCGCTGGGCAGAGTCTCACTCTTGCCACCTGTCAGCGATCCACATCCCAGGCGTGGAGAACTGGGAGGCGGATTTTCTAAGTCGCCAGACCTTTCATCCGGGGGAGTGGGAACTTCATCCGGAGGTGTTTGCCCAACTGCTTCATCTTTGGGGCAAACCAGATCTGGATCTCATGGCGTCTCGCCAAAAAGCCAAGCTTCCTTGTTACGGATCCAGGTCCAGGGACCCGGGAGCGGTACTGATAGATGCTCTGACAGCACCTTGGGTCTTCAACATGGCTTATGTGTTTCCACCTTTCCCGATGCTTCCTCGATTGATTGCCAGGATCAAACAGGAGAGAGCATCGATGATTCTAATAGCGCCTGCATGGCCACGCAGGACCTGGTATGCAGATCTAGTGGACATGTCGTCCTGTCCACCATGGTCTCTGCCTCTGAGACAGGACCTTCTGATTCAGGGTCCTTTCAAACATCCAAATCTAATTTCTCTGAGGCTGACTGCATGGAGATTGAACGCTTGATTCTATCAAAGCGTGGATTCTCGGAGTCAGTGATTGATACCTTAATACAGGCTAGGAAACCTGTTACCAGGAAAATTTACCATAAAATATGGCGTAAATACTTATATTGGTGCGAATCCAAGAGTTACTCATGGAGTAAGGTTAGGATTCCTAGGATATTGTCTTTTCTACAAGAAGGTTTAGAAAAGGGTTTATCTGCTAGTTCGTTAAAGGGACAGATTTCAGCTCTGTCTATCCTTTTACACAAACGTCTGGCAGAAGTTCAGGCTTTTTGTCAGGCTTTGACTAGGATTAAGCCTGTGTTTAAGACTGTTGCTCCGCCGTGGAGCTTAAACTTAGTTCTTAACGTTCTGCAAGGTGTTCCGTTTGAACCCCTTCATTCCATCGATATCAAGCTGTTATCTTGGAAAGTTCTGTTTTTAATGGCTATTTCCTCGGCTCGAAGAGTCTCTGAGTTATCGGCCTTACATTGTGATTCTCCTTATCTGATTTTTCATTCAGACAAGGTAGTTCTGCGTACTAAACCTGGGTTCTTACCTAAGGTAGTCACTAACAAGAATATCAATCAAGAGATTGTTGTTCCATCATTGTGCCCTAACCCTTCTTCAAAGAAGGAACGACTTTTGCACAATCTGGACGTCGTCCGTGCCCTGAAATTTTATTTGCAGGCAACTAAAGATTTTCGTCAAACTTCTTCCCTGTTTGTCGTTTATTCTGGACAGAGGAGAGGTCAAAAAGCTTCGGCTACCTCTCTCTCTTTTTGGCTTCGTAGCATAATACGTTTAGCCTATGAGACTGCTGGACAGCAGCCTCCTGAAAGGATTACAGCTCATTCTACTAGAGCTGTGGCTTCCACTTGGGCCTTTAAGAATGAGGCCTCTGTTGAACAGATTTGCAAGGCTGCAACTTGGTCTTCACTTCACACTTTTTCAAAATTTTACAAATTTGACACTTTTGCTTCTTCGGAGGCTGTTTTTGGGAGAAAGGTTCTACAGGCAGTGGTTCCTTCCGTGTAAAGATCCTGCCTGTCCCTCCCGTCATCCGTGTACTTTTAGCTTTGGTATTGGTATCCCATAAGTAATGGATGACCCGTGGACTGACTACACTTAACAGGAGAAAATATAATTTATGCTTACCTGATAAATTCATTTCTCCTGTAGTGCAGTCAGTCCACGGCCCGCCCTGTTTTTTTACGGCAGGTCTAAATTTTAATTAAACTCCAGTCACCACTGCACCCTATAGTTTCTCCTTTCTCGTATGGTTTCGGTCGAATGACTGGATATGACGTAGAGGGGAGGAGCTATATAGCAGCTCTGCTTGGGTGATCCTCTTGCACTTCCTGTTAGGGAGGAGATATAATCCCATAAGTAATGGATGACCCGTGGACTGACTACACTACAGGAGAAATGAATTTATCAGGTAAGCATAAATTGTATTTTTTACCAGTGAAACCAATATAACATCTCAACATTCACAAATATACATTTCTGACATTCAAAAACAAAACAAAAACAAATCAGTGACCAATATAGCCACCTTTCTTTGCAAGGACACTCAAAAGCCTGCCATCCATGGATTCTGTCAGTGTTTTGATCTGTTCACCATCAACATTGCATGCAGCAGCAACCACAGCCTCCCAGACACTGTTCAGAGAGGTGTACTGTTTTCACTCCTTGTAAATCTCACATTTGATGATGGACCACAGGTTCTCAATGGGGTTCAGATCAGGTGAACAAGGAGGCCATGTCATTAGATTTTCTTCTTTTATACCCTTTCTTGCCAGCCACGCTGTGGAGTACTTGGACGCGTGTGATGGAGCATTGTCCTGCATGAAAATCATGTTTTTCTTGAAGGATGCAGACTTCTTCCTGTACCACTGCTTGAAGAAGGTGTCTTCCAGAAACTGACAGTAGGACTGGGAGTTGAGCTTGACTCCATCCTCAACCCGAAAAGGCCCCACAAGCTCATCTTTGATGATACCAGCCCAAACCAGTACTCCACCTCCACCTTGCTGGCGTCTGAGTCGGACTGGAGCTCTCTGCCCTTTACCAATCCAGCCACGGGCCCATCCATCTGGCCCATCAAGACTCACTCTCATTTCATCAGTCCATAAAACCTTAGAAAAATCAGTCTTGAGATATTTCTTGGCCCAGTCTTGACATTTCAGCTTGTGTGTCTTGTTCAGTGGTGGTCGTCTTTCAGCCTTTCTTACCTTGGCCATGTCTCTGAGTATTGCACACCTTGTGCTTTTGGGCACTCCAGTGATATTGCAGCTCTGAAATATGGACAAACTGGTGGCAAGTGGCATCTTGGCAGCTGCACACTTGACTTTCTCAGTTCATGGGCAGTTATTTTGCGCCTTGGTTTTTCCACACGCTTCTTGCGACCCTGTTGACTATTTTGAATGAAACGCTAGATTGTTCGATGATCACGCTTCAGAAGCTTTGCAATTTTAAGAGTGCTGCATCCCTCTGCAAGATATCTCACTATTTTTGACTTTTCTGAGCCTGTCAAGTCCTTCTTTTGACCCATTTTGCCAAAGGAAAGGAAGTTGCCTAATAATTATGCACACCTAATATAGGGAGTTGATGTCATTAGACCACACCCCTTCTCATTACAGAGATGCACATCACCTAATATGCTTAATTGGTAGTAGGCTTTCGAGCCTATACAGCTTGGAGTAAGACAACATGCATAAAGAGGATGATGTGGTCAAAATACTAATTTGCCTAATAATTCTGCACTCCCTGTAGTCTACAGGAACACAGTATGCAGATAATAGTCTACAGGAACATTGTATGCAGGTAATAGTCTACAGGAACATAGTATGCAGGCAATAGTTTACAGGAACACATTATGCAGGTAATAGTCTACAGGAACATAGTATGCAGGCAATAGTCTACAGGAACATAGTATGCAGGCAACAGTCTATAGGAACATAGTATGCAGGCAACAGTCTACAGGAACATAGTATGCAGGCAACAGTCTATAAGGAACATTGTATGCAGGCAATAGTCTACAGGAACACAGTATGCAGATAATAGTCTACAGGAACATTGTATGCAGGTAATAGTCTACAGGAACACAGTATGCGGATAATAGTCTACAGGAACATTGTATGCAGGTAATAGTTTACAGGAACATTGTATGCAGGTAATAGTTTACAGGAACACATTATGCAGGTAATAGTCTACAGGAACACAGTATGCAGGTAATAGTCTACAGGAACATAGTATGAAGGCAATAGTTTACAGGAACACATTATGCAGGTAATAGTCTACAGGAACACAGTATGCAGGTAATAGTCTACAGGAACATAGTATGCAGATAATAGTCTACAGGAACAAAGTATGCAGGTAATAGTCTACAGGAACACAGTATGCAGGTAATAGTCTACAGGAACATTGTATGCAGGTAATAGTCTACAGGAACATAGTATGTAGATAATAGTCTACAGGAACACAGTATGCAGGTAATAGTCTACAGGAACATTGTATGCAGGTAATAGTTTACAGGAACATAGTATGCAGATAATAGTCTACAGGAACACAGTATGCAGGCAGTAGTCTACAGGAACACAGTATGCAGGTAATAGTCTACAGGAACATAGTATGCAGGTAATAGTCTACAGGAACATAGTATGCAGGTAATAGTCTACAGGAACATAGTATGCAGGTAATAGTCTACAGGAACATAGTATGCAGGTAATAGTCTACAGTAACACAGTATGCAGGCAGTAGTCTACAGGAACATAGTATGCAGGTAATATTCTTTTTTTTTATTTTTTATTTATTTATAAACCAACAGCATATCAGCAACAAAAGGAGGACAAGAAAGGTTATGTTAGTTTCACATTTTCATTTCACCTCGCAGGGTGAGTTAAAAATAATAAATCATTTTTTTCCTTCCTTCCTCTCCTCTCTTTTAGCACAAAAAAAGGCGGGAAAGTACATGAAGCAGGAAAACAGATAAATGCATACACTAAAACAATTATACTTTTCCCACAATTTATTGATTTAACCTTATATACAGAGACACAGGAAATCCCCATATACACTATCCCCTGCACTCTAGTTAATCTGTTAATCTGTCCATCTGTCTGATACTTATGAGAGACTATGGCCTCTATTTAACAAAGTCTGCCGGACCTGATCCGACAGTGCGGATCAGGTCCGCCAGACCTCGCTGAATGCGGAGAGCAATACGCTCTCCGTATTCAGCATTGCACCAGCAGCTCACAAGAGCTCACACTGCCCCCCTGCAGACTCGCGGCCAATGGGCCACCAGCAGGGAGGTGTCAATCAACCCGATCGTACTCGATCGGGTTGATTTCCGGCGATGTCTGTCCGTCTGCTCAGAGCAGGCGGACAGGTTTTGGAGCAGCGGCATTTGTGACCGCTGCTTCATAACTGCTGTTTCTGGCGAGTCTGAAGACTTGCCAGAAACACAGGCCCACAAGCTCACTACGGAGCTTGTTAAATGGTTGCCATATCTAAGGTTAGAGCATCCTCCTAAGCCCTGAACTAAGAACCTATCAAGGATTAAAACCAATCAATCTAATTATTTTTTTTTTCATTTATTCCTAAACCCCCGAACAAACACAAAAACAAAACACCATACAGACATAAAACAAAATAAACAAACAAAAGACAATAAAGAAGAAGAAAAAAGAAAAGGGGGTAAGTAGACCACCCACCCCATGCAGGTAATAGTCTACTGGGACACAGTATGAAGTTATTAGCCCTAACAAACACAGTATGTTTGTTTTTATATAGTGTTAATATTTGTTTCAAAGTTATAATGTATATATATAATGAAAATAAATAAAATGATGATTTTCCTCAAACACTTGATAAAAGGTGAAGCTAAAACACAAAAAAGGACACAAATAAATAGAATTCTCACCTCATCGTTATTATGCACTAGTGTAGTTATATTAGCGCTATTGTATGTTAGCATTTCTCAAGGTCAATAGCGCTTACATTCTTACACTCATATTATGTCCAAAGTTTTTATTGCTCAAGTGAGCATGCTAACATCTGCTTGTTAGATAATGTGGGTGCGCTAAATCTCTCACATAATAGAATTCTATGTGGGAGCGCAGAAAAATTAATTTCGGATATTGATTGAGTGAAAGGCTGATTGCGCACGTAGTGGACATTTTCATGTAGCTCTGTGCTCTACTACTAATAATTATGGTTTACTTCAGGTTTTAAAAAGTGCTATATTTCACAGCGGGGTTTTGGATTGCGCTCAAGCTCAGCGAGTAACTACTAGTAATGCAAGCCCGGTGGACACAAAGATATCTCTCCTTGAGCTACCCATTAAAAATTAGGGCGCACTAAAAAAGTTTTGGCCATGTTAAAGGGACAACTTTCCAGTTTACTTCTATTATCTTATTTGCTTTATTCTCTTTGTAGCCTTTTCTGAAGAAGCAGCAATCCACTACTGGGAGCTAGTTTAACACATTGAGTGAGCCAATAAAATGAGACATATACAGTATGTGCAGCCACCAATTAGCAACACCGGAGCCTACCTAGGTATCCTTTTCAACAAAGGATACCAAGAGAACAAAAAGTAGATAACAGACGTAAATTGGAAAGTTGTTTAAAATCACATTCTCTATCTGAATCATGAAAGAAAAAAAATTGAGTTTCATGTCCAATTGTAATACTAGGTTGTGCATTGTTTGCGGTAGGTCTCACAAGCGATAATGCACACTGCTATTAGTTATGATCCACATATAATCTAGTCCAATGTTACTTACCTTTTTAAAACCTTCTGTCATTAGCACAGGGGACAACCTCATACCATATATAGTACATAGAAGTTAGACACGTGCACTTCTGACAAATTTTGTTTTGTATCGATTCAGTATTTTTTAATTTTGTTTTGTTGCATTCAGATTAATTTGTTATATAGCAGTCATTCATTTTGGATGCATTCGGTTTGGTTCGTTATAGCAGTCATTCGTTTTGATGCATTCGGAAGTTCAGAAGTTTGTTATGTTCGGATTCATTTGTTCTGTTATGTTATGTTGATTCGGATGGTTCCAACCAATACAAAATTAATTATTTCACTGTTCTATCTCACTATTTTTAATTGTTATATCTCGATTAGGTTTTTTTTACCTCCCTCAAACAATACAAAATGAATTATTTCACTGTTCTATCTCACTATTTTTAATTGTAATATATCTCTATTAGGTTTTTTTTTTTATAATAAATATGGAACGGCAAAGGAATTGTGATTACTCCAGAGAGTCAGACTATCGCACCATGGTCATTCGAATAAAAATTCAGATGTTTTGTTATAAATTAATTGGGATTAGTTTAGTTTCATTACTAGGGTGATTTGAAGATTCGGATACATTTGAATCACCCGAATTTAGTCTAAATTTTGATTCGGAACAAAACAAATTGCACATGTCTAATAGAAGTTGGCTAAAATGTATTGCTAGTGTTTTGTATAGTAAAAGCAATAGCTCTTTCTGCTCCATGTTACTTGCTTTTATCTTTCTTTCTCTCCTTTCCATGACTTGTGCTTGATATTCACTGTAAAAAAAAAATATTTATAAGGTTAAGCAATATTTACACAAAATTATTTTGTTTTTGGGTTTCCAGATGGGCACAGAGAAGAGGATTAAACCAGAGAGGTGGCGTTTTGTAGAAGGCAGTGGAGGGGATGGAACAGGTGAAGATGCAGATCCAAGTGGAGACTGTGATGATGAGGACGGGTGTCAAGGCTCTGGTGGCACAGAACAGATTGGTAAATATCACATGCAACACTCTGCAGCAACTGTAGTCTGTGTATTGTTATATTACTGTAATCAAGACATATATTAGTCAAGAAACACCATCAACAAAAACATACAAATGCAGTGGGGGAAAAATAAGGAAATAAAAAATGGTCAAAAATATTTTATGTAATGGGCAAATGCATGAAAAAGTAAATGGAGGTTAATATAATTCTATAATTGTTATCCAATTATTTATTTTGACAGCTGCCTATTGCAGCTAATAGATAGCTGCACTGAAGCTTTATTGTCCTCCATTAAAGGGACATAAACTCCAGTTTTCATGTATGCTTAGTAAATGTCTGTAATTAGCAAATGCATTGCAAAAGGTCAATTTAGATGAATCGGTGCCCGGTTTTTAATAAACCTATTAAAAACAAGGGCACTTTAATTTATCAAAATTGACATTTCACTCATTTTTTTCAAATACCTTTTAATCCTGACAGCCGCTGAGCGCTTCCTCCGCCCGTCTCAAGCACTCTTCGCGGGTCCAAAATGACGAATCCGGCTTCCTCCAATCGCGGCGTTGTATCAGGCCATGATTCCCAAGGGGGGGGGAAGCCGTGATTGGAGGAAGCTGGATTCGTAATTTCTGGCTTATGAAGAGGCTTCCGACGGCCAGGGGAATCGCTGGAGTGGCTGTGAAGATTAAAAGGTACGTTTTTGAAGAAAACGAGTGAAATGTCATTTTTGATGAATTAAAGTGCCCTTGTTTCCATCTAATACGAGGAGAGTCCATGGCTTCATTCATTACTTGTGGGAAATACAGAACCTGGCCACCAGGAGGAGGCAAAGACACTCCAGCCAAAGGCTTAAATACCTCCCCCACTCCCCTCATCCCCTAGTCATTCTTTTCCTTTCGTCACAGGAGGATGGCAGAGAAGTGTCGGAAGATTTCGGAGTAGTCTCTTATGGAGGGTAGTACTCTTCGGAATGGGACTGGAGTTTTAAGTAGTCTTGTCAGACTCTCAGTGAGAGCATTAATGAATGTTAGGGTCTAGAGATGCAGAGAGAGTCTTTCTGCGAAACCATCCAGACTCGTATTAGCAGCTCCTTAAGGAATCAGTGTTGACGAGTTTCACTGCCTGCTTTCTTCACTCAAGTCCATGCCAGGAGCGATGCTACACACTGACAAATTTGAGAGGCCATGTTCCTGTTCCACGGTGTTGATTCTGGTAAGATCATTTCATTTTTTATATCTGTAATGATAACGCAAGAAGACAGTGTCACAGTGTGACTCCTTTATCTGTATAGAATCAAGGGTTAATATCTCCGGAAATGTGATTATTTAATGGGGTGGATGTATATGTGGTGAGATAGCTTACTGACATAGCTGTTATTGAAATCCCTTCCCCCCAGATACACCTTTCTCTTTGAACTAGGTGTTTAATTAAAGGCACTCCCATTAGCCTTGACTGGCATGTGCTAGGCCAAACCCCTTTGAAATGAGAATATAATTGGGAAACACTCTATTTCTCTCTCTCTCTTATCCTGTTCATGCTGAAAAGATGGCTGATGTTGGACACACTGGAGAATGTGGCTAAGTATATTCCTTGGATAAAATCCTGTGATTATTTTAGCAGTGTTGCAGAAATTGGGGTTGTGGTAAAAGTTGCCCTGTATTAATTATTTGGACTGTTTTGCTGTAAAATAGATGTGTATATATACCTGTAAATCTTTCTCTTATTATTAACATATATTGATTCCTAATAAACTCTTTGGGAAAAATGGAGACCCCTTCTAATTAATCACCACAGTATACATGATTGCTTTATTGTGTTTTTGCTGCGACGTGTAAGATGTGGCTCTGGCAATGTGGAATAGTCAGGCTTTTCCTTCCTTTGATTACTGTGCAGCCTGTTTTAGTTGGGGCGCTTTTTGTTGGCTGCAGGAGCGTTCTTCCACGGTACTCCATGTGACGGAGTGTGGCTTCTTTCTCTTCCTTTTCCTGACCGTCGGTTGCAGGAGACGAAAATGAGTTCTCTGTGGGCCTGGGTCATAGGAGGTGGTGAGTGCCTCGGCCATTGGGAGTATAAAGGTGCCATTTTAATCTTTTCTATAGTCCGTATTAAAGGCACAAGCTATGGAGGACTCTGATATGTTAGAGGGTACTTCTTCTTTAACTAAATCTAATGCCTGTGTTTATTGTGAGGAGGCTTCGGTATACCCGCCTGCTCAACTATGTTCCACATGCCTCAATAAAATAGTGATATCTAAAAGAAACAAGATGTTTAGTTCCACTGAGCCGTCCACCTCTGAGGGGTCTCCGTCCTGTGAGGTACATTCCCTACATTCATCTCCGATTACACATGCAGTTCCCCAGTGCATTTCTAATCCTCCTGCGGGAGGTGCCACGTTGCCGCCCGATTTTGCTGAACAGTTACAAACGGCGGTAACTGCAGTCATTAGTGCTTTACCTCGCTAGGCCAAGAGCAAACAAAAGGTTAAACATTGCTATTCCTAGGGGTCATCTACTCTGTTGGATGTCTCTGAGATTAGACTATCCGCTGATGCTGGGTCAGAATCTACGGCCTCTAAACCTCTGGCTGTGGAGAATTTACGCTTTTTGTTAAAAGAGGTGCTAGCGACTAGAGGTTCCGGAACCAAATTTACCGGAGGAACCTTCTATTCCTAAGCTTGATAAAGTTTATGAGGAAAGAGTAGTGCCCCAGACTTTCCCGGTTCCTGTAAAGATGGCAAATATTATTATGAGTGAGTGGGAGAGACTTGGCTTGTCTTTCTCCCCTTTTTCATTTAAAAATGTGTTCCCTGTTCCAGACTCTTAGCTAGAGTTGTGGGAATCTGTTCCTAAGTGAATGGAGCTATTTCCATGCTCGCTAAATGCACCACTATCCTGCTTGAGGATAGTTCTTCGTTTAAGGAACCCATGGATAAGAAATTAGAGACCCTGTTAAGAAAAAATTTTCAGCACACGTGATTCGTTTTTCAACCTGCAGCGGCGGTTGCAGTGGTTGCGGGAGCCGCAACCTATTGGTGCGACTCTCTGTCAGAAATGATCGAGGTGGAGACTCCCCTCAATGAGATACATGAAAGAAATAAGGCCCTGAGGGTAGCTAATTTGTTTACTTGTGAAGCTAATATGCAGATTATTCGTTTGAATGCCAAGACATCAGGCTTTTCTGCGCTGGGCCGGAGGGCCCTGTGGTTGAAGTCGTGGTCTGCTGACATAACGTCCATATCTAGATTGCTTTCCCTTCCGTTTAAAGGAAAGATTCTTTTTGGTCCAGGCTTGGACTCGATTATAGCCACGGTCACAGGGGGCAAGGGTGCCTTTCTACCGCAGGATAAGAAGAACAAACCTAAGGGTCCTAAATTTCGTCCCTTTCGTTCGGACAAGTCCCAAAGACAGCAATCTGTCGCGAAGACCGAGCAGTCCAAAGGGATCTTGAAAACCCTCTCAGTCTTGGAATAAAGCCAAGCAGAGCAAGAAGCCCGCCGAGTCAAAATCGACATGAAGGGGCGGCCCCCGTTCCATCTCTGGATCTCGTAGGGGGCAGACTCTCTTTTTTCGCGGAGGTTTGGTTGAGAGATGTACAGGATCCTTGGGTTCTGGAAATTGTTGCCCACGGTTACAGGATAGGTTTAAAGACTCATCCTCCCAGGGGCAGATTACTCTTGTCAAATCTCTCATCAAATCCAGAGAAACGGATGGTCTTTCTAGAGTGCGTGAGGGATCTCTCTTCTCTAGGAGTCGTTGTACCGGTACCTCTAGCAGAAAGGGGATTAGGGTACTTTTCAAACCTTTTTGTGGTACCAAAGAAGGCGGGCACGTCAGCCCAATTCTAGACCTAAAGTGCTTAAACAAGTTTCTGTCGGTTCCATCGTTCAAAATGGAGACGATAATGTCTATACTGCCCCTAGTTCAAGAGGGTCAGTTCATGACTATGATAGACTTGAAGGACGCTTACCTTCATGTGCCAATACACAAGGATCACTTCAGGTTCTTAAGGTTTGCCTTCCACTTTGTAGCTCTTCCCTTTGGGCTGGCTATTGCTCCAAGAATCTTCATGAAGCTTCTGGGAGCTCTACTCACGGTGGTGAGATCCAGAGGGATAGCAGTGGCTCCTTATCTGGACGACATTCTGGTTCAGGCTCCATCCTGCCAGCTGGCAGAGGAACACTCGAGTGCTCTACTCCTTCTTCTGCAATCTCATAGATGGATGGTAAACTCAGGGAAGAGTTCTCAGGTTCCCAGTACCAGAGTGGAGTTCCTGGGCATGATAATAGACTCCATTGCCATGAAGATATTCCTAACAGACAAGAGACGTTGCAAGATTGTCTCCAGCTGTCTTGCCCTCCAATCCTCCTCAAGGCCATCAGTGGCCCGGTGCATGGAGGTGATTGGGCTCATGGTATCCACTATAGATGTCATTCCTTTTGCCAGACTCTTCAGCTGTGCATGCTGAGGCAGTGGAATGGAAATTATTCGGACCTGTCCCAACTGATCTATCTGGACAACGGGTCGAGGGAGTCTCTCTCTTGGTGGCTCCATCCATACCAGCTGTCCCAGGGAACATCCTTCCTCAGACCATCTTGGGAGATTGTGATTACAGACGCGAGTCTTTCAGGTTGGAGTGCCAGGAAGGCACAGGGTAGGTGGAATCAGAAGGAGTCTCTTCTCCCGATCAACATCCTGGAACTTTGGGTGATCTTCAGTGCTATGGAGGCTTGGCCTCTCCTGGGTCCGTCCAAGTTCATCAGATTCCAGTCGGACAACATTACCTCGGTGGCCTACATCAACCACCAGGGGGGGAACAAGAAGCTCCCTGGCCAAGAGGCATAATATTTCAGATTCTGGAGTGGGCGGAAGCCCATGAATGCTCGCTATCAGCGATCCACATCCCGTGTGTGGACAACTGGGAAGTGGTCTTTCTCAGCAGACAATCCTTTCATCCAGGGGAATGGTCTCTTTACCCCAAAGTGTTTGCAGAGATTTGCAACAGTTGGGGGAGTCCGGAGATAGATCTCATGGCGTCCAAACTCAACTTCAAGCTACCCAGATATGGGTCACAGTCCAGGGACCCCCAGGCAGAGCTGGTAGATGCCTTAGCAGTGCCTTGGGGATTCAACCTAGTGTAAATATTTCCACCGTTACCACTTCTACCTCGTGTAGTGGCATGCATCAAACAGGAGCAAGCGTAAACTATTCTGATTGCTCCACTGTGGCAGCGGAGGACGTGGTTTGTGGACCTAGTGGGGATGTCATCGTCCCCTCCATGGAGGTTGCCCTGTCGCAGAGATCTGCTGGTACAAGGCCCATTTGTGCATCAGAATCTATATTCTCTGAGGCTGACTGCGTGGAGATTGAACTCTTAGTTTTAGCCAGAAGGGGTTTATCTATCATAAGGTGTGGAGGACCTACTTACTCTGGTGTAAATCTCGTTGATATTCCTGGCATAAGGTCAGGGTCTCCAGAATTCTTTCCTTCCTCCAGGACGGTCTGGAGAAGGGACTTGCCACCAGTTCCTTAAGGGGACAGATTTCGGCTCTATCTGTGCTGTTACAAAAGAAGCTCGCTAAGCTCCCTGATATTCAGGCTTTTTTTTCAGGCTCTGTCCAGGATCAGGCCTGTGTTTAGACATTCTGCTCCTTTTGGTTCTGAGGGTTTTGCAGGGGCCTCCGTTTGAGCTTATGCATTCTCTTTACATTAAGACTCTATCTTGGAAGGTTCTTTTTCTACTGGCCATTGCTTCCGCACGCAGAGCATCTGAACTAGCGGCCTTACAATGTGAACCTCCTTACCTAGTTTTCCATGCAGATAAGGCTGTCCTTCGCACTGAACTGGGATTTCTCCCTAAGGTTGTGTATCGCAATATTAATCAGGAGATTGTGGTTCCTTCCTTGCGTCCTAAACCTGCTTCTTCGAAGGAACGGTTGCTTCATAACTTGGATGTGGTTCGAGATTTGAAATTCTATCTTCAGGCTACGAAGTTTTTCAGACAAACTTCAGCTTTGTTTGTTGTCTATTCAGGGGAAGGGCAAGAGGCTGAAGGCTTCTTCTGCTTCCCTATCATTTTGGCTGAGGAGCATGATTTGTTGGGCTTATGAGACAGTGGGACATACGCCTCCTCAGGGGATTACGGCTCACTCAACTAGAGCTGTGGCTTCTTCTTGGGCCTTTAAGAATGAGGCCTCTATGGAGCAGATTTGTAAGGCACCTACCTGGTCCTCCTTACATATTTTTAAAAAATTTACAAATTTGACATTTTTGCTTCGGTTGAAGAAGCTTTTGGGAGAAAGGATTTGCAGGCTATGGTGCCCTCTCCGTTTTTCATTCAGTGTCCTCTAGAGCTTGGGTATTTGTTTCCCACAAGTAATGAATGAAGCCGTGGACTCTCCTCATATTAGATGAAAAACATACATTATGCTTACCTGATCATTTCATTTCTATTGTTACGAGGAGAGTCCACGTTCTCCGTTGGGCGGACCTAAATTCTTTAGTTTTTTCTTCTGGCACCTTTTATACCCTGATATTTCTCCTACTGTTCCTTGTTCCCTTGGCAGAATGACTGGGGGATGAGGGAAGTGGGGGAGTTATTTAAGCCTTTGGCTGGGGTGTCTTTGCCTCCTCCTGGTGGCCAGGCTCTGTATTTCCCACAAGTAATGAATTAAGCCGTGGACTCACCTCGTAACGATGGAAATGAAATTATCAGGTAAGCATAATTTATGTTTTTTTAATAGGATTATTAAAAACCAGGCACCATTGCATCTAAATTGACCTTCACTTTAATTTTGTTAACAATATTTCCCTTGTTTTGCAGCCCAAGGACAGAATCCTTGAATATTGTTTATCTTATTCCCCAATTAGCAATAGAAAAAAAAATGAACTCTGATTAAGCAATGATTGTGTAGAATGTTGCAGTGTTTTTGTTGAGAGGTCTTGAATCTTATCACAGTGAAAAAACAAACACATTTTTTAGAATTGCATTATAGCAAAAGTATTCAACATAAAAAAGTAAAAACAAAAGTACATTGCAACATTTACTATGCATATTTAAACATTGTGATGGGGAATTAAATGTTGATGGAACCTTCCCTTTCAGTAGATATAAGATTATGTTGATTGTATATACTAGTTGTGACATCATTGGGTCAAGAAGCCAGCACCTAGGGACTCTTGACCCATACATCCAGTCCTGGGTTTTTATTAAGGTACCAAAGAAGGAGGGCACATTAGACCAATTCTAGACCTATTTTGGTAATGTGATTTAAGTGCCTGAAGATATTAAACTGGACATCTCATAACTAAATGAAGTTAATGAAAATAAAATAATGGTGTTAAATTAATTCATTCATTTTTTATCCTTTTGTTATAACATTGCTGCATTGTGAAGCTCACATTCTGTAACCTAAGTATGCTGCAATATGCTGCAAATTGCTGACTTAGATACACACTACAGAGTGATTGCTAAGAGCAGTGCACAAATGCATGTATAGCTATTCCCAATTGGGCACAATCAAATGAGTAAGATAAACATACTCACCAGGGGATTTAAGTGGTTTATTATTGATTTGCAAACTTTGCATTCTGTGCAATAAAGTAACAGTTTTAACTGCTTAAAAAACATTTATTTTATATGTAGATATTTTGCAATTGGGTTATAAATTGCTGATACGTATAAAAATGTGATCAATTCTAATAGTCATGACAAACTATCTCACGTCTTATTATGCAGCGATCTGCAGCATGACTTTATCTACAGATGAAGGGAATGTAAAATGCAAGTTGGCGGGTTTGCTGAACATGGGCGTTGCATCTATAAACACAGTGAAGGATGTGTGTACACTGGGAGAGATCAGTGAATGATTCCTTTGTCTGATCCGAGTTGCGCCCTTGTTCATTGATTGTATGATGCACAGACAAGGCTCTTCTTGTTTCCTTTCTATTGTTCTTTTATGTAACTACGGACCCTCTCATTTTGGCTGGACACCCTTTTTTTCTTTGTAATGAATTAGCCCCGATCTCTTTGACATGGTTGTCAGGTCACGCTCTGTAGCCCACAAGTTGGCTTTGTTAAGCTTTTACACATTTTTCTGATGAAGGTCTTTTATTTAAAATAGAACGGGTAGCGAAACATATTTTATGTCATGGCTCATCCGGAATTAGCCATTCAGTGTGAAGCTGGGCACTGCATGTGTATATGAGAGAAGAAAGCTCAGTGCCCTGCATTTGTATGGAGTGAGGAAATGCCTTTGTGCCCTACATGTATATAAGGAGTGGGAGCTCTGCCAGAGAGCTGAGCCTTTATAATAAGTGACTTGACCTTGGAGTCTTGTGTGCTTCAGAAGGAGGTTGGGGGTGAGTGCATCATTAGGCTGTGTAGAATATACAGTACCGATAAAATGATCTGGGCTTGACTAGTTTATCCTGGGGACATTTCACGCCAGTTATATGAATGGAGATTGTTTCTTAATGTAAACTGAAAGTTTTAATGATATTTTTTAATTGAATTACTCTTAAGAGCTTCCAGAGCATTTATCCCCCACTTCCCCACCCAGTAGCACTCTTCTCTAAATCTGTAGAATATAAAGAGCAACATTTTAATAATATTGTTAAAAATAAAAATCACCATTAATACAATTTTTTTAACAGGGGGCTGGGCTTCATCTGTAACAGTAGACCTAGGTCCTATGCAAGTCAATATAATATAGCCACTGTATATACAAATCTGGCATCAACTGATTTCTCATAGGAGCTCCATCTTACTGACCTGGTGAAACTTACTTTGACCCCCTCATTTAAAACACTTTTTAATTCACTTCTATTATCAATTTTACTTTGTACTCTTCTTAACTTTTGCTGAAAGGCATATGTACATATCCTCAACATCAGCAATGGGCTACTGGGAGCTAGATGGTTAATGGTAGTTACAGGCAAATGTGTTACTTATCATTTGCTCACCAGATGTGATCAGCTAGCTCCCAGTAGTGCATTGCTACTCTGGAGCTAACTTTAACAGGAGTTATATGCCAACAATAGTGCAATAATAATGCATTCTAACATATTATAGAATTTTCTTTTTTAACTTTTATGTCCCTTTAGACAACTATTTTATACTTTTCCCAAATTGGTAACCCCCACTAAAGCTAACCCTACTTATTCAGCCTCCAACTAGGGTTGCCACCCGGCCCGGTTTCACCGGGACAGTCCCAGTCTGAGGCTCTGTGTCCCGGAACTAGCCTCAATTGCTCCGGGCTAAGCGCTCCCCAGGCGCAGCAGTGAGCACAGACTTTACAAAAAAATAAGCTGGCCAGAGGAGCGCTTAGCCTGGGGTTACTAACCGGATAGGTGGAGTCTGCAGGAGAGACGGAGGATGATGTGGGAGTGGGACAGTGGGAGGGGGGAACAGGGTCCAGGAGGGGAGTGTTTTAACATCCTGTGGCAGACAGACAGGACATCGCGTGCACCCGACCCCCCGTTACCCCAGTACTTCGCCCACCAGTTACCCGAGTCCGGTGACCGGTCACACAGGTTCACAATGCCCCCAAGCTTAGCAATCCCAGGTAATGCGCATTCTTTTCTCCATCTTTCTCATCTCCAAACACTGCTCCAACAATTTTGTAAAGTTGTCGTCCAAAAGTTAGTGTCAATTATATTTTCTCTTAAACTGAGTTTAGCTTTTCTAAATATTTTTCTCGGCTATACTTACAGCACTATTTTACTTGGTATTGGGGTTTCAACTTGGTGTATATATATATATATATATATATATATATATATATATATATATATATTTATATATATATAATATATATATATATTATATATATACTATATATAATATATATATATATATATATATATATATATATAAATATATATAATATATATATATATATATATAAATATAATATATATATATATATATATATCAAATTTTAATGACGGAGGGGACGCAATTGCTATGAGCTTTTTTAGAAAAAGGGGGTATCCAACCAGTTGGCTTCTAGGCTAATACTGGTATGGTCTAGAGTATATCAAATATCTGGTGCAGACCCTTATATAAAATAGAAGAGTTTATGTAGAGAGAGTAAATCCTGGAAACAAAAGAAAGACCAGGATAAAAGACAGGGAATTCAGCACTCTTTTCAAAATTTAAACTTAAGCTCAAAAAAGACTATCAGATGTGTCAACCATAAATGCTAGTGTAGCTGCAAAGGAGAGAACTCTCTGGCACTGACGGTATAATTACAAATGTATATTCAAAATGGTAAAAAATGCCAAAAGACCCATAAGGTATATATGATCACTTTATAAAGATGTTGAATAGCATAAAAAATACAACATACTTACAAACCTGACCGGTCAGGGGATAGTGTCTATACATGAACAGAAATCATTAACATGATATGTAAATGTTTACACAGGCCTGAAGAGCCTTATGAGTTTACTGCAGAATTAGAATGGGGAACAATAATCAGAGCACTACACCCTACTGCTAGCGGCACCTTAGTATGTAAGGCTTAATGCCGGGCAGATTTATAACTGGGATCTAAGTAGTTACAGTTAGTGTGCCCCAACACGTATGCAGATGAATTGATACTATTAGAAGTCTAAACATTAATTGTACATATACATGTTACATAAAAGATATATTACTGGGGGACAAAAAGTCAAGCTACTGCACCCTGCTGCGTACGGCACCTTTTAAAAATTAAAGGCTAAATGCCGGGCAGGTATTTAGATGGGATCTAAGTAGGTTGCTGTAATGTGCCCCAAAATATGTACAAATATCTTATTACTATGCAAGCAAACAGCATGAAACAATATACAACTGGCTCTGCTGGATAATCACATAGAAGCAGCTACTAATGCTGTCGGGTATAAATGTCCCTTAAGTAAAGTTATGCATGCTGGAAAGTAGTTAGCCATGAAGCAGATAAAGGCATTTATACAAAGCACAGGGTTTAGCCTCAGTGTAGCGTGATATTAGTAAGCCTCAAGCATATGTTAGCAGTAGCATTTTCCTTAGAGAGCTTAGCGTATACCCTCTCATCAGGGTAGCATCATCCAAGTCAGTCAAGCAAGTGCCTATCAGTTAGGCAGTGAAAAGGCAGTATACGACCTGTTTCCTTCGTGTTTCCTTGTGACTGGTTTTTAATAGATGAGCCTCATTGAGTATTAGGGAACTCCGTTCTAGAGATCCATCAGGCGTGTTCGCTTGCAGCGTGTCTGTTCCGTGTATTCAACACCAATCACATGCTCCGGTCGGCTTGTCCAATGCCGACGCGCGTTTCACCCGCTAGGTGTGTCGGGCTTCGTCAGGGCGTGATATATATATATTATATTATATATTTTATATATATATATATATATGAATTTCATAATGAATTTGAAGCCACGATAAGCCATGCCCTAAGCCATGCCCCCAAACCACACCCCACGCCACACCCTCTCCACGCCCACTTAAAAAATGTCCAGAAATTTTTTGGGCAAAAGGTGGCAACCCTACCCCCAACACATGCACTATCTACAAGTTAAACACCTCTGTTCAGTTCCCTCTCAACTGTAATTACTATCCACAAATAAACCCACCACACATTCCTACTATCAGTATCCCCCTCTATTACACCATTTCCCAAGATCCATTTTATTAAAAATAATAATTACTTAAAATAGGGGAAAAAATAATTGCCCTTAGTATTACCTTTCCTATTTAAAATTAATAGCTGTTACTACAAGATGAACCCCTTGCGCCATTTGGATGTAGGTACTACATCACACAGAACTTTGCCCAACGTTCTGTGTTGACGTAGTACTGAGGTCCAATACAGAGGTGCATATTGTGGTCCCCACTGTTGGCTTAGATAGTACTAGTCATGCTCTCTTACATATGAAGGCAGATCATTACAGAAAGTCACACTATCTGTGCCACTCTCTGTAACGATCATCATTGGTCCTGAATGGGAGCAATGGGAGGGAAGGAGGGAGGCGGGTAGATATGGTCAAAGTAGGGAGTTGCGGTGTTCCCTACACTACAGCAAAAATGTGAGGCTAGAGAGAGGGAGGTGATCTTGGAGGGGGAGGGGGAGGGGGAGCAGCTACACAGCAGAAAGAAAACAGAAATGAAAATTAACCCTTTAATGACCAGGGCCGTACCCTGTAAGACGCTGCTGTCCTGGGCCTCTTTCTGCCGCGATCTTGCTAAAAGTAGCAAGATTGCGCTATTTCTGCATTCCCCACGAGTGCCCCACAAGTGCTGCAGAGCAGAAATAGACGGGCAGAGTTACTGATGCAGAGAGGGCCACTCTGTGGCCGTCTCTGCATCGGACAGCGGTGGTGCCGATCATTGGTAGTGTGGGAGGATTAAGAGGGAGGCGGGTGGGCGGCCCATCGCTAGAGGAGGGCGGGACCGGGTGGGACCACTACGCTACAGTAAAATTTGTGTAGAGCGGCAGTGAGTGGGGAGGAGGGGGAAGGAGGGAGAGGGGGCTCCTATAGTGGAAAGGGAATTAGTGGGTGGGAAATCTGGGAGGGGGTAGGGTAATGAGGTGTGGGCAGCTTCACAACAGAAAAAAAGTTTTTTTAATAACAAATAAATAAAAATTATAGCAAACTGGGTACTGTCAGAAAGCTGCTAATACCTAGAATGGCGGCTATTAGGTAGAGGGGGGAGGTATAGAGAACTGTTTGGGGTGGGGATCAAAGAAGTTGGTGGGGTAAGGGGGGATCCTACACTGCAGTAAATAGAAATATATATATATATTTTATTAAAAAAAAAAAAAAAACCTTATATTGTCATAATGGCAGACTTTCTGCCAATACTTAAGAGGGGGGTTGGAATCAGGTGGTGGGAAGTGCTAGGTGGGATTGTAATCTATACACTAAAGCTAAAATTATCATTACAAACTACCTGATTAACTCCTTCACTGCTGGGAATAATAAAAGTGTGCTATTTGCTAATATGTCTGCTATTTCTGAGCAAAGGGGATCCCAGAGAAGCTTTAACAACATTGTGTGCCATAATTGCACAAGCTGTTTGTAAATAATTTCAGTGAAAAACCTAAAGTTTGTGTAAAGGGTGGCGAAGCAAGCCAGGTGCCTGAGCGGTCGCACATTGAGAGAGCTCCATATATGTGATAGATTTAAATTGTTCCAAGACCGCTCAGTTTTGCCCAATCTACTTTTAATTTGTAGCTGATAAACTAGAGAACACTGTTCTAGGATCTGAAGTTAACGGGAGGACAGGAGTCCCCAGATTTTAACTTTTTCTCTACCGCAACTCCCATGCTGCATGATTAAAGAGCAGCCATCTTATAGGTCATGGAGTGCTCCGTTTGACTTTCGAATTAGATGCAGCAAGTAATGCTGCTAATGAGACACACCTAAGAGGACACGGATCAAAATGGGCCCTGAAGGAGTATTATCGGAGGTGTTGCAACATATGAGTGAACATATTAATAGGCTGGAATGGCGTCTTCTAGAGATATGTGCAACTGCGGTGGAGGATATGGAGCATTTAGAACAGGTCTCAGAGTGCCTGACAATAAAGGTATACTACCGATGGATTAGCAGAGTAGCAGGAAATGACTCCACTGAGAGAGCTACATCTAGTCCCTACGATTGCAATACCGCTCTACCTATCTCGGTCGGATTGCTGACCTCACCTCCCTCGATGCTCCCACTCTTGGAGGTTGCCGCATATATATGAGAGTGAGTGGAATAGCACAAAACAAAGCACAAAGGTTTGGGGCCAGTCTATTCAGGTACTTGATATGGACTCTGATCACCAGAA
This sequence comes from Bombina bombina, assembly GCF_027579735.1. Taxonomy (NCBI): domain Eukaryota; kingdom Metazoa; phylum Chordata; class Amphibia; order Anura; family Bombinatoridae; genus Bombina; species Bombina bombina. The sequence continues at coordinate 247,190,719 of NC_069502.1, forward strand.
TAAGGGACTTACCGACAATGGGCATTGCACAGAGCCTACTATTCTACTGCTGCCATCAAAGAAGCACAGAGAGGCTCGCTTTTCCTTTAAGCTACTAATGGTCAGCGATCACGACAGAAATCCAGAGGCCTGTAAAAGAGGCATGGGCTGATGGCCCCTTGTTATTCTATATGGGGCCATGGACTTTGCTGCTTTAATAAGCCCAGAGAGTGTCTCATATCACAGTTCTGATTATTAGACATTTTTTCCATATTCTGACTTGAATGGTTCCTTATATTATGCTATACCCACTTATGTTTTTTAGACGAGCAAATTAATAATACTAAAAGTTAAAGCCCAATATACCTACTATATTCTAGGGCGATAGAATACTTACTCCCTCTAGTCCTTTATATGTACTTGGAAGCTACCCTTTGGGAATTATCCACTATTTTATATCTAGACATACCATATAGATGATACAATTTGATAAGATATATGTATATATATTTTCCAAATCCATACCTACTAAGCATATTGATTTGTTCCCACCTAGATATTATCTTATTATATATAGTCCAAGTGGGACCTGTCTACCGGCTACATTTGTTTTATTGCTCCTGCTCTAACATGATTATTCTTATGTTATCTTACAGTTAACCCTTCCCACCTTGAGATTGTTTATTTTCCTCTGATATTGGTTTGAACATATTACCCACCTGTTTATAATCAATCTTACTGTTCTCAGATATATTGACTTGCTTAGCTTTTGATATATTGAAATGCCCTAGTTAAACAAGTTTATTTAGGTATTAGTGGTCTCAGGTCTCTATTGTACCCTATTTATAATTTGAGTCTGACTGACTATACTTATTGCCCTCGAGACAAGATGTAGGGATATAATGTGTATTTATTTATATGGGTTTGAGAGACCACTGGTAAATTCTAGACTACATCCTGTTTTCTTACTCCTAACTCCCTGTGAATATAGCTCATATAATTACAGCTCCGCCCTCCCTCAGTTTTTGTTTACTGGTTAAACAAAGGAACTCAGATTCCATGAAACTTTCCCCTGTTGCCTATTATATATTGGTTTCATTATAGCGGCCACTGATATTCCCATCCCTATTCTCTACAATATGAATAGTTTGGCTCTCCTCCTTTTTCAGATGCATTTTCTAGTGTTTAGAGACTCTGGTGGAGCCTCTTTAGTTCGAAGAGAGAACTCTAATTTACAACTATAAATAAAAATGAGGATGTTATAGGTCCTGAGCGCTAACTAGAGATACTACTTAATTTAATTTAGGTATCTTTAACCTAGGGTATATATTATGCAATAACTTGTATGACTTCTCGCTTTTCTAGGTTACACTATAATCAATGTTGTATTTTTATATACTCGTATACCTAATGTGCTATGTACTAAGTGTTATTATATATGTAAATTGTCTATATTGCGCTATATTCTGAGATGTTTGCATTTAAATACCTCAATAAACATATTTTTTTTTTAAAAATGTTAGTGAAAAGGTTAAGGATTTTTTTTTTATTTGATCGCATTTGGCGGTGAAATGGTGACATGAAATATACTAAAATGGGCCTAGATCAATACTTTCATTTGTCTACTAAAAAAATATATATATTTTTTTTATAGGTAAATATATTATTTTATTAAAAAAAGGCCCTATTTGGGGGCGTGTCCAAGCAGCGGATCTGTGCAGTCTCACATTTCCAAGCTCTAAGAGAATTGCATAGAATCCGACGATTTTTGCTTAAATACTACAGCTTTTTTTACATCAGCGTACGTAACTTGGAGTCCTTACCAGCTCTACAATCAATCATACTTTCTAAAAGGCTGTTTTCATGACCCTGGAGCCAAAAACGGACAATTAAGGCCTGAAGCGGTGACTACTATACAGGCAGCGTTTCCCCCCTAGGAAGTCCCTAGGGTCACTTGCTAGACTTGATCAATCTGAACACTGCGGTACCTTGATCTACCTAAAAACCGGTAACACTGTATTGAGTCGCTATACTATCCCAAGTGGTGTGGTTAAGTGGTGAGAGCCGTTACAAACCCCAAATACAGCAATGCAGACTGAAGAATTTCCTAACAACTGGGAATATCAAATTGCTAAATTGGAAGCTTTATTTCAGACCCTGATAGACAAAGACCCATCTGAGAAGGAAATACAACAGTTAATAGAGCGTGCCGCATCAACATCATGGACTATACAAATCTTATCACAGCAGCCCCTGGAAGAATGGACTGAATACATTTTACAGCCAGGGACAATCAGCCCACTAACTGAGCAGAGCGAAGACATAACTGTCCAACAAGGAAGTAATACGGTGTCGCCTTCTCTGCTGTCAAACATACCAGATCAGCATAAAGCAGCTCAAGGCACCTACAGGATTGTTCCTCTAGTCAAACTTCACTATACGGACCAGGATTTCTTAATAGAGACATACGCCATTACATCTCTCAATATGGCGCCTGATACCATACCGAGTAGAACAGGGGAGAAGAAGCCGATCAACACTTATGCACATAACAGCAATGTTGATCTAGGATTACCTTTCAGCCCACATCCAAGCTATCTCGGATCAACAGAAGAAGGACTAATAATAAAGAGGTATCCGGACTTCTGGTGGGTGGGACAGGTGGCTGGCAGTGGATAACAAGAGCTCTGTGTATCTTTACTAAAATAACCCTTATTTTCTCATCGGATCTTGCTGCCAGTTGGCCCCCCACAGATTTTTGTCTTGCTAGGGGACATAACCTTGGTCATCGCTAGCTGACACCTTTATTGTGAAGGGCTCAACACTCGCCCTAGCCCCCGGTTGTGCAGCGCAACTTGTTAACCACGCAGCTGACTCGCCGCAGGAGTTCTGACTGGGATTCAGCCAAGCCACTACGTTATCAGCCGCAGAAAGTGTAGGGAGACAATTATCTGTACTGCCGGTATCGGGCCTTGGCAAACAACCACTTCCCCTGTCCACGTGGGTGGCGGCAGGGCCGCACCACAATCTGCATCTTACCTGAATCTTGCAAGTAGATGGAGTGACTGACAGCCTGTATATATTAATAACTAGCCTTGATCGGCGACACTGTACGGAGGAGTACACTTTGTGGGCCAAACTGATAGACTCTGTCGCACAGCTTTCAGTGCGTCACCATCTTGTCCCTTGTACTGCCCGGTGGCGGGCCCTGGCACACAGCCGCTTCTCCTGTCCACGTGGGTGACGTGGATCTTGCAAGTATAATAATATATATATATATATATATATATATATAGTCTATTGATTATTTAGCATATTTTGCCGTATGTATAATAATTTTTATTAATTTTAATTAATTTTTATACATTTTTTAAAATATTTTATGAATTAACATTTCAATAACTCTCATTGTAGATAGAAAATCTTTATGTGCGCTAACCCGCCCTCTTTAGTCCTAAATTGCGAACCACTTATTTTACATTCCTATGTTCTTCACATAGAAAATAATGTACTTTTTATTATTAAATATATAGGCCTCTACTTATCAAGCTGTCAACCGCAAATACGCTGGAATTCCGCAGCGTATTTGTGGCGAGCCTGATTCGCCTTAGTTATCAAACCCTACAGACCGGCAAAAGTAGAATTTTGTGACGTAACATACGATCCGCCGGACTCAGTCCGACACAGATCGATGCTTGCATCACTACAGATGTTCCGAACGCAAGTTCGGCACAATCTGACTACTTTTGCTAGTTATCAAATAACTAGCAGGTACGCTCAGCACTTTTCCCTGGAGGCGGCGGATACCATAGGAATCAATGGGAGTCTGCCCGATATCCCATTGATTCCTATGGTAAATGTCTACACCTAACACCCTAACATGTACCCCGAGTCTAAACACCCCTAATCTGCCCCCCCTACACCGCCGCAACTAAATAAAGTGTTTAACCCCTAAACCTCCGCTCCCGGAGCCCACCGTCACCTACATTATACATATTAACCCCTAATCTGCCCCCCCATACCACCGCAACTCTAATAAATGTATTAATCCCTATTAATACATTTAATAATCAGCCAATAGAATGCGAGCTCAATCCTATTGGCTGATTGCATCAGCCAATATGATTTCTCCTACCTTAATTCCGATTGGAATATCTATCTATCAGCCAATCGGAATTCAAGGGACGCCATCTTGGATGACGTCATTTGAAGGACCATTCATTCAGTCGTCTGATGTCGTTAGAAGAGGATGCTCCGCGTCGGATGTCTTGAAGATGGAGCCGCTCCGCGCCGGATGCATGAAGATAGAAGAAGCCGCCTGGATGAAGACTTCTGCCCATCTGGAGGACCACTTCTGCGGGTTTCATGGAGGACTTCGGCCCGGCTGGGTGAAGACTTCTCAAGGTAGGGTGATCTTCAAGGGGTTAGTGTTAGGTTTTATTAAGGGGGTATTGGTGGGTTTTAGAGTAGGGTTGGGTGTGTGGGTGGTGGGTTTTAATGTTGGGGGGGTATTGTACTTATTTCTTTCAGGTAAAAGAGCTGATTACTTTGGGGCAATGCCCCGCAAAAGGCCCTTTTAAGGGCTATTCGTAATTTAGTATAGGGTAGGGCTTTTTATTATTTTGGGGGGCTTTTTTATATTATTAGGTGGATTAGATTAGGTGTAATTAGTTTAAAAAAAAATTGTAATTATTTTATTATTTTCTGAAATTTAGTGTTTGTTTTTTTTTGTATTTAGATAATTGTTTTTAATTGTATTTAATTGTATTTAGTTTAGGGAATTTATTTAATTATAGTGTAGTGCTAGGTGTAATTGTAACTTAGGTTGGTTTTTATTTTACAGGTAAATTTGTCTTTATTTTAGCTAGATAGTTATTAAATAGTTCTTAACTATTTAATAACTATTCTACCTAGTTAAAATAAATACAAAGTTGCCTGTAAAATAAAAATAAACTAAGTTTAATAAGTTTAATAAGTTATATTGTAGCTATCTTAGGGTTTATTTTACAGGTAAGTATTTAGTTTTAAATAGGAATAATTTATTTAATGATAGTAATTTTATTTAGATATATTTAAATTATATTTACGTTAGTGGGTGTTAGGGTTAGACTTCAGTTTAGGGGTTAATACATTTAATATAGTGGCAGCGGTGTAGGGGGGCAGATTAGGGGCTAATAAATATAATGTAGGTGGCGGTTTAGGGGGTTAAACACTTTATTTAGTTGCGGCGGGGTCCGGGAGCGGCGGTTTAGGGGTTAATACATTTATTAGAGTTGCGGTGGGCTCCGGGAGCGTCAGTATAGGGGTTAATAACTTTATTTAGTTGCGGCGGGGTCCAGGAGCGGCAGTTTAGGGGTTAATAACTTTATTTAGGTGCGGCGGGGTCCGGGAGCGGTGGTTTAGGGGGTAAACAGTATAGTATAGTGTGGGTGTTTAGTGACAGGGTACCAAGAAAGCTGAAAAAAAGCCAAATAGCAGCGAGATCGATGACTGTTAGTTAACAACAGTCCGCTGCTCATCGCCCCTTACTTGGTGCGCGGCTTTTTGACAGCTTTTTTGATAATTTTGGAGAACGTATTCAGGTCCGCGGCAGCGATGTTAGGCGATCTTAGGTGAGCGTATTGGTGCCGTCGAATGCAGGTAAGTTGACGGCTTGATAAATCGAGTCCATAGTCTTATATATATCTGATAATGTTCATGTAAAATACATATCTATACCTATGTATCTATAGGATACAGGTATAGGTATAAATAGATATATATAGATACATGCATTTACAATAAAAATTACATCATCCTGTTACTTGCCCTTGCAAATGACGTAGAGTCTAACCCTGGTCCCCTAACAAATTCCATTCCTAGCCTTCCAGCTAAGAAAGGCCTCTCCTTTGTGCACTGTAATATCCGCAGCTTACTACCGAAAATTGATGCACTGCAAGCTTGGTGTTTACAATACAAACCCAAAATCATTGTGATCTCTGAATCGTGGCTAACCCGCAAAATACCTGACTCTGCCATTGCAATACATGGATATTCATGCCATAGAAATGATAGAGCAAAGAGAGGAGGTGGCATTGTAATTTATGTTGACAATTCCACAAAGTTCACCCCCTTACAAAAATCTAGCTCTCCTGCCACCTTTGATTTCCTTTCTGGCAAAATTGAGATCCCGTGCAGTAAATCAATCATTGTTGCAGGAATCTACCGCCCACCAAGCTCCCCTGTGCATTCCATTTCGGACATAGCACAGCTCCTTAGTGAATCCATAACTCAAAACCCAAAAAGTGAAATTTTGGTTTTTGGAGATTTTAATATCGATTGGCTGAATCCAAAAAATAACAGTTGTCGCTCGCTGTTTAAATCTTTGCATCTAACGCAATTAATCTCCTCCCCAACTCGCATAAACATCAAAAGCCATAATCATACCCTGCTCGACTGGATTCTCTCCACTTCTCCCGACCGAATCCAGGAGGCAGGTGTTCTCCCTAACAATTTCAGTGACCACTGCTTAGTGTACTGCGTGCGCAAAATAAAGGCAACTAAATCCTCTCCCAAGGTTACAATCACCAGGTCCTTCAAAAAATTTAATCTTCAATCATTTCTAAATGACATCAAGAACCTCCCCTGGCACAGATTAAACCTAATCCCAGATCTAGACTCTGCAGTTGAATTCTTTCAGTCTGAACTCCTACAAGTTTGGAATTTACATGCACCGCTGCGTAAGGTGAGAGTAAAAGGAGCACACTTGAATTGGATCACAGCTGACCTCATTCAAATGTACCAATTTCGGGATTCATTGTGGTCAAAGTTCAAGCATACTGGCTCTATGAATGATCACTGTGTATATAGAAAATGGCGAAATATATGTACTAAACAAACAAAATTGGCTAAGGCGCAATATTTCTGTGAAAATCTGAACAATAATATATGTAACCCTAGAAAGTTTTGGAAACTCATAAATAACTTACAAAATCCACCAATCCACTCCCAACCCTCCACTGTCAATGTGGATAACCAAAACCTGCAACTCCCCTTAGAAGTAGCAAATGCCTTTAACAATTATTTTGTAGGATGCTCCACCACCCTGATTGACAAACTAATAAATGGCACGCATCCTGAAGCTACAAATGTGGATCAGGCCCCACTAAAACAGCAAAGACCCAATATAGAAAAGTTCAATTTTAGACCTGTACCCTTCAATGTCATTAAGAAACACCTCGATAATCTAAAAATGAAAAACCAGTCAGGACCTGATCAAATCCCAGCAATGCTGTTGAAGCTCAGTGCGCCGGCAATTGCTAAGCCTGTTGCAACCCTAATTAACGAATCCTTGGTGTCTGGATACATACCCAAACTCTGGAAAACTGCAAGAGTAGTGCCTATTCATAAAAGTGGGGAGTTAACCTTGGTTTCTAACTATCGTCCTATATCACTGCTCCCTGTATTGTCAAAAATCCTAGAAAAATGCGTCCATACGCAATTATGCGAGTATTACCAACTTTCTAACTATCTGACCCCTGATCAATCAGGTTTCAGACCGAATCACTCCACTACAACTGCCCTCCTAAAAGTTTGCAACGACATCCAAACTGCCATGGAACAAGGAGACCTAACTGGAGCTATTTTCCTTGATTTTGCAAAGGCTTTTGACACAGTGGACCATGACCTACTACTTCTCAAACTAAAAAACTCTGGTATTGCTGATCACCCGTTAACCTGGTTTAAATCATATGTATCGGATCGATCACAATATGTCTCTGTCTCTAACATTGACTCCCTCCCTCTCCCAGTCACGTGTGGTGTTCCCCAAGGTTCCATTCTCGGCCCCCTACTATTCACATTATTTATAAATGATTTGCCTAATGTCTGCAAATCCTCAACTGTACACATGTACGCAGACGACACGGTAATCTATGCAAACAAATCTGATCTGCTGCAGCTTGAAACAGTGCTCCAAGACCAGTTCACAGAGGTAGAAAAGTGGATCTCGAAAAACAAACTCTTCCTAAACACTGACAAAACGGTCACAATGATCTTTGGAATGGGACCTAAAATACATAAATTACAAAATTCCCATCTTCGCATCAAAACAAAATCCAATTGCACGCTGACCGCAGTCCACTCTTTTAAATACTTAGGTATGTTGTTAGACCCCAATCTATCTTTTGGACTCCACATAGAAAAAATTGCCTCTAAACTTTATCCAAAACTAGGTGCCCTGTACAGAAACAAATCTTGCCTCAGCCCTACAGTAAAGGAAAAGATTGTACAGCAAATGCTGATGCCTATCTTGGATTATGGGGACATAGTATATGCACCTGCTCCACAAACTCACCTTAATAAACTAAATACGTTATATAACTCGCTCTGCCGCTTTGTGCTACAATGTAACTACAGGACCCACCATTGTGACATGCTAAAAGAACTAAACTGGCTGTCGCTAGAATCCAGACGCACCCTCCATCTTTCCTGCCTTGTCTTTAAGAGCCTTTCTGGGAAGCTCCCACCCTACCTGAGCAGAATGCTCTCCCCTGCTATTCCCACCTCCTATAACCTCCGATCCAATAACAGCACATTATTTAGCTTGCCTCAATACAAAAAAAAAGCAGCTCGATCCTCCTTTTCCTACAGAGCGCCACAATTATGGAATGACCTCCCTCACACTTTAAAAACTTCCCCAAGCCTAAAATCCTTTAAGAGATCCCTCTATACATATCTCAAAACAGAATGCTCCTGTCATGGTTGATTAAATATTTCATACCTGCTCTATGTTAAATGTTTGCATATAATGTGTATTTTTATTATTGTTTTTGTATTTTATTGTACCCTATTGTATCAATGCAATGTTTTGTGATCCCAGGACATACTTGAAAACGAGAGAAATCTCAATGTATCCTTCCTGGTAAAATATTTTATAAATAAATAAATAAATAAAGTGAGGAACATTGGAAAGTGAGATATGTACAGTTCATATACAATAAAACATATAAATATTTAGTTTATGTGCAACTCATTTGTCTCACATAACATGTAACCAGAGTTTTGAAGTCCTGCTAACCCGACGTGCGTTAAATTAAATTGCGCTCAAGCAAACGTGTTTTATTTCAATTTGTAATACGTGTGCTATTTCTGTTGCACGCAAAAAAAACGAGATCGCTTGTGCACTACAGTTAGTGCGCCACTCGGAATCTAGCCCAATGTAATTACCCTAGCCATATTGAATGACATTAAGGGGCTGATTTATTAAATGTCGGGCGGACATGATTTGCTGCATCTTAAATCATGTTTCCGGCGAGCCAGAAGGCTCGCACGGAATAAGCAGCATCCGCTCGTTGCTAAATGTACTCCTATGAATCAACATCACCAAACAGATACAAACTCTACCTGCTCAGTTAAAAAATTTAATCATTTCCAAATTTACACTAATAAAAGGGATCAAAATCAATAACGCAACAAACACACATTCCTTTTTACTGAAAATGCCCCCTGCTCAAGGACATACACACATATATTTCTATGATTTTGGAGCACAGCAGGTTAGTTGCAATACCCATTAGTATCACTACACCCTATCATTATAAATAAATCAATGAACATACAGACCCTTTAACCTGTGATGTAATTGCTAACCTCCCAAAACTGCCATTTTGTTTGTGTTTGTAAAAATTGAAATGCGCATTTGTCCATTTCAAATTAAATACAAGTATTTTTGCTATTTATTTCCATAAGCAAAAATGCTTCTAGTAACAGTTACTACTGTTTTCCAGCGGCATATGCACATATCCTGTAATGGCTGTAGCACCAGTATTCAAACAAGCCTGCTTAGGGAGCTGGCGGTGGTCTATTGCGTCTTTTAAAACTTAGGGGCTGATTTATTAAAGTGCGAGCGGACATGATACAATGTAGCGTATCATGTCCGCCGCACATCGATAAATGCCAAAAGCATACGCTGTTGGCATTTATCATTGCACAAGCAGTTCTTGTGCAGTGCTTGTGCAATGCCGCCCCCTGCAGATTCGTGGCCAATCGGCCACCAGAAGGGGGTGTCAATCAGCCCAATAGTATAGGATCGGGCAAATTGATGTCCACAGCCTCAGAGCAGGCGGACAAATTATGGAGCAGTGGTCTTTAGACCGCTGCTTCAGAACTACTGTTTCTGGCGAGACTGAAGGCTGGCATGGAAACAGGGGCATCAAGCTGTATTCAGAGCTTGATAAGTTGGCCCCTTAATATGTCTCATACAAGCTACTACTGACAGAGGGCAAGATTACAAGGCGCACGGTAAATCAGTTTTGAAAACACCGCTCGCGTTCCAGCTTTTTCGCATTTGGGTTTGCGCAGCTATTACAAGTTGCAAAATAATTTATTTTACGGGTGTGTTAAGCCGCATAATCCATCAGGCAAATCGTGTGCAAGTTCATGTATTCTCCAAATAAATCAATGGAGAAGACAAATAGAAAAAGAAAAAAAAACGAATCTGTTTTGCAAAGCCCATGACGTAGTTTCCTCGAAAAGTGTTCAAGAAAATGTGAATATTTAATATTGCGAAAATGCTTTCGTAAACGGAATATGTTCTATTTATTTATAAATAAATATTTCTCTATATGTGATGATTTTTGGACAGATATATCCATTCATTGCGAGATATGTATATGAATATGTATATGTCTACATATCTTGAGATCTATATGTAAAATTCATCTCCGATATTGTTTAATATGCATAAGATTGTAATGTGACATGATACGCTTGCGCTCTAATCGAGCTTAAAGGTACACTCAATCAAAATTAAACTTTCATTATTCAGATTGAGCATGCCATTTTAAACAACTTTCCAATTTACTTCCATTAACAAAATGTGCACAGTCTTTTTATATTTAAACTGTTTGAGTCACCAGCTCCTACTGAGCATGTGCAAGAATAAGCGTGTATGCATTTGTGAATGACTGATGGCTGTCACATGGTACGTGTATGCATTTGTGATTGGTTGATGGCTGTCACATGGTATAGGGGGAGTGGAAAAAGACATAACTTTTAAAATTGTCAGAAAAAAAAATCTACTACTCATTTGAAGTTTAGACTAAGTGCTATTGCATTGTCTTGTTATCTTACATTTGTTGATTATGCAAATCTACTGTGTTGACTGGTCCTTTAAAGTAAACTTTTAACACAGTCAGGTTAGCGCACGTATTACAACTTTCAGGACTTCCTCTCTCAAAAAACTTCAATAGATTGTGTAGTTAAAAAAAACAACCTAATTTTTATTGCTTGTGTGATAACCCCACACCGCATTAGACCCACTGCACTAACCCCAAAAGGTAGTTATGCATATTTTACATTCCAATATTATTCACATAGAAGAAAATGTTTTTATTTATATTTATATATATATATGATTTTTTCTATATATATATCTATACTTCTATATGAATATGTACACGTATATATAAATAACAAGTAGAAGCACTCAACTAGAAATGAACAACAGCTCAATAGATGTTCTCTAGCAACTTGCAACCAGAGAACAGCCTCTTTTTCCCCAGTTGTGCTTTTTACAGAGAAGTATATCAGTCTGCCGATTTATTAAGTAGCGTATGCTGCTCATTCCACGCGAGCCTTCCGGCTCTCTGGAATCAGAAGTTAAGAAGCAGCGGTCGTAAGACTGCTGCTCCTTAACCCGTCCGCCACCTCGGAGGTGGCGGACTGCACTCATCCCAATCCGATCGGGATGATTGACAGTTCCTTCTAGCGGCCGCAAATGTGCAGGGGGCGGCATTGCACAAGCATTTCACAAGAAATGCTTGTGCAATTATAAATGCCAACAGCGTATGCTTGCTGCATTTATCGATGTCGGCCGGACACGATTCGCTACAGCGAATCGTCTGCCCGCCATTTGTTAAATATACCCCCTAGAGTCATATTTTACATTTATGCAGGTAGATATATATACATATTTACAAATAAAAAGTTGGAATGTAAAATATTTACAGTAAAACACATTAACATATATTTAAAATGTTAAAATTAATTAAAAATAATTTTTCATGTTTCAATGTATTTGACTGGAAATGGCTCCAAAATGTGTGTATATATATATATATATATATATATATATATATATATATATATATATATATATATATATATGTGTGTGTGTGTGTGTGTGTGTGTGTACAAAGGCAATCCTTGAACAAGGGCTGAATAGATCCAAAACGTAGCTATTTTTCTTGTATTCCATGTCGCCTCAATAAAGGAACTTTTATTTGGAGAACAGTGCCATTACTGGAATGCTTTTTGTACACTTGTATGGAAGGAGCTGCAGGTCTCCAGTGAGTAACCTGCACTTAAGAAGAAGAATTGTGGTATTTAGTGAAAACAGGTGCTGTGATAACCATTACAGTTTATATTTATACTAGTTGGTAATCCTGCCCAGAGGGCAGTCTATATGTTGTAAATCCAACCCCCCAAGCTACAAAAAATAGAATTACAGAAAAAAAATAAACACATTATCCAAAATAAAAAAAGAAACAAAATAAACAAAATCCCTATAAAAATATGAAAATAAAAAGCCCCCCCAAAATAAAAAACCCATAATCTAATGCTAAACAACAAATAGTCCTTAAATGGGCTTTTTGTAGGACATTGCCCAAAGTGAAACAACTCTTTTACATTAAAAATAAACAGTCCCCCCTAACAGTAAAACCCCCCAACCACCAAACCCCCCAAAATAAAAGAAACCTAACACTAATAAACCTAATCTACCCATAGCTCTTTTTCCAAGTGCCCAAAAAACCCTAAGTTTAAAAAAAAAAAAACCTAACACTAAAGCCCCAAATATGTACTCATGGTTTCAGAAGTCCAGCGGAGAAGGTCTTCTTCCAGACGGGTCCATCATCTTCATCCACAGCAAAAGCGGAGCGGAGCGAAGGTCCAGTGCTGTCTTCCCAGATGTGGTGATCTGCAGCGGCGGCGGTACTCTGCAGCGGCGGTCCTCAGCGACATGGAGGCTACTCTTCATCCGATCGTCCGTGGTATACTGAAGAAAGAATGCAAGGTGGTACCGCAATCAATTTGGGGTACCTTGCATTCCTATTGGCTGAATTTTTGAAAACAGCCAATAGGATTAGAGCTACTAAAATCTTAATGGCTGTTCAAATCAGCCAATAAGATTTCAGTAGCTCTCATTTCATTGGCTGCTGAATTTTTCAAAACAGCCAATAGAATGAGAGCTACTGAAATCCTATTGGTTGTTCAAATCAGCCGATAAGATTCTCATCCTATTGGCTGATTTGAGAAATTTGAAAATTTCAGCCAATAGGAATTCAAGGTACCCTAATAAATATGGGGTACCTTGAAGATCGCATGAAGAGGAACCTTCACGCCGAGGAGTGGCACATCTGGGAAGACCGCTACAGACCTCCGCTCCGCGGCTGTTTGGCTTTTTTTTAACTTAGGTTTTTTTTGGGCACTTGGAAAAAAGAGCTAAATGCCCTTTTCAGGCCAATGGGTAGATTAGGTTTATTAGTGTTAGTTTTTTTTATTTTGGGGGGTTTGGTGGGTGGGGTTTTTTACTGTTAGGGGGGGACTTTGTTTATTTTTAATGTAAAAGAGCTGTTTAACTTAGTACAATGCCCTACAAAAAGTCCTTTTAAGGATTATTGGTAGTTTAGCATTAGATTAGGGGGTGTTTTTATTTTGGGGGGCTTTTTTATTTTCATAAGGATTAGGTTTAATTTTTTAATTTTGAAAAATGTGTTTATTATTTTTTGTAATGTTAGCCTTTTTTATTTTTTGTTATTAGATTAATCTAATGTAATTTTTTTTTGTATTTTTTATTGTTATGTAGTTTATTTTTATTGTAATTAAGGGGTTAATTTAGGGGGTGTTAGGTTAGGGGGCTTAGTCATTAAATTAGTTTTTTGCGTTGTGGGGGTTGGCGGTATAGGAGTTAATAGGTAAATTAAGTTTAATGCGTTGTGGGGGGTTGGCGGTTTAGGGGTTAATAGATGTATTAGGTAGTTTGCAATGTTGGGGTTTGCGGATTTAGGGGTTAATAATTTTATTAGGTAGTTGTTTTTTTTTTTCTTAATACTTTGTGCGGGCAGTTAGTTTATTTTTTTCTTAATACTTCGTACGGGCGGTTAGGTTTTTTTTTTTTAAATACTTATTGCGGGCGCTTATGTGTTTTTTTTTCATACTTATTGCGGGCAGTTTTTTTGCTGCATTTCGGTGGATTCCCGAAAATGGCAGGTGGATTCTTTCACCACCCTGCTATTTTTGGAATCCACCTGGATGCAGCGAATCTGCATCCAGGTGGAATCCGAAAATAGCAGGGTGGTGAAAGAATTCTTTTGGCTGGCTGCCTCGCGCTGCCAACATTCCTTTGAGGATGTGTGCGCAACTGCCGACGGCGACAGACATTACAAACGCAATTATAGTAGATATATATATATATATATATATATATATATATAATGTGCATATACATATTTAACCCTTATAAAACATTTTTATTATTTATATAAAATATTTTGATCAGAAAGTGTATATATGAGTGTAATAGTTTATATATATTTTAATGTGTTTATGTTTACAATAGGTCTTCAGGCGTGTTAATCCATTGTGCGCAGATTTTGTTTGTGCTTGAGCGCACCCGTTAATTTTAACCTGCACTAACGTTGGCGCAGAACTTGTAATCTAACCCTGTGTGCTTATATGTACAGAAATGGAGCAAACAAGGTGAAAGGAAAATTATATTCAAATACTCCTGATATTTTAAAACATTTGGTAAAAAAATAAATCTGTTTTGAGAGTAAATTTGTGTTGACTGAAAAGTAACATTTACTATAAATTATTCAACTAAGTACATAGGATGAGCACAAAGCAAGGTCACAAACAGTAAGCACGTTGTACGTAATCCTCCTCCCCTAGTGCATCTGACCTGCACTATAAATTATGCTGAAAGTAAACACAATACAGGACAATCAATAGAGCTCAGCGGAGTGAGGCTCCGAGAGAATAGAGGATATAAGAAAATAATGTCCCATCTCTGCAGGTGTGGAAGCAATAAATAGCTTAGGCACAGAATCAATAAAATTACAGTGATAGATGAGAGCTTAATAAGATAATGTTCATTATCCAGCTCTCCAAAGCCGGTCTCTGAGCACTTTAGCAGCATGGTCTCCAATAAAGAAAATGTCCACAGTCTGGTGTCACTTTCATTATTCTGTTGTCATCATTTCACATTTTCCAGTACCAGGCCATGCATTTAGTTTTTTTTTTACTCCATGTTGCTCAGGAAACAGAATCTAATGGTAAATAAGAGTTCTTCTGCGGTGGGTCGATACCATATTGCTCATATTGCTGTACTGGAAGGTAGAAATATACCTGAAAAACATCTAATTAACTCTTTGAGAGCATATATGAAATATGATATTTAGTTTATTTATTTATTTTTTACACTGGATTCATGACCATGGCAGTTATTTCTGATTTTCAAATTCGATTTCTGTTCTTTTATGTAGCTTCATATATGTTGTGTTTATCAGAAAGATGAGGTTTAGATTTTTTTTGTTTATAAAAGAGGGGGTACCCCACAGCGCAACCCTAAAGATACTTCAGGCTGTTCCAAAATACAACTCTCTCTAATGGTTGTAACAAGATAAATATACAAAAATGAAAAAATATGGAACAGCGCTACTATAGCAAGAAAGATCAATCAATACGAAAAAAGAGTGAAATGTATTTCTAATTGTAACAATGTTTTATTAACACATATAGTAATAACTCCATAAATTAAATAAATAAATAAGTGACCGGTCACTGATAAAATATCTACTAATAACATTTTTTTTATTATAAAGTGTAAATACAATACCAATATAAAGCCTCCTAACTACGTTTAGCACTGTACGCTCTATACTTTATAGCAGGCTTACACAATATAGATCATAAAAATCCCCAGTCTCACACCGTGTATAGGGCAATAAGCATTTGAAAAGTCACTGTTTTGTAATGTCCAATGTCCATTTGGAGACTTTCCTTCACCAGCAACAAGTGGGAGACCTGTTAAGCAGGTGTTTTAATTCAGTTGCCAGGTCTGTGTTGAGGAAAGGTGTGTTATTTTTCCAAAAGATGGTATATAACTTTGAACTGTGAGAACAGGATTGGACATTAAAAAACAGTGACCTATGAGCTATATCGTATAAGCCTGCTATAAAGTATAGAGCGTACAGTGCTAAACCTAGTTAGGAGGCTTTTTATTGGTATTGTATATACACTTTATAATAAAAACATTTTTTATTAGTAGTTATTTTATCAGTGACCGGTCACTTATTTATTTATTTAATTTATGGAGTTATTACTATATGTGTTAATAAAACATTATTACAATTAGAAATACATTTCACTCTTTTTTCTTATTGATTGATCTTTCTTGCTATAGCAGCGCTGTTCCATATTTTTTCATTTTTGTATATTTAGATTTTTTTGTTAATCTCTCTGGAGGCTACGGAGTTAACAATGTTTTACACCGTTTATTTAAGAGGCTAATCTATTTCCACTCACTAACTAGCTAAGGTCTAGATTACGAGTGGAGCACAATATTGCGCTTTCGCAAGGGCGATATTTGTGATCCACTCAGTAATACTAGCGCACGTAAATGTGTGCTGGTATTATAAGTTAGGCACGATGCGAACGCGACCTCATATTCGCATTGCCTGGAAGCCGTGTGCTCACTAAATCACGTTTCCATAGGCTCCAATGGGAGCCGTTCTTATTCCATGAGACACTGCAAAGCACCTAGCACAGCGCAGGGGGCAATTAGCGCAACGTTGGGCAGCAAAATGAAAATATATATGTATACTGAAAACACAGTCACCTATATACCGCAATATAAAGGCACTCTCACCCCACATCCCCTCACTTTAACCCCTTATAACTGCTTTGTGCAGTTTAAAACAAAAATAAAAAATAAAGATTAGATTAAAAGAAAACTGTTTGTAATCTGTTTAGTAATCTAGCCCTATTAAAAAACATTTTTTTTTAAAGGGACATTATTTTATTTATAATTCAGATAGAACATGCAGCTTTCTAGTTTATATATATTATCACATTTTCTTTGTTCTATTTGTTATCTTTTGTTAAAACACAGGGACTCAGGAGCATACACGTGTCTGGAGCACTGTAGGGGTTTTGCAAGAATGTTATCCATTTGCAAGAACACTAGATGGCATGTAGTGCTTTAGACACTTACCTATTTTTAGGTTTCATATCCCTTTAAAAGAATCTCACTGGCCAATAAGTAGAATTAAAGTGACACAGCCCACAAGCATAAAAACATTAATGTCCATTTCATTGTTAGTTACACTTAGAACGTGAAGGGCTAGTTTATAAGTGAAGCACTATTTGAACGTGTACCCATAAAGGGGCAAACTTGAAGTTTACGGGCACACGTTATATAACCAGCCATTACAAGTGACTGGTTAATTTTCCCGCAAGATTGCAGTAGCATTTTGCGCTAATTGTAATTAATCAGAGGTCAGACCTCCCATTGGAGCCTTAGCGTGAGGTCACATTCGCATTGCATCTGACTTGTAATACCAGTGCACATTTGCGTCCGCTGGTGTTACTGAGTGGAGCTCAAATATCGCGCTCGCAAAATCACTGTGTTTCCATATGACAAATTTTATGGCTAATTTATTTTGCCACCTTTTCCAGTAATTTAATTTTGAAAATGTAAAATTGTAGCTTTTCCAATCCTGAGAATTGAAAGAGCAAAGGACAAGTTTCATAAGCACCTATCTGTCCCTAAATAATGGAGATTTTATTAACACAGTGACCGTAGCAAGCCCTCTCATCTGCAGTCTCAAGTCTAGATTGGCTCTTACAAGTGGTGCGTTCCTTCAAGAGGAAAATAGTGGGTGGAGTAGTTCAGACTGCTGATATGTTAATCTGTTAGAAGACTGCAGTGAAAATATAATTAGAAGGTGTTTACTGTCCGTTTAACATTCTAGAGAACAGTGCTGTCGCTATAATGGCTGGTGCCCTATGTTCCCCTTGAAAAGGGGCTTCCCACCACCATTCTGCCCAAAAACTGCTGCAACTCCAGAGAGCCCCGCCTGTGGCGCAACCTACTCCGTATGGGGTATGCCCAGTACCACCCATGGCATATCTATTTCTACTTATTGAAACCATCACCTGTTGTTCTCAAGGACACAACTATTTTAATGGACTGAGCCTACAGAAAGAGCAGCCCTCCTTGTCTTATCTCTCTCTAGAAATAAATGCAAATTGTTAGTTATTACATTGTGAATTATGGTTGTGGGGGTTCATCGAGCAAAACCTCTAGCTCCTACCTCCCACCGTGAGGTTGTTTTCTATTGCTGCCTCATGTTTACATAGTGTTTCTAAAACGAATACTGCAGTAATCACATTTTCAGTATAGGTGGCTGTTTCAAATTGCAAAATAATGGCAATTCACAGTTGTTTCTTAAACTCCTGCTAGTAAAATGGATCATTGAGTACACATTAAAGGGGAGAACAGTACAGTGTCCCTATAAGGGAACTGAAGTGGTATAAATAGCACAAAGCCCAAAATTTTCTTTCATGATTCCGATAGAACACACAATTTTAAACAACTTTCTAATTTACTTCTATTATCTAATTTGCTTAATTATCTTGGTATCATTTGTTGAAGAAGCAGTAATACACTACTGGGAGATAGTTAATGCATTGGGTGAGCCAATAGCATGAGGAATTTATGTGCAACCACCAATGAGCATCTTCTGAGTCTACCTAGGTATCCCTTTCAAGAAAGAATATCAAGAGAACAAAATAAATTAGATAATTGGAGTAAATCGGAAAGTTATTTAAAATCACATCATGATTTACTGTCATGTAGGCATATAGGAACATACTCTCTTTTTTTACAAGCAATAAAATAACCACCTACTAAGGGATAGCTTACGAGTGGAGCGCTATTTATTGCTCCAGCTCGTGCATTAACTCTGCTAGAAGAAAGCTTTTGGCGCACGTCAGGTAAGTTGAAAGTAAAAAAATGTCACTTGCATGCAAAAAGTCGATGTTAGAATAATGCGTTAACGTATTCCCCCATAGAATTCAATGGAGCAAGAAAAAATCCTAACACCCTACTCGCACGCTTGCATATTCTCAAGTGCGCTAATCCTACATGAAAATATTAATTTCTTTCATGTAATTGGCAAGAGTCCATGAGCTAGTGACGTATGGGATATACATTCCTACCAGGCGGGGCAAAGTTTCCCAAACCTCAAAATGCCTATAAATACACCCCCCACCACACCCACAATTCAGTTTTACAAACTTTGCCTCCTATGGAGGTGGTGAAGTAAGTTTGTGCTAGATTTCTATGTTGATATGCGCTTCTCAGCATGCTGAAGCCCGGTTCCTCTCAGAGTGCAGTGAATGACAGAGGGATATGAAGGGAGTATTACCTATTGAATGCAATGGTCATCCTAACGGGGATCTATTTCATAGGTTCTTTGTTATCGGTCGTAGAGATTCATCTCCTACCTCCCTTTTCAGATCGACGATATACTCATATACCATTACCTCTACTGATTCTCGTTTCAGTACTGGTTTGACTATCTACTTTATGTAGATGAGTGTCTTTTAGGTAAGTATATTTTCCTTTATTAAGACACTCTCAGCTATGGTTTGGCACTTTATATGTAAAGTTCTAAATATAATGTTTGTACTTATATTTGCCATGATTCAGGTTTATCAGTATATTTCCTTTTTGCAGACTGTCAGTTTCATTTTGGGAAATGCACATAAAAAAAAAAATTCTTACCTGAAATTTTCAAATTGACTTTTTTTCTAAATTGCGGGCTGTTAGGCTAGTGGGTGTGCAAAATGCTATAATTTATTGCGTCATTCTTGGCGCAAGACTTTTTTGGTGCGAGAATTATGTTTGTTGACGTAATTTCATCATTTCCGGCGTCTTAGTTGGCCAAATATATTTTGTCAGTTGTGGGCATCATACTTGGCGCCAGACTTTTGACATTATTTAAGTCTTCATGTATTTTTGCTTCTGGTTTCCAGAGGCTTATTTTGTTTGCATTTTTTCCCATTCCTGAAACTGTCATATAAGGAAATTGATCATTTTGCTTTATATGTTATTTTTTCTCTTACATATTGCAAGATGTCTCAATCTGAACCTGTTTCAGAATCCACTATTGGAATCCTGCTGCCTGATGTCGGTTCTACCAAAGCTAAGTGCATTTGTTGTAAACTTGTGGTAACTGTACTTCCGGCTGTAATTTGTGATAGTTGTCATGACAAACTTTTACATGCAGACAATATTTCCATTAGTAGTAATCCATTAGCTGTTGTTATTCCTTCAACATCTATTGCTCTGGATATTACTGTTAATGTGAGAGAATTTGTTTCTAATTCTATTCAGAAGGCTTTGTCTGTCATATCACCTTCTAATAAACGTAAAAGGTCTTTTAAAACTTCTAATAAAATTGATGAATTTTTAAATGACCGACAACATTCTTATTTATCTATCTCTGATGAGGATCTATCTGGTTCAGAAGATTCTGCCTCAGATATTGACACTGACAAATCTTCATACTTATTTAAAATGGAGTATTTTCGTTCCTTATTGAAAGAGGTGTTGATTGCATTAGATATGGAGGAGACTAGTCCTCTTGATATTAAAACTAGTAAACGTTTAAATTCAGTTTTTAAACCTCATGTAGTTATTCCAGAGGTTTTTCCAGTTTCTGATGCTATTTGAGACGTAATTTCTAGGGAATGGAATAGAATGGGTACCTCTTTTACTCCTTCTTCAAGGTTTGAGAAGCAGTACCCTTTGCCATCTGATAGATTGGAGTTTTGGGAAAAGGTCCCCAAAGTTGATGGGGCCATCTCTACTCTTGCTAAAGTTTACGTACTACTATTCCTACGGCAGATATTACTTCTTTTAAAGATCCTTTAGATAGGAAACTTGAATCTTATCTAAGGAAGGCTTATTTATATTCAGGTCATCTTCTTAGGCCTGCTATTTCTTTGGCTGATGTTGCAGCTGCTTCAACTTTTTGGTTGGAAAACCTAGCGCAACAAGTATCAGATAATAATGTGTATAGCATTGTTAAAGGGACAGTCAACACCAGAATTTTTGTTGTTTAACCCCTTAACGACTGAGGACGTGCAGGGTACGTCCTCAGAAAAAAGGCAGTTAATGCCTGAGAACGTACCCTGCACGTCCTCAGTGTGGAAAGCAGCTGGAAGCGATCCTGCTCGCTTCCAGCTGCTTTCCGGTTATTGCAGTGATGCCTCGATATGGAGGCATCCTGCAATAACCTTTCACGGCCATCCGATGCAGAGAGAGCCACTCTGTGGCCCTCTCTGCACCGGACATCGATGGCCGGTATCGTTGGTGGGTGGGAGCCGGTATGGGAGGTGGGTGGCGGCCATCGATGGCCCTGGTCATGTGGAGGGGGGCGGGATCGTGGGCGGGGGAGTCCGGGGGCGCGCGCGGGCGTGCGCACGTGCACGAGGGGGCGGGGGCGGGCGCGTGCACGGGGAGGGAGCGGGTGGGAACCGCTACACTACGGAAAAAATGTGTCCCCAAAACACAAAGTGGGACAAATAAAAAAGCCCTTGTGTGATTTAGGTGGTGGGGGGGGTGGGGGGCGATTGAGCTACACTACAGAAATTAAAAAAAAATAATAATAAACAGTTGATTGTTCAAAATGGGTACTGGCAGACAGCTGCCAGTACCCAAGATGGCCCCCAATAAGGCTGAGAGGGAGGCGTAGAGAGCTGTTTTGGGGGGGATCAGGGAGGTTGGGGGTTAAGGGGGGGATCCTAAACACAGCATATGTAAATATGCTTTTTTTTTTTTTTTCTTTAAAAAAAAAAACTTTTATTTTAGTACTGGCAGACTTTCTGCCAGTACTTAAGATGGCGGGGACAATTGTGGGGTGGGGGAGAGAAGGGAGCTGTTTGGGAGGGATCAGGGGATGGGATGTGTCAGGTGGGAGGCTGATCTCTACACTAAAGCTAAAATTAACCCTGCAAGCTCCCTACAAACTACCTAATTAACCCCTTCACTGCTAGCCATAATACACGTGTGATGCGCAGCAGCATTTAGCGACTTTCTAATTACCATAAAGCAACGCCAAAGTCATATATGTCTGCTATTTCTGAACAAAGGGCATCCCAGAGAAGCATTTACAACCATTTGTGCCATAATTGCACAAGCTGTTTGTAAATAATTTCAGTGAGAAACCTAAAATTGTGAAAAAATTAACATTTTTTTTTACTTTGATCGCATTTGGCGGTGAAATGGTGGCATGAAATATACCAAAATGGGCCTAGATCAATACTTGGGGTTGTCTACTACACTACACTAAAGCTAAAATTAACCCTAGAAGCTCCCTACATGCTCCCTAATTAACCCCTTCAATGCTGGGCATAATACACGTATTGTGCGCAGTGGCATTTAGCAGCCTTCTAATTACCAAAAAGCAAAGCCAAAGCCATATATGTCTGCTATTTCTGAACAAAGGGGATCCCAGAGAAGCATTTACAACCATTTATGCCATAATTGCACAAGTTGTTTGTAAATAATTTCAGTGAGAAACCTAAAGTTTGTGAAAAAATTTGTGAAAAAGTGAACAATTTTTTTTATTTGATCGCATTTGGCGGTGAAATAGTGGCATGAAATATACCAAAATGGGCCTAGATCAATACTTTGGGATGTCTTCTAAAAAAAAATATATACATGTCAATAGATATTCAGGGATTCCTGAAAGATATTAGTGTCCCAATGTAACTAGCGCTAATTTTGAAAAAAAGTGGTTTGGAAATAGCAAAGTGCTACTTGTATTTATGGCCCTATAACTTGCAAAAAAAGCAAAGAAGATGTAAACATTGGGTATTTCTAAACTCAGGACAAAATTTAGAAACTATTTAGCATGGGTGTTTATTGGTGGTTGTAGATGTGTAACAGATTTTGGGGGTCAAAGTTAGAAAAAGTGTGTTTTTTTCCATTTTTCCTTCATATTTTATAATGTTTTTTATAGTAAATTATAAGATATGATGAAAATAATGGTATCTTTTGAAAGTCCATTTAATGGCGAGAAAAACGGTATATAATATGTGTGGGTACAGTAAATGAGTAAGAGGAAAATTACAGCTAAACACAAACACCGCAAAAATGTAAAAATAGCCTTGGTCCCAAACGGACAGAAAATGGAAAAGTGCTGCGGTCATTAAGGGGTTAAAAAGAAAGATAATCCCTTTATTACCCATTCCCCAGTTTTGCATATCCAACACAGTTATAATAATACATGTTTTACCTCTGTAATTATCTTGTATCTAAGCCTCTGCTGACTGCCCTCTTATTTCAGTTCTTTTGACAGACATGCAGTTTAGCCAATCAGTGCTCACTCCTAGGTCACTTTACATGCATGAGCTCAATGTTATTTATATGAAACATGTGAACTAATGCCCTCTAGTGGTCAAAATGTATTCAGATTAGAGGCAGTCTTCAAGGTCTAAGAAATTAGCATATGAACCTCCTAGGTTTAGCTTTCAACTAAGAATACCAAGAGAACAAAGCAAAATTGGTGATAAAAGTACATTGGGAAGTTGTTTAAAATTGCATGCCCTATTTAAATCATGAAAAGTTTTTTTTGGACTTGACTGTCCCTTTAAGTTTATTCAACATGCTAATAATTTCTTTTGTGATACCATTTTTGATATCATTAGAATTGATGTCAGATATATGTCTTTAGCTATATTAGCTAGAAGAGCTTTATGGCTTAAATCTTGGCATGCTGATATGATTTCTAAATCAACGTTGCTATCTCTCTCTTTCCAAGGTAATAAATTATTTGGTTCTCAGTTGGATTCAATTACTTCAACTGTCACTGGGGGGAAGGGAGCTTTTTTGCCTCAGGATAAAAAATCTAAGGGTAAATTTAAGGCTGCTAACCGTTTTCGTTTCTTTCGACAAAATAAGGAACAGAAACCTGATCCTTCCCCTAAGGGAACGGTTTCCAATTGGAAGCCTTCTTCAGTCTGGAAAAAATCCAAGCCATTTAAAAGATCTAATTCAGCCCCCAAGTCCGCATGAAGGTGCGGCCCTCATTCCAGCTCAGCTGGTTGGGGCAGACTAAAATTTTTCAAGGATGTTTGGATCAATTCAATCCAAAATCATTGGATTCAGAACATTTTTTTTCAAGGGTACAGAATAGGTTTCAAAGTAAGACCGCCTGTGAAAAGTTTCTTTCTCTCACGCATTCCAGTGAACCCAGAAAAGGCTCAGGCTTTCCTGAAGTGTGTTTCAGACCTGGAGGTATCTGGGGTAATTGTGTCAGTTCCTGTTCAGGAACGGGGTCTGGGGTTTTATTCAAATCTGTTCATTGTCCCAAAGAAGGAGAATATTTTCAGACCAGTTCTGAATCTAAAAATTTTGAATCGTTATGTGAGAATACCAACATTAAAAATGGTGACTATAAGGACTATTCTGCCTTTTGTTCAGCAAGGGCATTATATGTACACAATAGACTTACAGGATGCATATCTTTATATTCCGATTCATCCAGATCACCATCAGTTCCTGAGATTCTCTTTTCTAGACAAGCATTACCAATTTGTTGCTCTTCCTTTTGGCCTAGCGACAGCTCCAAGGATCTTTTCAAAGGTTCTCGGTGCCCTACTCTATGTAATCAGAGAGCGGGGTATTGCGGTGTTTCCTTATTTGGACGATATCTTGGTACTTGCTCAGTCTTTACATTCTGCAGAATCTCACATGAATCAACTAGTGTTGTTTCTTCAAAAATATGGTTGGAGGATCAATTTACCAAAAAGTTATTTGACTCCTCAGACAAGGGTAACCTTTTTAGGTTTCCAAATAGATTAAGTATCCATGACTTTGTCTCTAACAGACAAGAGATGTCTGAAATTGGTTGCAGCTTGTCAGAACCTTCAGTTTCAATCATTCCCTTCAGTAGCTATGTACATGGAGGTTTTAGGTCTTATGACTGCAGCATCGGACGCGATCCCCTTTGCTTGTTTTCACATGAGAGCTTTGTATGCTGAATCAATGGTGCAGGGATTATACAAGGATATCACAATTAATATCCTTAAATCCCAATGTTCGACTATCTCTGACTTGGTAGTTAGATCACCATCGTTTAGTTCAAGGGGCCTCTTTTGTTCGTCCAACCTGGACTGTGACCACAACAGTTGCAAGTCTTTCAGGTTGGGGAGCTGTCTGGGGATCTCTGACAGTGTAGGGGGTTTGGAAATCTCAAGAGGCGAGATTACCAATCAATATTTTGTAACTCCGTGCGATTCTCAGAGCTCTTCAGTTTTGGCCTCTTCTGAAGAGAGAACAGTTTATTTGTTTTCAGACAAACAATGTCACATCCGTGGTGTATGTCAATCATCAAGTTGGGACTCACAGTCCTCAAGCTATGAAAGAAGTATCTCAGATACTTGCTTGGGCTGAATCCAGCTCCTGTCTAATTTCTGCGGTCCATATCCCAGGTATAGACAATTGGGAAGTGGATTATCTCAGTCGCCAGACTTTACATCCGGGAGAGTGCTCTCTTCACCCAGATGTGTTTTTTCAGATTGTTCAGATGTGGGGGCTTCCAGAAATAAATCTGATGGCTTCTCATCTAAACAGGAAACTTCCCAGGTATCTGTCCAGGTCCAAGGATCCTCAGGCGGAAGCAGTGGATGCATTGACACTTCCTTGGAGTTATCAACCTGCTTATATCTTTCCGCCTCTAGTTCTTCTTCCAAAAGTGATTTCCAAAATCATAATGGAGCGTTCATTTGTACTGCTGGTGGCTCCAGCATGGCCATACAGGGTTTTGGTATGCGGATCTTGTTCGAATGTCCAGTTGCCAACCTTGGCCACTTCCGTTAAGGCAAGACCTTCTATCTCAAGGCCCATTTTTCCATCAGGATCTCAAATCATTAAGTTTGAAGGTATGGAGATTGAACGCTTAGTGCTTAGTCATAGAGGTTTCTCTGATTCAGTGAATAATACTGTGTTGCAGGCTCATAAATCTGTGTCTAGAAAGATTTATTACCGAGTTTGGAAGACTTGCATTTCATGGTGTACTTCTTATAAATTCTCTTGGCATTCTTTTAGAATTCCTAGAAATTTAAAGTTTCTTCAGTATGGTTTAGTTAAGGGTTTGTCTGCAAGTTCCTTGAAAGGACAAATCTCTGCTCTTTCTGTTCTGTTTCACAGAAAAATTGCTAATCTTCCTGATATTCATTGTTTTGTACATGCTTTGGTTCATATCAAGCCTGTCATTAAATCAATCTCTCCTCCTTGGAGTCTTAATTTGGTTTTGAAAGCTTTACAGGCTCCTCTGTTTGAGCCTATGCATTCTCTGGACATTAAATTACTTTCTTGGAAAGTATTGTTCCTTTTGGCCATCTCTTCTGCTAGAAGAGTTTCTGAATTATCTGCTCTTTCTTGTTAGTCTCCTTTTCTGATTTTCCATAAGGATAAGGCGGTCTTGCGGACTTCATTTAAATTTTTACCTAAGGTTGTGAATTCCAACAACATTAGTAGAGAAATTGTTGTCCCTTCATTGTGTCCTAATCCTAAGAATTCTCTGGTGAGATTTTTACATTCTTTGGATGTGGTAAGAGCTTTGAAATATTATGTTGAAGCTACTAAAGATTTCAGAAAGACTTCTAGTCTATTTGTTATCTTTTCTGGTTCTAGGAAAGGTCAGAAGGCTTCTGCCATTTCTTTTGCATCTTGGTTAAAGCTTTTGATTCATCATGCTTATTTGGAGTCGGGTAAATCCAAGCCTCAGAGGATTACGGCTCATTCTACTAGGTCAGTTTCCACTTCCTGGGCTTTTAAGAATGAAGCTTCTGTTGATCAGATTTGCAAAGCAGCAACTTGGTCTTCTTTGCATACTTTTACTAAATTCTACTATTTTGATGTTTTGTCTTCTTCAGAAGCAGTTTTAGTAGAAAAGTACTTCAGGCAGCTGTTTCAGTTTGATTCTTCTGCTAATAATTTCAGTTTTTTTCATTATAAGATTAAAACGTTTGATTTGGGTTGTGGATTAATTTTTCAGCGGAATTGGCTGTCTTTATTTTTATCCCTCCCTCTCTAGTGACTCTTGCGTGGAGTTCAACATCTTTGGTATTTGCTATCCCATACGTCACTAGCTCATGGACTCCAATTACATGAAAGAAAACATAATTTATGTAAGAATTTACCTGATAAATTAATTTCTTTCATATTGGCAAGAGTCCATGAGGCCCACCCTTTTTATGGTGGTTATGATTTTTTTATATAAAGCACAATTATTCCAATTCCTTGTTGATGCTTTCACTCCTTTCTTATCACCCAACTTCTTGGTTATTCGTTAAACTGAATTGTGGGTGTAGTGGGGGGGGGTGTATTTATAGGCATTTTGAGGTTTGGGAAACTTTGCCCCTCCTGGTAGGAATGTATATCCCATACGTCACTAGATCATGGACTCTTGCCAATATGAAAGAAATGAATTTATCAGGTAAATTCTTACATAAATTATGTTATTTCACATTCCAATGTTTTTCACAAAGCAGAATATGTTCTATGTTTTCTTAAATAGGCATTTCTATATAAATATGATGGTTTTTATGTAAAATATATATCTATACATACACACATATATATAAATATATGTACAGTACATATAGATGATTATATATTATTTATTTATTTATAAAATATTTTACCAGGAAGGATACATTGAGATTTCTCTCGTTTTCAATTATGTCCTGGGACCACAAAACATTGCATTGATACAATAGTGTTCAATAAATACAAAAACAATAATAATACACAGTATGTGCAAAAATTGTACATAGAACAGGTAGGAAATATATAATCAACCATGACAGGTGCATTCTGTTTTGAGATATGTAGAGAGGGATCTCTTAAAGGATATTAGGCTTGGGGAAGTTTTTAAAGTGTGAGGGAGGTCATTCCATAATTGTGGTGCTCTGTAAGAAAAGGAGGATCGAGCTGCTTTCTTTTTGTATTGAGGCAAGCTAAATAATGTGCTGTTATTGAATCAGAGGTTATAGGAGGTGGGAAAGATGGAGGGAGAGTCTGGATTCCAGCGACAGCCAGTTTACTTCTTTTAGCATGTTACAATGGTGGGTCCTGTAGTTACATTGTAGCACAAAGCGGCAGAACGAGTTATACAACGTATTAAGTTTATTAAGATGAGTTTGCGGTGCAGGTGCATATACTACGTCCCCATAATCCATGATAGGCATCAACATTTGCTGTACAATCCTTTACTGTAGGGCTGAGGCAGGATTTGTTTCTGTACAGGGCACCTAGTTTTGGATAAAGTTTAGATGCAAATTTTCCTATGTGGAGGCCAAAAGATAGATTGGGGTCTAACAACATACCCAAGTATTTAAAAGAGTGGACTGTGTATATAGGTATAGATATATACAGATATATGTAGTAATATATTTTTAAAAATACTTAGAACATATTTGCCTATGTGAAGAACATTGAAATGTGAAATATGTACAGTAAATACCCAGTTTAAGCATATTTATTCAAAATATTTATATTTAATAAAGTGTTTAACATGTTTTCATCTACTTAACTGCAAAGGGCTCCAATTTTAATATATATATATATATATATATATATATATATATATATATATATATATAATTCATTAAAAATATGGGGGGAGAAAAAAAACTGAAATTAAAATCCTCCATGTCTCAAAATTAAATCAATGTAAATATTTGCACAGGAAATTAGTACATCTAGGCAAGTATCCCTGCTTGCTTTCCCCCAGAAATTCTTAATATACAATGTTTCCAATGCACAAGAGAATTGTGGGTGAGATATGCAAATTAGATAAGCAAAGCAGAAATCACTTACTAGACAAGCCTGTTTCGTTCTTTTTGGAACTCATCAGTAGGAGATAGATTTCTGGTTGCTGCATTGGTAAAGCTATTTTCATGGTTAAACCAAAATTCATTAAAAATATGGGGGGAGATAAAAAAATGAAATTAAAATCCTCCATGTCTCATAATTAAATCAATGTAAATATTTGCATAGGAAATTAGTACATCTAGGCAAGTATCCACGCTTGCTTTTCCCCAGAAATTCTTAATATACAATGTTTCCAATGCACAAGAGAATTGTGGGTAAGATATGCAAATTCTCAGTTTTTTTGCTTCAAAAATACTGTTTTGACACAGCGATCCTTTTAAACAGGATTATGACAGCAAACCAGAAATCACTCACTAGACAAGCCTGTTTCGTTCTTTTTGGAACTCTGGAAACATTGTATATTAAGAATTTCTGGGGGAAAGCAAGCGGGGATACTTGCCGAGATGTACTAATTTCCTATGCAAATATTTACATTGATTTAATTTTGAGACATGGATGATTTTAATTTCAGTTTTTATCTCCCCCCATATTTTTAATCAATTTTGGTTTAACCATGAAAATAGCTTTACCAATGCAGCAACCAGAAATCTATCTCCTACTGATGAGTTCCAAAAAGAACGAAACAGGCTTGTCTAGTGAGTGATTTCTGGTTTGCTGTCATAATCCTGTTTAAAAGGATCGCTGTGTCAAAACAGTATTTTTGAAGCAAAAAACTGAGAATTTGCATATCTAATTTGCATATCTTACCCACAATTCTCTTGTGCATTGGAAACATTGTATATTAAGAATTTTTGGGGGAAAGCAAGCGGGGATACTTGCCTAGATGTACTAATTTCCTATGCAAATATTTACATTGATTTATATATATATATATATATATATTTATGTTTATATGTATATATTATATATGTACGTATGTAAATACATGAATACATTTATAAATACATAGGTAAACACATATAAACATATATATTTATATACTGTATTCACACATGAATATACATATTTATACATGTATATGTATGTACAGTATATCTATGTTAAAGCCCTTTGCATGTTTTTTTTTTTCTAACACCCGAGACCTCATATCATTGAGCCCTTTATTTTTTTGTGCAATATTTTTTTTATATAATTTCTATCAGACATTGTTATTATACGTGTCTCAAGTAACAGTTCACCAGAGCTCTAAAGTCGCGCTAACAGACGAGCATTAAATTCGATTGAGCTCAAGCGAACGTGTTTGCTTTCAGCTTGTAATACGCAAGCTATGTCTGTCACACAAAAAACAAGAAATACCCTATATCGCTTGTGCACAACAGTTAGCGCGCCACTCAGAATCTATCTCAATGTAATTAATCTAGTGTTATTATAAATGTAACTGTACCTTTAAATGTACGTTTGATGTGTTTTGTGATACTTTTTTGTTTCACGTAACAATTAACCAGAGCTCTGAGGTCGCGGTACTCATTGTAGCGTAAATCGCGATTGTGCTCACAGGTTCGCATTTTCAACCTATAATATTAGCGATACTTCCGAAGCATGCAAACAGCCATGATAAAACCGATATCACTTGCGCAAAACAGTTAGTGCACCACTAGTAATCTGGCCTAAATTAGGCGCTCCCATATCTCTTATAAGAATAATATGTTTGTCAGGCCTTAATCATTTTCCTTTTTTGGTGAAAGGTAATTTCCTCATTTGCCATGTGAAATATAACATTATTTTCTTTCTTTGGTTTATATACTACAGAATTAGGGGTCAATTTATCAAAGTCTGGCGGACATGATACTCTGTAGCATATCATGTGCGCCAGTCATTGCTGAATTCCGACAGCGCAAGCAGTTCTAGTGAACTGCTTGTGCAATGCCACCCCCTGCAGATTTGTGATCAATCTGCCACTAGCAGGGAGTGTCAATTAACACGATCGTACACAATTGGGCGGATTGATGTCCGCAGCCTCAGAGGCGGCGGACCATTTAAGGAGCAGCGGTCTTAAGACTGCTGCTTCATAACTGCTGTTTCCGGCGAGCCTGAAGGCTCGCACGGAAACAGGGGCATCAGGGACCAGTCAGCCCTTGATAAATAGGCCCCTACATGTGTGTTCTAAGGAGAGACAATCTTTTATGTCATTTACAACCATAGAGTACTGTGATATATTTAGGAGCTATTGTATTTAATACATACATCATATATGTTACCAAGGCTTCTGCATACAAAAGAAATGTTCTCATCCCCTTAAACCTGTGAGACATAAATTAGATACTACACAGAGAGCAATCCTATTTTAGCATGTTACAAGGTCAGGGTTCTGGATCCAGGTTGAGTAGAAAAAAATCAACATTTTCAGAGTTAAATTACAGGAAAAGTGGGCAAAAATATATGATCATAAACTACCAAGGTTTTTACTGCACACAATTATTTATAGGGATTTTCATTTTTAGTTCAGTGTCCCTTTAAGTTACTTTGTGACAATTTATGTCAATATACTTGAGACCATTAACCTCTATAACACCATGTATTACCCAGGGAGTGCACTTTACATTTTCCCAAAGTAATTAGAGATTAAGTTGTCTTTGATAATCTCCCTTTGGACTTCTTTAGTTCTCTGATGTACATTATCTAACTGTGCTCCTTTGTAACATTAACTGAAAGTTCTTTTTTAGCTATATTATTAGACATAAACTGGCTTCTGTATTGATGAGCATTATATTATAATAACATAGATTATTTATTGTTCAGATTTATTGCATATTGCAAGTCTCTTATTGCAGGAGACTGAATATTAGTTTTTCTAGACAAGGAGGTACCTTTTGATCTACTTTTTAAATTTGGTAATTCCTCCAGAATTGTTGTGCAAAGTGTGGGACTTTCTGCTTAAAAGGTATTCCAATCCATTTGAAAATGTATAATAAACCATTTACTGATAGCTTTCAAGTTCAACACCCCATATATCTTGCACAATACAATAGAATTCCAATCCATCTTTTCACATGGCATAACTTGGCTGCTCATTTCACAGGTTAACCCTTTCACTGCTGAACCATGTTAACACCCCTGTGCTAGAGCTGTTTTGAATTGGCCCTTATTGTTTACACACTTTTTTCTGTTGTCATTATACTTTTTTTTTTTTTTTTTTAGCAGATGAAGCATTTTTAGAAAATAACTTTAGTTTGCAAAAAATATCACAATTTCGGAAAACACCGCCATATGAAATGCAAACAAAATTTCATTCTTAATGGTGTACATAGTAAATAGCAGCATATTTATTAGTTTGTCATTATTTCCTAAATCTATCAAACCCAAACTTTATTGCCCCACATTTAGCATGAGTTCACCTTCCCATGACACCAACATTGTAGGATTTCATATCTAAATTTTGAATAACAATTAAAAACTGAAAATCAGAAGAAAATAAAAAAAAACATTATTTTTGGCACTAGGCACCATATTGCAAATTATACAGAAAATGAGTAGATACAAAATATCTAACCATACAAATATAAGATACATTTAAAACTACACAAAATTCTGATTTCCCAGAGGGGCGACTGAACACATTTTGATAAATTGTGCATGTTCCTACCCCTATCCAAGCACACTCAGCATATCAAAAATATTTAAAGGGACAGACAAGTCAAGATTAAACTTTCAGGATTCAGTTAGGACATGCAATTTTAAACAACTTTCCAATTCACTTTTCTCATCAAATTTGCTTTGTTCTCTTGGTATTCTCAGTTGAAAGCTAAACCTAGTTAGGCTCATATGATAATTTTTAAGCCTTTGAAGGCCGCCTCATAGCATTTGACAGTTTTTCACAGCTAGAGGGTGTTTTTTCATGTGTGCCATAAAACACCATTGTGCTCACGCCCATGGAGTTACTTATGAGAGGGCACTGATTGGCTAAAATGCAAGTCTGTCAAAATAACTGAAATAAGGGTACAACCCCCCCCCCCCAATGCTGTTTATATACCCAGAGCACCATACCAATAGACAGATGACATTTCAAAAGCAATCATCCGCTACCTACAGGGGTATGAGACCCCTTTTTTGAAAATGGGTATTACTCTTTTTCATGTTAGGCGTGTTGTGTATAAGTGTTATATGCTGTCTTTAGGGATTCAGGGCTCATTTAAGACCAGTGCCTGCCATCCATACAGTAAATACATTAGGCAGGTGATTGCTATTTTTATGACAATCTCCTAATTATCTTGATGGCCTCTGGTCTGATGAATACAGACATATATGCTGCCTTGGTTTGCAACCTGTGTCTTTCTTAAACATAATGGGCCATATTACAAGTGGTGTAGAGATTGAACTCCCACCTGACACCTCTCACCCCCTGACCCCTACCCGATCCCTCCCAAACATCTCTCTTCCCTCCCTCCCTCACCCACCTTCTGGTCACCACCATCTTAGGTACTGGCAGACAGCCTGCCAGTATGCAGTTTAGGGGATTTTTTTTGTAGTGTAGGCAACCCTTCTCAATGACCCCCCCCCAAACATCAATTGACAGTATAGGTTGCACTAGTGCGATGTCGGCCTTGCTAAACCTTCTCTGGTAAATGGGATTTACCATTGTCTTGTAATATCAAATTGCGTGCTAATGTTATTGAGTTCCAGCAATATTGCTTATCGCGATTATCGATGGGTTAATATTTTCCAACATTCTAAGATTGTAACAAATTTTAACACATATATTTAATTTGTTTCCTGTATAACATTCTAACATTTTAATTTAATAGTATTTCTAAAGCTATCTTTAAATGTAGTATGCTATTACATTTTTCTAGTTTGAATCACATTGAAGTATTCAATATCTGAATTAAAAAAATTTGCATCAATATATTTGTAACAGTATTTCTAATGCTCTCTTTAAATGTAATATTTGAATTATGCGATATTTGAAAAATAAAAATTTGGATGGATATATTTGTATCTATTATGAATCAACTAAATTCCCTGCCACGTGAACTATTGAACTTCTGAATAGTATCTTTTAAATTTAATGTTATTCAAAATTTGAATCTGGTTATTCAATCTAATTATGAACATTCGAAAACTAAGGTAACATTAAAAAAATGGAAATAACATATAATAACCAAATTTTAATGGATTTTTATTCTTATCAACATTCGATTGTCCAAAGCCAATGTCCACAGAACTATTCGTTATACCAAGTTAATTGCACTTTCAGCACATTTGCCCATCCCTAATTGCCACCTGCACTGTCATTAGCGAAACACTTGTAATCTGGCCCAATAATAATTTGTTATTCTTGGGCGGGATTTGTATAACTTTCTATGCTATTCTTTGATTTTGGTGTCAGTGTTTACCACAACACTTCAGCATTAAATACCAACACTTTGTTAAGCTATATTCTTTTCTGTTGCCTAATGATACATTATTTGCATTGTGCTTTAATATTATCAGTGGGCAACTTTGCTTACTTCAATATTCAGTTGATGGTAGCTGCAAAATGTCAACTAACATTTTAAAAATATTTTGTTCTCTTTGATGTTGTTTTTATTACTTTATAGTAGATTTTACTTTTGTCTTCAGACAAAAAAAATGCCTCTATTTCACACATTATATACATATTATATATGTTTATGAACCTTAATTAATGCATACAATAATAAGTATATCTCATTGTTAGTGGAATAGAAAATATCAGTCTGTCTATCTCTCTCTGTCTATCTCCCTGTTTATCTCTATCTATTTATCTTCTATCATAAGTAATGGAAAAGAAGTATCTGCAATGCTAAAGCCAGGCCAAAGGGATTGTCTAGCAAATCTATGTTTGGTAATGAGGCTGGACTAAGACATTGATGTGTTCAAAAAATTCTTTACTAATTTAATTTCACAAAAGTTAGATGCCCCTTGGGATGCATAAGGGGCAGTCATGAAAGCTGTGCCTAATTGCTATCTATCTTTCATTATCATGCGATACAGTATGTCCAGCTGCACACGCATGAGATCAGCCTGCTTTGTGCACTGTAGGACAGCTGCTTTCATTTAACAAACATTCTCAAGGGCATTTTGTATCACGTGACGCAGCTCACATTTAGTATATTATGGTGTCTATAGCACCGAGTACACTATGATTAGCTGAACTGTAGCTCATGAAGAACATTCACTATTTTGATGTTATCTTCATTCTCTCTTAAGATCAGTTAGTAACCAGCACAACCATAATCAGTTCTTCAAGCCAACCATGTTATCTTCATCCATCCTGTCTGATCTATATCCCCCTTCTCTTCTCCAACTCAAATTATACCCATCTCCCATGTTCTCCATTCTACTCCTGCTCTCCCCTTTGCTCATATACTTAATTAGTGAATATTACACTGTCCTCACTTCCCTCCAATACCTCTATTTCCCTTCTTTAGTATCTCTCCATCCCCTCTGATACGTACCTTTCACTGTGCTGTTATTGATCTCCAATGTGTTTACTCCTCTAACAGTTTGTTCTTAAGGTTACTTTTTCTCAGCTCAATGTCTCTGTTATTGACAAAATACTCGTCTCCACTAACACTCCCTGCCAGAGACACAGTACTTGATAATTAATAGGAGATTAGAAAATTCACACATATATATTGTACTGCTGACACAGACCGCCAACTAACTGTGGATGTTCTAAAAGGTAATAAGTACTGTCATTCATTATTATGTCACCTCCAAACCTCAAAGGTGCCCTCGCAGTGTCTTTTATACGTGCACAACAAGGAGAAAAGTAAAGGAGGTAAATGTGAGATTTAGAAGAAAAAAATCAAGCCCGGGGCATATTGTAGAAGTTCCACACCTGTTTATTTTTTTACATTTTTATAATGTTGTTGAAATCCTTGAGTTTTATTATTCTCTTATTTATTTGCCCTTTATGTACTATACACTTCCTAATCACTGCCTTACGCACAAAGAGCTACGCTGGAAAGTATAACTTCCTCTGGCCCATGACATTTATTATGGTAATAAGAGTCATAAGCTTGGTATTATACATCTTAAGAAATAGTTGTGTGCTTGTGATTAGTTTGTAATTCAGCACACCCGTTTATCACAAGAAGCATTTGTTCAAGTATATTTAAAAAAAAATGCTCCTAATCAAGGGCTCAATCACAATAATTTTTACAACAATCACCATAAAAGTCTATTGTGATATGTGTAGCTAAGTCATTGAAAAGTTTTTCCAAAAAGATTTTGATTGACTCCTAAATTTTAAATCTACTCCAGTGCATTTGAAATTCAACTATTAAAGTCCAAATTTATTCTGAAATCCAAACTTTAAAATGATCCTTTTTGAAAAAATAAAATTATTAAAAGCTACTATTATCAAAATTGCTTTGTTTCCTTGATATCCTTTGCTGAAGGAGCAGTAATGCACTACTGAGAGCTAGCTGAACACATCTAGTCAGCCAATCATCAGCTAGCTCCCACTAGTGTAGGATATGTACATATTGTTTTTCAACAATGGATAATGCATACTACATACTTAG
Organism: Bombina bombina; assembly: GCF_027579735.1. NCBI lineage: Eukaryota > Metazoa > Chordata > Amphibia > Anura > Bombinatoridae > Bombina > Bombina bombina. Next base: position 247,227,145 of record NC_069502.1, read on the forward strand.
TATTGGTGGACAAAAGACAAGCCTCCACAACAATATATGATCTTTATTCATCTACTTTAAAGTGATGGTAAATCCTAGCGTTTTTAAAAAGGTTGTTGCTAATAAAGGGGACTTTCAGTCAGGAAGTATAAAATACTTAATTCTGAAAGTTCCTTTATTTGCTTGCAGTGTATGGCTTGAGCGCCTCCTGACGCAGATGGCAGAACGCTATTTTGCCAGTGAGGCGATGTTAGCCAATAACGTGCTAGACATACAGCATAATGCTAACTGGGCCGCAAGGCTTTTAGCTAAGTGGTGGAAACATTACCTCACTAAAAAAATAGCGTTCTGCCTTGGGTGGCCCGAGACGCTCAGCGCGGCATATGCTACAGGCAAATAAACTAACTTTCAGCATTAAGTATTTTATACTTCATGACTGAAATTCCCCTTTATTGGTAACACTGGTTACCATCACTTTAATGAAAAAACTGAATACATTGGGGCCAATTTACCAAGCAGTCAATCGGCCCCAATGCATTTGTTTCTGTGCAAGCCTTCAGGTTCGCTGGAAACAGGAGTTAAGAAGCAGCAGTCCTAAGATTGCTGCTCCTTAACACATATGTCTCCTCTGAGGCTGTGGACATCAATCCACCCGATCGTGTACGATCGTGTTGATTGACACCCCCTGCTAGCAGCCGATTGCCCGCAAATCTGCAGGGGGCGGCATTGCACAAGCAGTTCACCAAAACTGCTTGTGCAATGTTAAATGCAGACAGCGTATGCTGTCGGCATTCAGCAATGTCTGGCGGACATGACATTGATAAATCAACCCCATTTAGAGCAATGTCTCTTTATTAGCAACAACCATTAATTTGCTAGGTATCCTTCACAAACTCCTTGAGATAGCCCACATCCCACTCACACTTAAAGGAGAAGAAATTTATAAACTGACAATGCTGGATTAAGAACAAAGCATGTTGGCTAATTTTCAAATAACTGTTTTTTTATGGTTATTAACTAGTATTAACATGTTATTAAAGTGAGGTCGACATGCTACAAGTACAAAATTTTATTCCAAATTTGTTTGGGTCTGGAACTGGTATTTTTGTTCATCAAAAGAGATCAGTTTTTGGCAGAAATAGTGAAGGTTTTTGCCTAAAAAGATTGCCAAAGGTGGTTAGTTTTAAGTCCAAGTGGAAAATCAGGTCACATTAAACATAGACTGCAACACCAGTCTAAGGGGCCTATTTATCAAAGGTCTTGCGGACCTGATCCGACAGTGCGGATCAGGTCCGCAAGACCTCGCTGAATGCGGAGAGCAATACGCTCTCCGTATTCAGCATTGCACAAGCAGATCACAAGAGCTGCTGGTGCAATGCCGCCCTCTGCAGACTTGCGGCCAATGGGCCACCAGCAGGGAGGTGTCAATGAACCCGATTGTACACGATCTGGTTGATTGCCGGCGATTCCTGTCCGCCTCATCAGAGCAGGCGGACAGGGTTATGGAGCAGCGGTCTTTGTGACACGGGACATCAAGCTCCATTCAGAGCTTGATAGATAGGGGCATATGTATCATATGTCTGTCGGACCTGATCCGACACTGCGGATCAAGTCTGACAGACATCGCTGAAGCAGAGAGCAATACGCTCTCCGTATTCAACATTGCACCAGCAGCTCTTGTGAGCTGCTGGTGCAACGCCGCCCCCTGCAGACTCGCGGCCAATCGGCCGCCAGCAGGGGGGTGTCAATCAACCTGATCTTTCTCGATCGAGTTGATTTCCAGCGATTCCTGTCTGTCTCATCAGAGCAGGCGGACAGGGTTATGGAGCAGCTGTCTTTAGACCGCTGCTCCATAACTTGTGTTTCTGGTGAGTCTGAAGACTCGCCAGAAACACGGGCCTTCAAGCTCCATTCGGAGCTTGATAGATAGGCCCCATAGGCCCCACAGACTGAATCTAATATCAGGCCTTAAATTTGCAATTTTCCAGTAATATGCCTCTCCGAAATGTAAATTATATACCATTCAGAAAGGATGTCTCAGTCATTAAATACACCATTTAATCAGACTTGTTTGCCTCTAAGATGAAAAGGGAAAATATGGTTGGGTTCATTAAGTTTTTAAAATTGGCTGTAGGGTTCCACAGAAAAGATAGATACCTCAGTGCAGGATGATACTAAATTAGGAGGACCGTTTCACTGCCCTATTATCTTCTACATTTTTATTTGTAAAAATTCAGAAATCTCACTGCAAAACATGACCAGATTGCTTATATTCAGTCATGCCCTTTCCTGATTCACTCCCATACCACTCAAACCCCACAACTAGAAGCCACACTCCCTTACTCCAGTTCTTGGACACAAGTTTAGAAATACTGGAGTGTATGCGTCTAGGTGGTAATCTAACGTCTAATCATAGGGACTCAGGAAAAGATCTATAAAGCAACCAGTGATGAATGATTTAATTTAAATTCTAGAAACACAAAGCTTAGTTTAGATTTTGCTCCTACTTTTGTATTAATCTTAAGCTTAAGGTCTTAACTATGATTTGGCTGAGACCTATTTTCTGAGGTTGTCAATTAATTGTATCTTGTCGCCTTGTAAGGCTACAGTGCTGCAGAATAATTTGTATTAGTTGTCAGCTGAAAGGCAATTTTAGGAAATACTATAATGCATTGGTTAAATAGCCTATTGTTTGACCATTTAAAAATGACCTGTGCTATAAAAGTACCTCTGTGTCTCATTGCAAAACAATGGCTTAGATCTTATTCCAGCCAGTATTGAAGTCAGTAATAGCGAATTGTTATTGCTGCTGTTTCACAGTAAACTTTTTGTGTTCCACTAAATATCAGTGTTTTTTACGCCTGGTCACAATGACAATGAAATAAAAAAAACATTTGAACCCAACCACAATAATTCTGGTATATATATTATATAGGCTACTCTGTTGAGTCCATTTTATATATTAACCCCTTAACAGTCAGGCCCTCTGTCCCATTCAGCCTACCTACCAATTCACACAAGGTTCCCAGCACCCAAGATCCTTAGCATCCAAAGGCACCTAGGAGCCCATCTAGCACATGAGTCCCTCCAAGCAAGAGCTACATTAAAACCACTCAATTTACACTACTCATTCTAGCGATGTCTTTTTCATTCGCTTTCACTTCCTTGCAGTAGATCTGGGTTTGTTTCATATCCCCTTCTATTTATATCCAATCAAGGTTAAGGTGAGGAGGTTCTATGTCATAACCGAGCCTTCTTTTATTTATTTATTCATTCAATTACTGTAATTTATTCAGACAGGGCAATCTATAAAATCTGGCCTTCGAGGGGTGCTTAAGGCAAATAGGCAATCTACATATCTGTAACATTAGTGAATGTATAGAATGATGTCTTCACAGGGAGGAGTGAAGAGGGACAGACAATATGCCCAGTATAATGATATAAACCAGAGCTGAACACAGCTGCTATATCATTGTCCTGGGAATATCTTATGTCTTTCCACTAAAACAATGGAAAGTGCAAAAAGAAAATGCCCTAATGTATGAGAGTGTTTTCTTATTGCATTATTGTGTGCATAGAACTGTGGGGTTGATCGCAATCCTTTAGAATAGCTTATCTAATGATTTTTCTTCAATATTCACACTTGGGCCTCTATTTATCAAGCCGTCAACTGCAAATACGCTGGAATTCCGCAGCGTAATTTGTGGCGAGGCTGATTCGCCATAGCTATCAAGCCCTACAGACCGGTAAAAGTAGAATATAGTGACGTAACATACGATCCGCCGGACTCAGTCCAACACAGATCGATGCTTATGTCACTACAGATGTTCCGAACGCAAGTTCGGCACAATCTGACTACTTTTGCTAGTTATCAAAGAACAACCAGGTACGCTTGCCACTATTCCAGCCCAGCATACCTGGTTTTCAATCCGCTGCCCTGGAATAGGAATCAATGGGAGTCTGAAAGCAGCGAAAGCTCATGTTCGCTGCTGCCCGATATCCCATTGATTCCTATGGGAAGTGTCTGCACCTAACACCCTAACATGTACCCCGAGTCTAAACACCCCTAATCTGCCCCCCCTACACCGCCGCCACCTACATTATACGTATTAACCCCTAAACCGCCGGCCTGACACCGCCGCCACCTACATTATACGTATTAACCCCTAAACCGCCGCTCCCGGACCCTGCCGCAACTAAATTAAATGTTTAACCCATAAACCGCCGCTCCCGGACCCCGCCGCCACCTACATTATACCTATTAACCCCTAATCTGCCCCCCCCTACACCGCCACCTACATAAAGTTATTAACCCCTATCCTGCCGATCCCGGACTCCGCCGCAACTAAATTAAATGTTTAACCCCTAAACCGGCGCTCCCAGACCCCACCGCCACCTACATTACATTTATTAACCCCTAATCTGCACCGCCACACCGCCGCCACCTACATTATATCTATTAACCCCTAAACCTAAGTCTAACCCTAACACCCCCCCAACTCAAATATTATTTAAATTAATCTAAATAAATATTACTATCATTAACTAAATTATTCCTATTTAAAACTAAATACTTACCTATAAAATAAACCCTAGGCTAGCTACAATATAACTAATAGTTACAATGTAGCTATTTTAGGGTTTATTTGTATTTATTTTAACTAGGTACAATAGTTATTAAATAGTTATTAACTATTTAATAACTACCTAGCTAAAATAAAGACAAATTTACCTGTAAAATAAATCTTAACCTAAGTTACAATTACACCTAACACTATACTACAATTAAATAAATTTAATTAATTAAATACAATTACCTACACTTAAATAAAATTAACTAAAGTACAAAAAAACCCCACTAAATTACAGAAAATAAAAAAATTACAAGAATTTTAAACTAATTACACCTAATCTAAGCCCCCTAATAAAATAACCCCCCCAAATAATAAAATTCCCTACCCTATACTAAATTACAAATAGCCCTTAAAAGGGCTTTTTGCGGGGCATTGCCCCAAAGTAATCAGCTCTTTTACCTGTTAAAAAGAAATACACCCCCCAACATTAAAACCCACCACCCACACACCCAACCCTACTCTAAAACCCACCCAAACCCCCCTTAAAAAACCTAACACTAACCCCCTGAAGATCACCCTACCTTGAGTCGTCTTCACCCAGCCGGGCCTAAGTCCTCAACGAATCCGGGCAAAGTGGTCCTCCAGATGGGCAGAAGTCTTCATCCAATCCGGCCAGAAGAGATCCTCCAGATGGGCAGAAGTCTTCATCCAGGCGGCATCTTCTATCTTCTTCCATCCGACGAGGAGCAGCTCCATCTTGAAGACATTCAACGCGGAGCATCCATTGATCCCGGCGACTAAGCGACGAATGATGGTTCCTTTAAATGACGTCATCCAAGATGGCGTCCCTTGAATTCCAATTGGCTGATAGAATTCTATCAGCCAATCGGAATTAAGGTAGGAAAAATCTGATTGGCTGATACAATCAGCCAATAGGATTGACCTCGCATTCTATTGGCTGTTCCGATCAGCCAATAGAATGCAAGGTCAATCCTATTGGCTGATTGCATCAGCCAATCAGATTTTTCCTACCTTAATTCTGATTGGCTGATAGAATTCTGTCAGCCAATCGGAATTCAAGGGATGCCATCTTGGATGACGTCATTTAAAGGAACCGTCATTCGTTGTTTAGTCGTCGGAAACGATGGATGCTCCGCGTCGGATGTCTTCAAGATGGAGCCTCTCCTCGTTGGATGGAAGAAGATAGAAGATGCCGCCTGGATGAAGACTTCTGCCCATCTGGAGGACCTCTTCTGGCCGGATTGGATGAAGACTTCTGCCCATCTGGAGGACCACTTTGCCCGGATTCGTTGAGGACTTAGGCTCGGCTGGGTGAAGACGGCTCAAGGTAGGGTGATCTTCAGGGAGTTAGTGCTAGGTTTTTTTAAGGGGGTTTGGGTGGGTTTTTTGAGTAGGGTTGGGTGTGTGGGTGGTGGGTTTTAATGTTGGGGGGGTATTGTATTTCTTGTTTTACAGGTAAAAGAGCTGACTTACTTATTTATTAGAGTTGTGGCTGGGTCCGGGAGTGGCACTTTAGGGGTTAATATTTTTATTATAGTTGCGGCGGGGTCCGGGAGCGGTGGTTTAGGGGTTGATAACTTTATTTAGTTGCTGGGGGCTCCGTGAGTGGTGGTATAGGGGGTAAACAGTATAGTATAGTGTGGGTGCTTAGTGACAGTATAGCAAGAAAGCTGCGAATAAGCCGATGAGCAGCGAGATCGATGACTGTCAGTTAACAACAGTCCACTGCTCATCGCACCGTACTTGGTGCGCGGCTTTTTGACAGCTTTCTTGATAAATTTGGCAAATGTATTCAGGTCCGCGGCGGCGATGTTAGGCGAGCTTAGGCGAGCGTATTGGTGCCGGCGAATGCTAGAAAGTAGACAGCTTGATAAATAGAGACCTTGAAGTATATGGGGATTCTTGTAGATATTGCATTTGATAAGCTTTTCTAAAGGATTGTAAATGACCACTAAGTGTTTAACCCCCTGCAAAGAGCTAAACACGTAGTTATGTCCAGAGCAGCAATGCACTGCTGCTTCAGAGCCGGGGATGGCTGGTGCTTGATGACAATGCCTATATGCCTCTTGTCACTGTCTCTCTGCCAGCACTGCATTGGGGAACTGGAGATACCTTTAACAATGTTAACCCCTTTGCTGCAATAATGCAATTAGAAAATTATCTAACAAATGTATTTATTTATTTATTTATTTATTAAGTCTTATCAATGTGTGTGTGTGTGTGGGGGGGGGGGGGGGGGTATGTGATAGTAATTTGCCTGTGACTGGGTGACAAAAAAATGGCAAAATTGATTGAATAGTCCTGTGTCCAATTAGATGACAGAGGGAGTCATTATGCACTATTTTAAGTTTTGCCTCTGGTCAGATCAGAGGCATATATACAAATTAGAGTGATTTGAAATATGTCTAACCTTGACCTTTATTATGAAGCTAATAATGCAGTAAGAAAATTGGCAGTCTTCCAGAATACAGGATAATCTATATAAAAATAAAAGATTTATGGTTTAAAACAGCACAGAAATTGTCTTGATAGTTGTTATCTTCTGTCAAATACCATGTTTCCATGAAAGGTCTTTGATCCTGGCAGATGTTGGTGTTTTCTTTATGTCATTTCACTGTTCTGTTGCTTTTGAAGGTCTGTTTCTATGAGAGTTTTTTTTTTTTTTAAATGGGTGTTTGATAATAAGTATTCTGTATATATATTCACAAGAGTGCAGAGTCTCATCAAAGCTGCTGTCAATAACTGCCAGCAGTGATAGAGCCGCAGTTCTGGTTGGCTGAGTGTAGACACTGGTGAGGAGAGCTGGTGTGATGTGTACTGAATACTTGCAAAACTAAACCCCAATTACAGGCTGGCTGGCATTTTCAGACAAATATAGAGATGCTTGGACTACACTTGCTGTAACACAAAAGGCTTCTGTTTGCTACATTTATTTAAAGGGGTATTAGTGAAGCAAATGTATAAAGCTTAAAGTAACAGTTCAATTGAGAGCATCTCATTTATTTAAGAAAAAACAAATTAAGAACTATTTTTTATAAATACTGATCCAGCAGTATTTGTAGGAGTTGAGCAATGTTAGGTATTATTGTTAATTGTTTGCAACGTTAAATGATCTGTAGATGCTATTTTTTTAGGGGCTTGCTTGTCAAAAATAAACCATTTTATTATTATACAGCATACAATAACAGTATACACTTCTCCATTAAATTTTTTTTTAATTATGTGTAAAAAACATTCTTAACTGCAATATGCCTGCATTATTTATTTTGCCCCTTTCCCTATAATTTAATTCTGAAATGTAGTATGTAATTTGCTGATGGCTGTCATATAATACATTGGGGAGAAACATGGAAGCAATCTTTTAAATTTCTCAGAAAAAAAAAATCTACTGCTCATTTGAAATCCAGAGTAAGTGCTATTTATTGTATTGTGTGTTTTATTGTGTAGTTATGGATTATGCAGTTCTACGGTATTTAAAGTCCTATAAAATGTAGTTAAAACATATAGGCCATGCCGCTTACAATCTAACAGTTATTTTCTTCTTAAAAGTGAAAAGTCCACAGCTGCATTCATTCATTTTGGGAATACAGAACGTGGCCACCAGGAGGAGGCAAAGACACCCCAGCCAAAGGCTTAAATACATTCCCCACTTCCCTCATCCCCCAGTCATTCTTTGCATTTCGTCACATGGGGTTGGCAGAGAAGTGTCAGAAGTTCGAGATAGTCTCTTATGGAGGGTAGTACTCTTCGCAATGGGACTGGAGTTTTAAGTAATCCTGTCAGCCTCTCACTGAGAGCATGGATGAAAGTTAGAGTCCGGAGATGCAGGGAGAGTTTTCCTGTGAACCCATCCCGACTCATATTAGCAGCTCCTTGGTAACCAGCGTTGACGAGTTTCGCTGCCTACCTTTCTTCACTCAAGTACATGTCAGAAGCGAGGCTACTATCTGTCACACTTGAAGGGCACTGTTCCTGTTCAACGGCGTAGATTCCAGTACGATCGTTTCATTTTATTTCGATATGTGAATGTAATGTTAACGAAACAAGGTAGGGTCCCAGTGGGACTCCTTTTATCTTAATTAGGAATCATGGGTTAATATCTCCTGAGGGGGATTATTGAACAGGGTGGACTTTTAATCATGTTTGTTATATAGTTCTATCTACAAATGTGTAGCTATACTTAGGCTCACGGCCTTTACGGAACATAACAGCCTTCTTTTATTGACGCAATCTTTCCAGATTGCGCGCCCTTTTCGTGACTGGCACGGTGCACCTTGTGACGGGTGCGGTTACGTTGTTTTTCACTTCCCTATGCTACCTGTGTGCGACTAAGTGAGTCTTGCTCATGGGTTGTCTGGTTCACAGGAGGTGGTGAGTGCCCCAGCCATTGGGTTTCTTAAGGGGTGCCAGTTAGTTTTGTCATTTTTGTAATCCCAAGATTATGGAGGAGTCTGATATGCGAGACATGGATTCCTCCGATACGGAGGATGTGTCTTGTGATGAATATGAAATGGCCCGGGTAATCAATGCCCATCAGTTTATGTTCTGATTGCCGTTCTAGAGTACTCTCTTCTACTGAAGCAGGGAGCTTAGAGTGCATTGAGCCATCAGCCTCCAAGGTTTCCATGACCCGTGAAGCGAGTGCCCCAGTCCATTTCCCGGCTATGCAAGCAGGTATCCCTATGGCCTTTACCCCTTCAGATACTTTTTCGTCTGTTACCAGGGTTCATGTCACCCTCGTGGTGCTGATTAATCCTGCTGGATTCTGAATGTCTCTTGGCCTATTCTATGGACTCCAGGCTCGGATCCTACCAAAGTATGAGGCCTGTTGTTTAAGTACAACCCCACTGAATGGAGGGTTATGAGTGCCAATCTAGGTTGGTTGTTTGGGCTTCTGGCATGGGATACAGATCTGTTTTTTACAGACATCATCATGCTTCTTCAGGTCCCCGGGGACTCAGAACCGTTATTCCATTCTTTGGCGTTGGGAGATGTGTGTGACCTATGTGGTCTGGTGTGCCGAGTGATTAATGATTTGCATTTTCACTCTAGGTTCTTCCGGACGCTGACTCTTTAGCCTATTAAGCATTTTATTGCAGTGGTGGAGTTTCCTTCCTTCCCGCCTTGGGTGGATCATATGGTCTAAATGCGCGGGCATGTTCTTTCTCTGCTCAGAGTTGTGTTACTCTAAGAGTTGGTGTGCAGGGGTTCCCTGCTTTCTGTGGGGAGCTGTGAAGCTCCAGCCTTTGCCTGTTTAAGGAAGATTTTGGAAGATAGATCCTTCAAGACTCTCTGGCTGTTGTCTCTTCCATTACCCTTGGTCTGACCATGGTCTAGATGTTCGGGTATCTTTCCGTCCTCATTGCAACTCTAACCTTGGGGCTTGTCAGTGAAGAGGTGAGGTCAGTTACGGAGGGCAGCCCTTCTGGGGTCAGGTAGTTGACCATTTATCCTCGATGCTCCGTTAGGGGCTTTGTGGGCAGTGTCTGTTGAGTTCAATTCTCTGGGACCGGTGAGGTAGCTCAGTTGGTAAATGCCCTGACTACAAAAAAGCCTGTTTAAAAGATCCAAGGTCACAGGTTCAAATCCCAGCAGGGACGACTCAGCCCTTAAGCCTTCTGAGGTCGATAAAATGAGTACCATTAAATTAGGTAATAATAACAATTATTACTTTAGAAATGGCGAGCAGGGTACAGGGTTCTCATTCACCTTCAGGTGTTGGTGGCTACCTTGCCTGTATGTGTAACACGTATTAACGCTTGCTTACAAGATTTCTTCGCGATCCAGGTGCCCTGGGTGCTGAATCTTAGACCGTTAAGGAAGCCCTTTGTGACTCTTTGGATTGAGGCTATTGCTAGATCGCCAAGTCTATGGACTTTAGAGGTGCGTTCTTCCTTGTAGGAGGCAGCTTCAGGTTCCTGTCTCTCCTTGAATGTGTGTGGACAGTTCGATCTCACACTAGATGTTGTGGTCCCACGGACCTCTCTCTGTAGAGGCTGGGGCTCTGTGAGAGATACCTATCTTTTTGTGGCTTAGGCTTTAGGTCCTTTTGACGGTTCCCTACTGGTCTTCTGGCGCATTTACGCTGTTCCTGTAGACTCCAGGTATCTTCATCTGGGTTGGCGATATGGCCAAGAGGGCTCGCCTCTATGGTAGTGTGGTTTTCCATTGTTCTTTTTCCCCTTCTCTTCTAGAGTGGGCGTACGGTTCTCCAGATTCGGAGTTACCTTAGTATTTGGAGTGACCTGTGGGTCCTTGGTGTCTTGCCTTGTAAGGGTTTTTTCCCTTCTTGCATTCCAGAATCCTGGAAGAGGAATTGCGATGTAGTGACTGGTTCCTCCATTCCTGCAGCGGGAGGCTGAGGGTTTGATCTCTATGTGGCTCCTGCTATAGGTTGTATTCTAATATATGGATGCTGAGGGTCTGAGGGACTTCTTCCCTTGGGAAGTGTTCTTTGTTTTTAGAGAAGACAGCCATGTAGGGGGTTTCGTACCCAAGCACAATGTCTATCCTGACTCATGGTAGTAGCGGTCAGTGGTCTAACCGGCTTTGTTCCTATGTTGACCCTTTCTTTCTCTTCTGGAAGTCTGGGACTCTTGTCTTTGGTCTTGACTAGCCTTTGGGCTGGGACCATTATACTAGAGGGAAGATTGGGGGTCGGTTACTCTATGCAGGGTTGACCGTTTTCTTTAGAGTCAGTTCTCTCCTTTGTTCTCCTCTTTTCCAATGGCATTTGGTGCTGGGAGAAGACGTTCCTTGGAGCCCGATATTCGGAGGGCTGTGAGCCCTTGGAAGGTTTGCAGTTGAATCCAGCTACAGCTATTGTACTTTGAGGGTGTAACCAGCTACAGCTACTTGCACTTTGACTGAATGTTAGCAAGCTTTGAAATGCCTTTCGGTGTTTGGGTTTAGCAACAGTGAATCAGCTTTCTACCTGGAAGCTGGTCATTGGGAGTTCCTGTTCAGTCAGTTGGTGTTATTTTTTGAGAACTCTTTACTAGCTGCTGGGATAGTTATCCTATTTCTTCTGTCTCTGCTATCTAGCTTGCAGATCTAGATCTAATATGAGGCAACAGGGAACTCATGGTTTTCCTGGAGTACCTTTGGCTATGGTACAGGGTCAGGGATATGAGGGTGTTCCTCGAGTCCTTTTTGGTACGTTTCCCTGTGTATGGATCTCTTTTTCTTCGGTCCTTGTGTTCTAGGTAGTTTGTCTCCATGGGCATTGCTATTGTAAGACAACCATGGGTTGTTCTATGTTCTGCAGAGTGAAATGATCCTTTGGATTTTTCATGTGAATCTGTTCTTCTTTTTTCGGGGCAGATAGCAGTCCTTGTCTTGGCCGGGTACCTTCATGGGAGTTGTGATCCACGTGGTTGACTTCTCGGAGGTTATTTGGGCTTGACGGACTCTGGGACTGAGTGGTTTAGTTTGGCTTTGCCGATGGTGTAACTTATGTGCAGTTAACTGAGATTCGGCTTTTCACCCGTGTTGCCTATATTTTTTTTAGGGTGTCGAGTAATCAGGCTGTGGTGCATTTTGAAGGGGCCGATTTTGTTCCCACCCATTGTTTACATTCAGTGTCCTCTAGCTTGGGTATTTTGTTCCCAAAAGTAATGAATGCAGCTGTGGACTCTTCTCTTTTAAGAAGAAAAACATAAATTATGCTTACCTGATAATTTCATTTTCTTCTGAAAGGCAGAGCCCACAGCTCCCGCCCGTGTTTTTATCTATGAGGCTGATGTAATTTTTTGACCCTTATATTTCTCCTACTGTTCCGTGTTCCTGCGGCAGAATGACTGGGGGATGAGGGAAGTAGGGGAGGTATTTAAGCCTTTGGCTGGGGTGTCTTTGCCTCCTCCTGGTGGCCAGGTTCTGTATTCCCAAAAGTAATAAATGCAGCTGTGGACTAATTTATGTTTTTATGCCAATAATGATTTCTGATCGTATTATATTGTCAGTGTGGTTTTTCCCAGTGATCAAAATCACAAAATGCATCTGTCGTTAATATGCCTCAAGCACAAAATCTTTATCTTACAAAAAAATAACCATAAATCATTATTTGTCTCATTAATCTTGTGATATCATATTGGAAAAATACAAATAAAAATGGCGATGTTAGGGGTTTATCAGATTACATCATCAGATGAAGTACCTGTATGTTTATTGATCTATTTTAATAGTGTTTAGTGATTCTTTGCTTCAAAACAATAGAGATGTGTGTGCCTTTCTAAGGGATTTAGATAAGGGCATTATGGGTATGGTTGTATGTGTATTTGATGGGTAATGAGTTTTAGTCATTTTATGCTGATAAATGTTGTCTAGGGGTATAAGTGTGTAATTTGATAACTGAAAAATTGCCCTGAACATATGTTGATAATATTTGAGAGTTTGGACTATCACCAGTCAAAACAGGACTGGCACATGTTAAGTCAAGGGCCATTTTTTGGCAAGCAGATTACATTTCCAATAAACAATGAAAATGGCAGAGTGTGACCATGCTTACTCAAAAAAGCACTCATCCGACCATAACTAGTATTATACAGAAAATTATTAAACAATAGATGTGAACAACCCATTTGACAGTGGAGGGCCCTCTAGTGGGCCTGTAACAAAATTAAGGGATAACTGACATGAAGTCTGGAGTGTTCTAGGTTTCGTTATATTGTTGCAAGTTTGGGGGCAGGTATCTTGTGCTTACCTTTATAGGTTTTTATTTGCAGTAGACCCAGCCTTTTTGTTCCTGTGTCCAGACTTCAAGAAGAGTTTTCCCCGCCCGCCCATCCCTGGAAGCAGAAGTGGCGGCAATAAGGTGGTACTGGTGAGGAATTAGTAACACCTGGCTTGGGTAGGTTTAGGTGAGCTAGCCATGTAAGCCCAGGCTTTCTAGTTTAGCCTTCCACCTTGTCCTGGCGTGTTGTAAAACTCGTCAGACAGGGTTGCCTTACTGGGCTGGATGATTATACCCTAGCTGGCAGTTGGTCAGTGCCTTGAGAGCAGGCAGGGAGAGAAAAGAGTGACGTCCTGAGATGGGGGAAGTGACGCCCAGTAGGTACCAACCTAATGGTTACTCCCCCTTATGAATCTTAGGACGAAGACCTCTATGAGAGTTTACAACTCTCTCTCTCTGCTATTGGGCGCGAGCAACCCGTGCTGCGCTGCAGTCACCGAATGGGGACCCTGGCCGGCTGGCTGTTGGGGTCAGGTTAGTAATTAGATGCCGCCACCCATTTTATCGATTTTGCTACAAGTTCTTTTGTTATTGAAAAAGAGTTGCCTAATATTGGCATATAAGCCATGATTAAGGAGTTTATGGCCTAGATTTGGAGTTTGGCGTAAGCCGTGAAAACCAGCGTTAGAGGCTCCTAACGCTGGTTTTAGGCTACCTCCGGTATTTGGAGTCACTCAAAATAGGGTCTAACGCTCACTTTTCAGCCGCAACTTTTCCATACCGCAGATCCCCTTACGTCAATTGCGTATCCTATCTTTTCAATGGGATTTTTCTAACTCCGGTATTTAGAGTCGTGTCTGAAGTGAGCGTTAGACATCTAACGACAAAACTCCAGCCGCAGGAAAAAAGTCAGTAGTTAAGAGCTTTCTGGGCTAACGCCGGTTCATAAAGCTATTAACTACTGTACTCTAAAGTACACTAAGACCCATAAACTACCTATGTACCCCTAAACCGAGGTCCCCCCACATCGCCGCCACTCAATTAAATTTTTTTAACCCCTAATCTGCCGACCGCCACCTACGTTATACTTATATACCCCTAATCTGCTGCCCCTAACACCGCCGACCCCTATATTATATATATTAACCCCCTAATCTGCCCCCTCAACGTCGCCTCCACCTGCCTACACTTATTAACCCCTAATCTGCCGAGCGGACCGCACCGCTACTATAATAAAGTTATTAACCCCTAATCCGCCTCACTAACCCTATAATAAATAGTATTAACCCCTAATCTGCCCTCCCTAACATCGCCGACACCTAACTTCAATTATTAAGGTAGGAATATTCTGATTGGCTGATGAATATTCCTACCTTAATTCCGATTGGCTGATAGAATTCTATCAGCCAATTGGAATTCGAGGGATGCCATCTTGGATGACGTCATTTAAAGGAACCGTCATTCGTCGTTCAGTCGTCGGCCAGGATGGATGTTCCGCATCGGAGGTCTTCAGGATCCTGCCGCTCCGCTCCGGATGGATGACCATGGAAGATCCCGCTTGGATGAAGACTTCAATCGGATGGAAGACCTCTTCTGCCCCGCTTGGATGAAGACTTCAGCCGGATCATGGACCTCTTCAGCTCCCGCTTGGATTAATACAGGCAAAAGAGCTGAACTTCTTGGGGCATGCCCCGCAAAGGGCCCTGTTCAGGGCTGGTAAGGTAAAAGAGCTTTGAACTTTAGTAATTTAGAATAGGGTAGGGCATTTTTTTATTTTGGGGGGCTTTGTTATTTTATTAGGGGGCTTAGAGTAGGTGTAATTAGTTTAAAATTGTTGTAATATTTTTCTTATGTTTGTAAATATTTTTTTATTTTTTGTAACTTAGTTCTTTTTTATTTTTTTGTACTTTAGTTAGTTTATTTAAATGTATTTATTTGTAGGTATTGTATTTAATTAATGTATTGATAGTGTAGTGTTAGGTTTAATTGTAGGTAATTGTAGGTATTTTATTTAATTAATTTAATGATAGTATAGTGTTAGGTTTAATTGCAACTTAGGTTAGGATTTATTTTACAGGTAATTTTGTAATTATTTTAACTAGGTAACTATTAAATAGTTCTTAACTATTTAATAGCTATTGTACCTGGTTAAAATAATTACAAAGTTGCCTGTAAAATAAATATTAATCCTAAAATAGCTACAATGTAATTATAATTTATATTGTAGCTATATTAGGATTTATTTTACAGGTAAGTATTTAGCTTTAAAAAGGAATAATTTATTTAATAAGAGTTAATTTATTTAGTTAGAATAAAATTATATTTAATTTAGGGGGGTGTTAGTGTTAGGGTTAGACTTAGCTTTAGGGGTTAATACATTTATTAGAATAGCGGTGAGCTCCGGTCAGCAGATTAGGGGTTAATGTTTAAGTACAAAAAATTAAAAAGAACTAAGTTACAAAACATAAAAAAATATTTACAAACATTAGAAAAATATTACAACAATTTTAAACTAATTACACCTACTCTAAGCCCCCTAATAAAATAACAAAGCTCCCCAAAATAAAAAAATGCCCTACCCTATTCTAAATTACAAAAGTTCAAAGCTCTTTTACCTTACCAGCCCTGAACAGGGCCCTTTGAGGGGCATGCCCCAAGAAATTCAGCTCTTTTGCCTGTAAAAAAACACATACAATACCCCCCCCCCCAACATTACAACCCACCACCCACATACCCCTAATCTAACCCAAACCCCCCTTAAATAAACCTAACACTAAGCCCCTGAAGATCTTCCTACCTTATCTTCACCTCACCGGGTATCACCGATGCGTCCTGGCTCCAAAATCTTCATCCAAGCCCAAGCGGGGGCTAGACATCCATCATCCAACGGCTGAAGAAGTCCAGAAGAGGGTCCAAAGTCTTCATCCTATGCGGGAAGAAGAGTAGATCCGGACCGGCAACCATCTTCTTCCAAGCGGCATCTTCTATCTTCATCCGATGAGGACCGGCTCCATCGTGAAGACCTCCAGCGCGGATCCATCTTCTTCCGGCGACGTCCAACTGAAGAATGACGGTTCCTTTAAGGGACGTCATCCAAGATTCTATCAGCCAATCGGAATTAAGGTAGGAAAATTCTGATTGACCGATGGAATCAGCCAATCAGAATCAAGTTCAATCCGATTGGCTGATCCGATCAGCCAATCAGATTGAGCTCACATTCTATTGGCTGTTCCGATCGCTGGAGTTTTCAGACACGACTCTAAATACCGGAGTTAGAAAGATCCCATTGAAAAGATAGGATACGCAATTGACGTAAGGGGATCTGCGGTATGGAAAAGTCGCGGCTGAAAAGTCAGCGTTAGACCCTTTCCTGACTGACTCCAAATACCGGCGGTAGCCTAAAACCAGCGTTAGGAGCCTCTAACGCTGGTTTTCACGGCTACCGCCAAACTCTAAATCTAGGCCATAGTGTTTGTGTGTTTATTGGTTAAGTTATAATAGATAACATAAGACGTAATAGGAGGTTTATCTCCTATGTCTATGTAGGGCTTATATGGTTGTTTGCCCATATGTATATTCTATCTAGAAACAAGCAAACATGCAGAAAACAATATGAGAGAGAAGGGAAAATCAACAAATGTATTTAGTGTTTTTTAGTTTTTTGTTTTTTTTTAGTTTTCCAGAATGTAAAGAATTCCAGCAGATGGGTTAAGTGTGTACTGGAGGGAAGAGACACACGTAGGGTTTTTAGTCATGTCACTGAAAGGGTTAAATAACATTGCTGAAGACATACACATACTAACTAGCACACACATATACAGTATATTATCCATGTGTACAGTATGTTGTAATAATGTGTAGCTTGTGTAAGTCAGAATGATATACTACAACTAAAGCATCTTACATATAGTGTATGAAACAATTATTTATTATATTAGTGGGTATAAGAGCAGATAACCTCATCCACTGCAAATATTATTCATTCTAGCAAGACTTATGGCATGTGGACATTTCTGTACACAACTGCTGTCCTTTAATTTCTGCAAAGCTTCTCCATTTAGGAAGCGTAGGCTGACATACACTTAAAAATATGCCTAAAATACTGCAAGTGTGTGCCCTCCCTCCAGTACATGCTTATCCCATCTGCTGGAATCCTTTATGGTCTGGAGAACTAAAAAAATAAACAGCTGTTGCTTTTCCTTTCTCTTGTGCGCTTATTCTGCATGTTTGTTTAATTATTTCTGCATAATGAGATATAAGGGCATTGAAACATAGTGTTGTTTCGAAGACAGGGATATACTGTATGTTATATACTTTTTTTTTTCAAGAAGTATTTAAAAAACATAATTTTTTTGTGTATATAATAATAAAAATAATGATAATAAATTTTCATGTGCTAAATAAAAAAAATTGGGGCTAGATTACGAGTGGAGTGCTAATTTATAGCGTGCCCGCAAACGGGCAAATTCGCCAGTTTATGGGCACATGATAAATAACCAGCCATTACAAGTGGCTGGTTATTGCTACTACGAGCTTGTGGTAGCAATTAGCGCTCTTAAAATTAACCAGGGATCAGATCTCTGGTTAATTTTATAAATGTCCCCAATTGGCCCCAAAATACAGTGGTTTTTTTAATAAAATAACTGCAAGAAGCAGTTATGAGGGCTGAAAGTTGGCAGGTGTGGGCTGTTAGAAAAAAACAGCACTGAAAGGTCTATGGTGACTGTGTGTTCCCAGTAAATATATAAGTGCATGAATATATACATATATATTTATGTATTAATAAGTGTATATACACATATTAACACATAAATATATATGTATATAAACATTTATATATACAAACAATAAGTAATCAGCGCTTGAAGAATATGAGAAGTCTGTTTGTCTAGATATATAGTCCCATCCGTTACCCAGAATATATATGTATATTAGACCAATACAGATTATGTAGCCAACAGTCTCATGTATATAAAGGTGGTTAGTCTATGGATGTATAAAGTTCCTTATGATCCACAGTACAGGTTCCCGTGTGCTATGAATGTATGGCAGCCCGTTTGAAAGTAAAGGTGATCCCCCGCTGGGCGAGGTTCCTCTTGTTTATCTGAAAAGTAGGTAACAAAACAGGCGCATGAGGCACACTTCGTGTAATACGTTCAGGTAATGAAAATAGATAAAATGTGAAAGATCCACGCTCACCTGGTGTACCTTCACGATATGAGGTATTTGAAAACACAAAGGCTTTTCAAACATTTATATATATATATATATATATATATATAATCTGTGCGACTTACCCCCTTTGCTGCGCTAGTTCTCATTTAGTGTCTCACGGCATGAGAACGAGACTCCTAAAGGATCCTATGGAAGCGCACTCTCATGATTGCAATGCTTCCATGCCTTTCGCATTGCACCTCACTTGTAATGCCAGCGCACATTTGCGTGCGCTGGTATTACGAAGTTGAGCGCAAATATCGCTTTTGATGAAACAATATTTTCTCAATTTATAATCTAGCCCTTGGTTGTTATATCTGTGGAAGCAAGTGCCTGACAACCAACAAAGCTTTTGGAGTTGCCATTGAGCAATTGATATTCAAATATTAGTTGTACATGAACATGCATTTCATCACAGTTTCAGTACCATATTAAATAGCTTTAGCTTAATCCCTTTATGATATATATGATATACAGTATATACTATATTTATTTATTTTTATATATATATATATATATATATATATATATATATATATATATATATATATATTAGTCCTAAAGCACGTGTACAAGGGCCATTTTTTGCAGTACAGCTATTCCACCCATTGCTCTCTCTCTCTATCCCCCCCTCTATTTTGCTCTCTCTGCCCCCTCTCTTTTACTCTCTCCCTCCTCTCTTCTGCGCTCTCTCTCCTCCTCTCTCTATTTTGATCTCTCTCTCCCCCCTCTCTTTTGCTCTCTCCCCCTCTCTTTTGTGCTCTCTCTCCCCCTCTCTTTTGCGCTCTCTCTCCCCCTCTCTTTTGTGCTCTCCCCTCTCTCTTTTGCTCTCTCTCCCCTCTTTTGCTGTCTCTCTCCCCCCTCTTTTGCTCTCTTTCTCCCCCCTTTCTTTTGCTCTCCCCTCCTCTGTTTTGCTGTCTCTCTCCCCCTCTTCTGCTCTCTCTATCCCCCCTCTTTTGCTCTCTCTCCAATTTTTTTGATCTCTTTCTCCCTCTCTTTTGCTGTTTCTCCCCCTCTCTTTTGCTCTCTCTAACCCCCCTCTTTCACTCTCTCTTTCCCCCCTTTTTTGCTCTCTCCCCGCTCTCTTTTGCTGTCTCTCTCCCTCTCTTTTGCTCTCTATCCCCCCTCTTTTGCTCTCACTCTCTCCCCTCTCTTTTGCTCTCTCTCTCCCCCCTCTATTTTACTCTCTCCCCCCCATCTCTTTTGCTCTCTCCCCTCTCTCTTTTGTTCTCTCTATCCCCCCTCTTTTGCTCTCTCTATCCCCCATCTTTTGCTATCTCTCCCCCTCCCTCTTTTGCTCTCTCTTTCCCCCCTCTTTTGCTCTCTCTCTAACCCCTCTTTTGCTCTGTCTCTCCTTCCTTTCTTTTGCTCTCCCCCCCCTCTATTTTGCTGTCTCTCTCCCCCTCTTTTGCTCTCTCTACCCCCTCTTTTGCTCTCTCTCCCCCTTTCTTTTGCTCACTTTCCCCCTCTCTTTTGCTGTTTCTTCCTCTCTCTTTTGCTGTCTCTCTCCCCCTCTTTTGCTCTCTCTATCCCCCCTCTTTTGCTCTCTCTCTAACCCCCCTCTTTTGAGCTCTCTCTTTCACTGCCGCACGGCCCCGCCCATGTCACACCCGGCCCATGCATGCATCACACCCAGCCCCGCCCCCTGTTACGCCCTGTCGGCCCCAGGTGCCAGGAGGCTCTGTCTCCCCTCTCTTTTGCTCTCTCTCTCCCCCCCTCTCTTTTGCTCTCTCCCCCTTTCTTTTGTTCTCTCTATGCCCCCTCTTTTGCTCTCTCTCTCCCCCCTCTTTTGCTCTCTTGCTCCCCCTTTTCTTTTGCTCTCCCCCCTCTCTTTTGCTGTCTCTCTCCCCCTCTTTTTCTCTCTCTATCCTCCCCTCTTTTGCTATCTTCCCCCCTATCTTTTGCTGTTTCTCTCTCTCTTTTGCTGTCTCTCTCCCCCTCTCTTTTGCTCTATCTCTCCCCTCTCTTTTACTCTCTCTATCCCCCCTCTTTTGAGCTCTCTCTTTAATGATCGCACAGCCCCGCCCATGTCACACCCGGCCATGCCCGCGTCACGCCCGGTCGGCCCAAGATGTCAGGAGGTTAGTCTGTTAGTCTATATAGTGACATGTTTATCCGCCTCCTATTTATTCACTGGGGGAGAAGAATATTGAGTTTAACATCCATCTAAGTAGCACAGCCATAACAGGTGCTGCTTTCATTTTGTATGGTAACTAAAGTCAAAATTAAACTTTTATGATTCAGGTGGAGCATCCAATTAAAAAAAAAATGTGCACACATTCTGAGGTAACATCTTCCACCTGGCAGGGCAGTCCCTTAATTATTATTATTAGAATTTATTTGTATAGCAGTGCACATTTTTGTAGTGCTGGATACCAGGAGATAGGATCCAGGAGGGTTGAGATGTCTGCTGTGGTGCGGTGGTCCGATTGACCCCTTTCCCATAACAAGTACTTTTTTTCTTTTTCTTTTTTTACGTGCATAAAACTCAATGCAGAGGATCTTATTTCCTAACACATAGGGGGCATAGGGGCCTCAGATTTTTGAACCCTTAAGAGCCCCATATAAAGGTATGGCTATAAAACAAATAATATATTTTCTATAAATGTCCAGTGTCACAGGACTAGATTTAGGTATTAAGATTAATTGCACAGTACCCTCTTCCTGCTGTTTTTCCTTCCTTCCTTCCTTCCATTTTTAGTTCCTTTTTTTTCCTGTGAGCACAAAAACTACAGATACAGATACACACACACACACTAACAGATACCTACACACTAACAGATACCTACACAGATACACACACACACACAGATACTGACACAGATACAAACACATATTCATATCCAGATACATAAACACACACACACACAAACAAACAGATACCTACACAGATACACATGCACATTCATACCCAGATACATAAACACACACGCAAACAGATACCTACACAGATACACACACACAAATATCCATACCCAGATACATAAATATGCACATAAATACATACATACAGACACACACACACATCTATACCCAGATACATAAAAACACACATACAGATACATACATACACACACACAGAGATACATACAGACACACACATATCCATACCCAGATAAATACAACACACACAGATACATACATACATACACAGGAATACATACATACAGACACACACAGATACATACATACACAGGAATACATACATACAGACACACACACACACACAGATGAATACATACACAAACAGTACACACAGATATATACATACCAACACACACACAAACACATATACATACCCAGATACATAAAAAAATACATACATACATACATGCATACATGCATACATACATATAGACATACACACACACAGATAGATACATACACACAGATAGATACATACACACACACATACATATAGACAAATGCATACAAAGACACACAGATAGATACATACATACAGACACACACTATATACTTCATCTTCATCTACAAGGATAATCTTTGAGGGTAAGAATCACAGTCTCTAAGCCATGCACTACCAGGCTCTCAACAAAGTTATTCTTTGCTTTGATTTGTAAATGACTGAAAGTTGCTGCAACAATGTTTAAAAGTTATGATATAGGATTATTTATAGTAGAGAAGGAGATTGGTTTTCTAAGAAACTGCTTCAGATGCAGTCAGCCAACGGAGTTCATCCTGCTTAAACCTACACAGCTGCTACTGCAGCCTGCATCGTGACTCTGGTCCTTCCACATGTGCCATATTCTCACTGTAAAAACCCGCTTGCAGGCTGTAGCCCTATAGTGAACATGGACTTTTACAGAGAGAATGTGCAGATGTGGGAGGACCAGAGCTGCGATGCCAATAGGGAACAAAATAATAAAAAATAAATATATATGTTTTACCACAATAGCGAGACCTTACATAGAGGGCTCTGTCATTTGTACCATTACCAGGGACCAGTGTGCGGCCCTCCTAAGCTTGGGACTATAGGCGGCCGCATAGGTTGCCTCATCCTAAGGCTGGTCCTGTGTCTGCCTTCTGTAAGTATAATTCATGTATTTGCCTGTATGTATATAATTTGTATTTTTTACTACAAAGAGTTTACATACTCAGGGTTGTGCTCCTGTGCCAAACCAGATAAGGATACAGTTTGTGAGCCAGTCAGGAGTAGGCATATATGATATAGATATATATATCATCCAATCACTGGCCGTGTACTCAACTAGAGTAGAACAGGGAAAGCAGGAGTGCAACTTTGTGTTTAACACTTTTGAATGAGTTAAATATATAGTAAAATAACAAAATTTAGTTAAGAAAAATGCTGTAACAAAATTGTATTTTTACACTACAAGGCATCATTAATATCAATGTTTATTTCATATATATTACTGGCCCAAAACTTAAAAATGCCAGCCCTGCTTTGCTAGTAACATGAAGATCACTAAAAGTAGAAGCACAGAAAAGACAGCAGCTACATAGAATTATACTGTGTGACTGCATTTAATGACACATTAGACCCACACATTAAAACAAACTCATATAAACACATTGCTTGCATTTGTCTCCTGCACTCCTCAGTGCCACTTGCTTTATGTAACCTGGTGCTATGTGGCAGCACGCACGAGTGTCTCATGGTATAATGTTATGTGAATGCTGTCTTGGTTGTGATCTTACATGAAGGAGCTGTTTTATGTACATTACGCTTCATTAAAGCTGACTGGAGAATATGATTCCTTATATTATTGCTAATCTGATACAGTGTTGTATTTACTTTTTTTATGCTGGTAATGTGCATGCAGGGTGCCGGCTCTACCTTCATCGGTGGATATCAATTGTACTGAGTGTGGTGAACTAAGGGGGTGAATTTAAGAGTGTCTCCAAATTCATCCGTGGCACTAAAGACAGTAAATCCCGCACTGCATTTGTTTGAAGGAAAGAAGCAGTTCAATTCTGTCATAATTATCTGTGTCATCCTAATGAGTTTGTGCAATATACATTTTATTTGCATATTAATACACAGAAGGGCAGGTAGTGCATAACTATGCAATTTTTGCTCACTTAGGCTTACAGCAAACCAATAGCCCCACATAAACACACATTCACTCCTGAACATTACAGGAATTAATAGCGGGTTTTGTTTATTACGTCTTTATGTGTGATTCAATAACTGTTTTACAGATGAAGCATGTGACAAATATACGTAGGACATAGCTCTGTCATTATGTAGGGTATATGCAGGCCCTCTAGAGTGAGCTTCTAACCATCTGTCCCAGGAGAGCAGATGAGGCTCGGTACAGTGACAGTGATGGAGAGCTTTGTGCTGGTCTCTGTCACCGCTCTGTCAGTTTCCCTGAAATTTATTCCTAATTATCTTTAATGGCAGTCCAAAAAGGCCTCTATTTCTCTCCTTATTTTCTCTGAATACAAACATTATGCCAATATGCATGATGCATCCAAATTATATTGCTGTCTGTACATTTCACTAAACAGTTTGTCACCTGACTCTGAAACCCAAATTAAGTTTGTTTTAGCTATAGGCTGTAAACAGGGATGTAACTAGACCTAACTGGGACCCAAGACAGAGGCTGTGTCGTGCCCCCCCCCCCCATTTCAACAGTCAGCCTTCCCTCTCAGTTTATACCAGAGGATATGTACTTGTGTAGCCTTCCTGTACAAATATGGTGGCAGTTTTTCTGAAACATTATGACAGCCATCTTGGAAACTTTGCCACCATGTTGTAAAGGCACATCCATACACTTTCTTTAAATTGTGAGCCTTTTTGTTTGCAAGGGACACACGGGGGGGGCAGGACATGATGCAGATGGAGCTGCTTCCTATTCCCCCCTCTTCGAGACATCCAACAACTGACATTTCTCTGACAGTTGCAGACTCTATTCTCAACACCTCACCCCAGGTCCGCTGTCTTGGGGTCACACTAGACTCAGACCTCACATTTAACCCACATATACAAGCACTTACCAAATCCTGCTGTTCACACCTACGCAAAATTTCCAGAATTCTTCCCTTCCTTACTCAAAAAACTACAAAAATACTAATTCATTCCCTCATTTTGTCACGCATTGATTATTGCAATCTACTCCTAAATGGCCTTCCAAAACACAGCCTCTCGTCCCTCCAATCTATTATGAATGCTTTTGCTAGACTCATCCACCTAAGTCTCCGATCTACTTCAGCTGCTCCACTTTGCCAGTCTCTACACTGACTCCCCATACACTCCAGAATACAATTTAAAGTATTAACCATAACTTACAAAGCACTAAACAGCCTAACTCCCAACTATATTTCCTCTCGTGAAATCTCCCACATCCCGTCCTCTTCGATCAACCTGGGACCCAACCAGGGCCCTCTTCCTCCTGTACTTGTTTAGTTTTGTTATGTTTTGTATTTTATCAAAAATCTTTGTCATTGTATACCCCTATCATTGTACCCAGTGCTACAGAATTTGGCGGCGCTATACAAATAAATGATAGTAATAATAATAATGGAGCACCAGGCCCCCCTGTAGCAATGCCACTACACATCACAGGGTCAGATGGTCTCATAGAGGTGCAGGCCCAGTCTAAATTGAGACCTCTGAGATCCCTATAGTTACCCCACAGGGGTATATTTATCAAGCCGTCAACCGTAAATACGCTGGAATTCCGCAGCAGAATTTTGGTGAGCTTGATCCGACCTAGGTATCAAAGCCTACAGACCATCAAAATTTGAAATCTGTAAAGTAACATACAATCCGCCGGTCTCAACCGACACAGATCGATGCTTACGTCATTACAGATGTTCCGAATACACATTTGGCACTATTTGACACTTTTTCAAAGTTATCAAATAGTTAACAGGTACGCTCGCGACTATTCCGGCCCAGCATACCTGGTTTTCAATCCGCTACCCTGGAGGCCGCGGATGCCATAGAAATCAATGGAAGTCTGAAAGCAGCGAAAGCTTATGTTCGATGCTGCTAGATATCCCATTGATTTCTATGGTAGAAAACCAGTTACGTTTACACCTAACACCCTAACATAAGCCCTGAGTTTAAACACCCCTAATCTGCCGCCCGACATCGCCGCAACCTACATAAAATTATTAACCCCTAATCCGCCACTCCCCAACACCGCCGCAACTAAATTAATGTATTAACCCCTAAACCCCTGGCCTCCCACATCACTACCATTAACTAAACCGATTAACCCCTAAACCGCCAGCCCCCGGGGCCTGTTGCCACCTAAATAAAGTTATTAACCCCTATCCCGCCGCTCCCGGACCCCGCTGCCACTAAATAAATGTGTTAACCCCTAAACCCCTGGCCTCCCACATCACTACCATTAACTAAACCTATTAACCCCTAAACCGCCAGCCCCCCCCCCCACATCGCCATCAACTAAAATAAGCTATTAACCCCTAAACCTGTTAGGTTTAGGGGGTTAATAGCTTAATTTAGTTTATGGCAATGTGGGGGGCTGGCGGTTTAGGGGTTAATAGGTTTAGTTAATGGAAGTAATGTGGGAGGCCAGAGGTTTAGGGTTAATACGTTTATTTAGGTGGCGGCGGGGTCCGGGAGTGGCGGAATAGGGGGTAATACATTTATTTAGTGGTGGCGGAGTCCGGGAGCAGCGGGATAGGGGTTAATAACTTTATTACTGTTGCGGCGGGGTCCAGGAGTGGTGGGATAGGGGTTAATTTCTTTATTGCAGTTGCCGCGGGGTCTGGGAGCGGCGGGATAGGGGTCAAACATTTTATTATTGTGGCGGCGTTTAGTGACAGGATATAAATAAAGTAGGGAAAAAGCCAAATAGCAGCGAGATCTTGAAAAAGGCTCATGTGGAGCTGAAACGCGTTGATGTGTGACACCCTGTGATAACATATTGACAAAGAAACAAATTTTAAATCGCTGCAAAGAGAAAAATAAGTTTCTAGACAAAACTGTCAACTTGTCTAAATTGAAATTGGTGCAAAGATAATTGGGCAAATACTAGCAGCCACTGGTGGAGCTGTAATCAACTGTACTGTGAAAAAAAGCTGTGAAACTACTAAGAGCTGGGAGTGCAAGTGTATACAGCTGCCTGGAGCTCATCACCTGAAAACTCCATGTGAATCCTGCAACCAGAGGGGAGACCTGACAGCCTGGAGACAAACTAAAGTTACAGTGTCATCGGAAGGCAGAGAAGTTCAGACCTTATAACCCGAAGGTTACAATACAGGTAACAAAGATTGGGAGTAAATTGGTAACAGTGAAAGACAGTGTGATTATATACCAAGGTAACTTAGCACCATTCTGAATTTAAGGATCAAGAATCTGTTTGTATAAAAGAAGCTTTTTTGAAACAGTAAAAGGATCCTGGAATTTGTATAAAGCGCTTTATACTGTGACATTGTGTATCAGATACAAAGAAGAAAATTACTGTTACACTATTTGATACTTACTGCTACGTGTAACCAAGCTTCCTATAGGCCCAAATTGAACACTTGTTTGTGTAGGCATTTAACAAGAGCATTGAAATTCATTATCAGTAAAATAACATTTGTTTTTAAGGAGCTATTTTTTATTTTTTATTTTATGCAGAGTGCGCACTCATAGTATTAACTGTATTGCATGGATGGATTTTAAAGTGGAGAAATAACGTATACAATAAATGTGTTCATATTAATTGTGATAATCCTGTGTCTTTAGCTTTTTTAGCGCTTCTTAAATCTATTTTTTATTCAAGCAGCGAGATCGATGACTGCTAGTTAACAACAGTCTGATGCTCATCGCCCCATACTTGGTGCGCAGCTTTTTGCCGTTTTTTTTTTATAAATATGGACAGCGTATTCAGGTCCGCGGCCGCGATGTTAGGCGAGCATATTGATGCCGATGAATGCAGCATAGTTGAGGCTTTGATAAATATCTCCCACAGTTTTTTTCTGTTTTTAAGGTATTTAGTATAGTGAAAATGTTGGCGTGTTGTATACTAACACAGGCCTAGATCCTATGCAAGTCACTATGCTAGAACCGCTATTGAAAAAATAATCTAGCAACAGTAGATTTCACATAGATGCTCCGTTTTAGGAACGTACACCACTGTTATTTAGTTATTCCCCCGGAGGGTCTGATGATCTATAGCTCTCCACTCTGGCAAGATGATCTAACAAGTCTCATCAGTACTGCAAGCCCCTCAAATAATTTTATAAATACTAATTTTACCTTGATAGATGTTTATTTCGCTATCCAGGATTCTGGATGTTAAAGAGAGAAGCCAACGTGATAATAAAATGCTAAAAAAAAAAATAAAAAAAATATTTTGCATGATTTCTCTCCATGCTGGCGAGCTTTTGATCATCCGGCCCTAAATAATGTCAGCTACTGACGGACGGTTGCTAAGACCAGCTGCCAGGGTGTTTATTGACCTACAGTACATAGGCACTAGCTTTACAGCACATTAACCCTAAGCAAGACCTCCCCTACAACTAATCACCCTAACTGTTCTGTGTATGTCACCCTGCCTTTGTGTGTGACATTACGTGTGTGTCTATATATTTTGAAGACCAGCCCTATATTCATAAATCCATGTTTTCTGTGAACTAATACAAAATAAATACAATAATCAAAATAAATGGGATAACTGTGTGAATTTAAAACGAGGTAATACTTTGTGAAATAATATATAAGATTATTTTTTTTTGTGTGGGTATGTCTTGCTACCCTGGGTGAGTTTGGACAGGGATAGGAACTTGAATACATTATTACAATTTGCAAAGTGAGAAAACTAATAAATTGTATGTCTTTATTTTCACCGCTTGATTGTTATTAAACAGTATAGACTAAAATTAGAAAGTGTGGTGTCTTTTAAGGTGACCGGATGCTAAATGTGGAATTATTCAAAGCAATATAGCGCTCAACCAGGAACACATGAAAAATGGCTTAGTAGCCTGTCCTTAGGCAAGTGACCACCTGGGAGCCATAATTATAATTATAATGCAGTGACTTCCCACTGCTGCTCCTTTACAGCTGTCCAAGTGCTCTACATGTGTGCAGCATATCACATGACTGAAAAACTGTCGTCATCATTAAACAGTTTGGGAATATATGTAAAATGTTAATGCATTTGTTTTATGTGTAGCCTGCTGTAATGTATTATGGGTTCTTTTGTGAACCGCAGTTATTCTCTAACTATGGTAAATATATGTAAATGTGACATTTGTTAGAAATCAATTAAGCAGTAAGTGACTTGTTTTTTTCATATAATGGTGGGACTCCTATTCTGGTGTCTGCATGCAAATGCTAACATTGTAAACAGAGCGCTTAAAATGTTATTGCCTTTTAATAGTTCTGCTCATGAAGGTAACTATTTAAATCACTGGCGTGCACAAGCTGAATTGAGTAAGCTTTTGAACTCCAAGGGTTTGTGCTGTAGTACATAAGTAGCTCTTGGTCATAAGGGGCATGGGCTGAGCAGACAAGGTGGTGTTCTTGGCATTCCTGTATGCCTATTCTGCACATGGCCCTTGCCCTAATGCTAAACCAAGACGTTTGTGAGCTGTTTTAACATTACAGCTACACACCAGGAAGCTTGTAAATGTCAGCATTATAAATTGTGCTTAAATGAGTAGGTGCTATTACATGTTTACAAGCACATTAGTGTGCTTTTTAGATACCAACATTATAATAATTATCCGGGCTGTGCTGCTTTAACGGTAGAGAAAGAGTGGTGTAGTCTTTCCAAGAGATAGTTATTAATATATAAAATATATCATCTGTAGCCATTCTTCTTCTTTAGTGTCACTATCCAGCAATACATTTGTAGACAGTGAGAACTGACCATATTAACCAGTGACGGTTAATATAGCAATAGGTGCAAAAGAAAAGAAAGGGCTTTACAAGCGACAATAAGGTTTAGTGTCTGGCTTTTGTTTTGATTATACTGAGATTTTGCCACCCATGTCAACCTCCTGCAAGAATGTAGATTGTGTTAGATAGGGCTTTGGTTAACCCCTTGGATGCCAGAGGGGGTTATCATAGTAAATACTAAAAGGAGTTGTCCCTTTCACATGGCGATGTTGTCTGCATTCCATGGTGATAATGTTTTCATTATGGCTGCACTAGGACCAATCAATGCAGTAGAATTGTATAATTAACCAGTGCATAATAAAAAGACAATGACTTAACACCTACTCTGAATTTCAAATAAGCATTAGATTTTCTTTCGGACACATTTATTTTTTCTGCCCCCTGTATCATGTGACAGACATCAGCCTATCACAGACTAGTATACGTATACCCTGTGAGCTTGTGCTCATGCTCAGTAGGAGCTTGTTCCTCAGAAAGTGTGTATATAAAAAGACTGTAAAATTTCATAATAGAAGTAAATTGTAAAGTGTCTTAAAACTGCTGCCCTATCCGAATCATAAAAGTTTATTTTGACTTGAGTGTCCCTTTAAGTCTGAATTGTGAATGAAATCTATCTTCTCCCTTAGTAAAAATGATCGTAATGAGATGCTGCACTGGTAACTTGTTTCTAAATAATCACTGAATAATTCAAGTTGTGTTTTCTCTGTTTTTAGACACAAAGAAACACTCTGAAGATTCCAGAAGAGGAAAGTCAAGCACGAAAGTTTTAAACCTTCCTAATCCAAGTGCTACCAAAATCTCAGATAGTCAGAAGAATCTTTCAGGCACTGGTAGCAGAATAACTATTTCTTCGACCATGCTTGTGGCCTTATTCATTCTTAGAGAGTGTATGTCACAGCTTTGAAATGCTACTTTTTACAAATATTTTCTATAATCCTCTAAAGCCTTATCCAAGTGAAGGAAGACTGCTGCTTTATACAGTGGACTGGAAGAGACAATATGAATGTGATGATGGCGGACTTTGTTTATGGTTCTAAGTGGAATAATGGGCACATGCAATGGACTTATGTGCTGGGAGAAGTAAATATTGTGGTGACAGACAGTAATTTAAACCTCAGACAGCCTGGAAATAAACTTGCAGGGTTATATTGGTCAACTTGTTCCAAAAGATAGGTTATGATTAATAAAACTTGGAAAAAACCCAGCGTATAATCTGCAGTGCTCATAGCCGGACTAACATGTCTAGGAGAATATGCATTTTGTTAATTTTGAGTTACAATTAAGGGCCACTTTGCACTTTAGAAGCCTGTGTACAAATATATATATTTTTTCTTGGTTTGCATATACCTCTAGAAATGAACGTTTCGAAGACAGTTATTATCACCCTTGACTCCTGCAACTGAATCTTGCAAAATATATTTTCTTTCATTTTGCTTTCTGCATATATTTTTTATATTTTAAATAGCATTTATGGTTTAGTTTTGCTATACACTTGGACAAAACCACTAAAGCATATAATGGAGTTTTAGCTACCAAGATCTGGCAAAGAAAGTGATTAAGAGGGTCTGCAATTGTGTAATCTAAAAGAAAACATTGAATTAGAGAGTGTAAGTCATATCTTTGTGTTTAATGGACATGAAAAGCGCTATATATATATTATATTTTAAAATGTGTCCCAGCTCATTTTTTGTTATTTTTTAATGTGATATTCCAGTGCTAAGTAGCCATTCTTCTTCTTGATGTAAATAGTTGTATCTGCCTCCCGCTACAAAACGTAATCAGCTATAAAAAGTTACTTTAAAACCCCTTTTTTGGCAATACAAGCTGATCATGGATATTAGTTGATTTTAGTAGTTTGATTCAGTTGCCCAACAAAAATATATAAATAAGGCTCAGAGCCCTTCTTCTGACATCATACACATTTTATTATTAAGGGTTAAGATCCATATAACCATATAAAGTGTATAAAGCGTTTTTGTATAGTATCTTATTTTTTTCCAGAAATCACAAAGCTTTCTACATAAAATAGGTTTTCTCTATAAAGTGGAGAAAAAAAATTCCATCATCTTTAGTGATTAAATAAAGTCCAGTAAAATTATTTTCTTTTCAGTGAAGTTTTTATTTTATTATTGCACTTCAGGTCCAAACCTGGAACTAATGAGGTTGACTGGATTCATGTCAAAAACCTACAGGTTTTTCAATATATTTTTTTCTTTATAATCTAAACACTGATTTGGATTCTTGTCACATTATTTTCAAATACTTTAAGCACAAAGATTTTACTTGTTTCTGAACAGTTTTGCACCAAAGAACCATAAACCTGTCAACTAGCTAAAAAGATCAGAGCTGTGATTAATGATGGAGTAAAGATTGATATTGTTTTGGAGTAACCTCTTAAATCATGATGAAACTGAACACTTGTCAAAATTGCCCTTTGGGTGAAACTTATATGTCATTTTTTTTCTTTAAGCAATAGCAACAGAAGCTCATTAATTATTTTAACTGCTAAAATAAGACTTATTTAGTTAAACCCATTGGAATATGTAATAGTGTCTAGTTTTAGTTTGTCTGCTCATGTTTGGAATATTTATTTAAGTCTAGCTTGAAATATTTTTCAACCATGTCTGTACTTCTAGTATCTACATATTTCTGAATTCTGAAGGTTTGTCAATTTCAAGGTTTTTCTAAATTCGTTCTAGGTAAAAAAAACAAGTTACACAGTCAGATTTTCTTCTTAACCACTTTTGCAACTGAATTCAAAGGGGCCGATTTATCGAAGTTCGAACTGACATGATCCGCTGTAGTGATCATGTCCGCCGCACATCGATAAAGCCTTCCCCTGCACATTCATGGGCAAGCGGACGCTAGCAGGAGGTGTCAATCAACACAATCGTATGTGATCAGGTGGATTGCTGTCCGCCGGCTTAGAGCAGTTAAATAGCAGTGATCTTAAGACCGCTGCTTCTTAACTCTTGTTTCCGGGGAGCCTGAAAGCTCGCACAGAAACAGAGGCATTGGGGCCAATATGGGGCTTTATAAATTGGCCTCCTAGTCTCCCTTTATTGACCACCCATATCTTTAAGAGTTACTCATTTCTATAGGAAAATATCTATCATCTATAGAGTCAGATGTCTGCTGTTGACTAGATTAAGATATCTACTCTTGGCTAGAGTCAGGTATCCACTAGTCAGATGTCCACTCTTGTCTAGTGTTGGATGTATTTTGTGTCCAGAGTCAAATATTTGCTATTAGAGAGTGTCAGATGTCAATCATGTTTAGAGTCATAGGGCTCCATTTATCTAATGTAGATCGGACATTATTCACTGTAGGAGGACAGCATATGTTTATCATTGCACAAGCATTTCACCAGAAATGCTTGTGCAATGCCGCCCCCTGCTCATGGATGGCCAATTGACCACTATCAGGGGCTGTCAATCCTCTGCTGCTTCTTAACATTAGTTTAAAGCAAGCCTGAACCAATTGGCCTCCGAAGCAGCAACTGCTGATTGATAAATGGATCCCATAGTGTTCTCCACAGAAGATTTTACTAGCTCAGAGTGACATAATGTCTAATATGAGAACAAAAAAACCTACCGACCAATCCTGGAAAGAAAGAACCTGCTTCACAAAGAACCAATAAAATAGCTGATTACAAAAAGTACATGGTAGTACCGGTGCTGGCAAAAAAGTTAAACATTAAAAAATAAAATCTAAAGAGCAATAAGAAAAGCCAGTGAAGAAATGAAATCAAACAGTACATTCTGAGCTAATCAATAACTACATATCTGGTAACTCTAAATGAATGACTGGTAAATGCATTACTGACAGAGTAAGAATAGAAGCATTGATTACGTGCGCAAGCCATTGCAACTGTATGCTGGGTTTTCTTATGTCACATGGATTTTGTAATTTTTTAAAAATGTAATCAGTCTTATAGATTTATGTTAAATATATTGGTTTATAAACTAACAGCATCTTGTGCTATCTTCAATTGCAGTCATGGGTCAGCATCTCTTCCTATGAATAAAAACTACAATTATAAATACCAGGTATTTGACAAAGCCTCAGCATTAGCTGTTTTTTTTAATATTGAGATTATTTTATGCATTCAGGGTCTTTTTAGTTTTTATTCCCTTTGTTCCGGCCTTTTCTGTATGAGCAAATTAGTGCATCGGCTTGCTACGAAAGATAGATTAAAATACATTTAGTGATAATATTAATAATATTCTATTACTGTATTATTGTATTTTATTCCCATTCAGCTAGGTTACAAGTTATGGGCGCTATAGGGAAATTAACAAACATTAACAAAAGTTGCGTTATTTAACCCCCTATAGCGCAGGCATTACAAGTTTAAACAGCCAGATGTCTTCAGGATGGACCCGGATAGCGCTGCCGGGATCAAGATAGAAGATGCCGCCTGGATGAAGATAGAATAGGCCGCCTGGATGAAGATCGTTCAAGCGGGACTTCAAAAAGTGTAAGTGGATCGTCGGGGGTCTTTGTATTTTTTTCAGGGAAAAGAGCTGATATCTTTGGGGCAATGCCCCACAAAAGGCCCTTTTAAGGGCTATTGGTAGTTTATTGTAGGCTAGGGTTTTTTTTATTTTGGGTGGGCTTTTTTATTTTTATAGGGCTATTAGATTAGGTGTAATTCTTTTTTACTTTGGATGATTTTGTTTGTAATTTTTAGAGTAGTGTTAGGATTTTTTTAATGTTTAGTTTTATTTAATTGGTAGTTAGTTTAATTTTAGTTTAATAATTATATTAGTTTAACTGTTAGTTTAAACTTAGTTCTTTTAATTTGACAGGTCAGTTTTAATTTAATTTAAGCTAGGGAAATTGTAATTTTAATATAAGTTATTGTGGGGGCGTTACTAGATTACTAGTTTAATTTAGTTTATTGCGATGTGGGGGACTTGCGGTTTAGGGGTTAATAGGTTTATTATAGTGGCGGCTGTGTAGGACTTAATAACTTTAGTACAGTGGGGGCGATGTGGGCGGACAGCAGATTAGGGGTTAATAATATTTAAATAGTGTTTGCGATGCGGGAGGACGACGGTTTAGGGGTTAATAACTTTATTATAGTGGTGACGATGTCGGAGAGCAGCGGAATAGGGATTAATAATTATTTTTAGTGGCGGCGATGTCGGGAGCAGAATATTAGGGGTTAATAAGTTTTATTATAGTATTTGTGATGCGGGAGGGCCTCAGTTTAGGGGTTAATATGTGTTAAAATGGGTGTTTAGTGTACTTTGTTACACTTTAGTTATGAGTTTTATGTAACAGTTTTGTTGCGTAAAACTCATAACTACTGCTTTTAGATTGCGGAACAGATCTTGTCGGTATAGGCTGCAACGCTAGCTTTTTAGCCTCACCGCAAAACTTGTAATGGCTGCGCTATGGAAGTCCCATGAAAAAACTTCATTTTTATGTGGGACTGACGTTGTGGTACAGACTAAGGGGCCCATTTATCATGCTCCGTAGGGAGCTTGTGGGCCTGTGTTTCTGGCGAGTCTGAAGTCCGCTGCTCCATAACCCTGTCCGCCTGCTCTGATGAGGCGGACAGGAATCGCCGGAAATCAACCCGATCGAGTACAATCGGGTTGATTGACAGCTCCATGCTGGCGGCCCATTGGCCGCGAGTCAGTAGGGGGCGGCGTTGCACCAGCAGCTCTTGTGAGCTGCTGGTGCAATGTTAAATGCGGAGAGCTTATTGCTCTCCGCATTCAGCAAGGTCTTGCGGACCTGATCCGCACTGTCGGATCAGGTCCGCAAGTCCTTTAATAAATAGGCCCCTAAAAGGCTTGCGGTACAGCTATACCGACAAGACTTGTAATGGCTGTGGTGCTGTTTTAACGCTGAAATGACAATTTTTTCAGCGTTAAAACCCGAATGCACAACTTGTAATCTAGCTGATTGTGAGTTATAATCATTTTGTCTTGTACAGATGGGCCAGATTACAAGTGGCGCACTAATGATAGCACAGGACGTGATATTACAGTAGCGCACAACTTGATATTATAAGTCTGTGGTAAATTGCATTTACCAGAAAGTGGTTAGCAAGGCTGAAATCGCTATAGCACAACCTATACTTTCAATGGATACTGTGAACGCACTAACTTGTGCTCATATTACTAGTTGAAAGTTATAGTTTGCACTCGAGTGAAAGCCAAAACGGCGCTAGAATATTTAGTGCGATTTGAGACCTAAAGTAAAGTGTAAAGGTTAAAAAGAAGTTGAACAGAACACATTAAAAACATATTATAATAAATGATTACACTCATATATACACTTTTTATTAAAACAATATAATTTAAATAATGCTGTTGCACTAGTTTTTTACTAGCGCACCACTTGTAATCTGGCCCATAATGCGTCACACAAACAGAAATCCAAAGCAGGCTGTTAGTCAACACCTTGATGATGTTTTATCATACTGGGAGACAATACTGACAAAGTATTCAGAAACTGAACCCTATAATACTGCAGTATGCATATTACTACCCTGTTCCAAATTATTATGCAAATTCTATTTCAGTGTCACAAAGATTAAATATTTTTTTTTCAGTTTAACTCATGGATGGCATTGTGTCGCAGGGCTCTTTTGATCACTGAAAACAATCTCGGACACCTATGATAATTAGATTGCCAGGTGAGCCCAATTAAAGGAAAAACTACTAAAGGAGGGTGTTCCACATTATTAAATAGAGCACCATTTTCAAGCAATATGGGGAAGAAAAAGGATCTCTCTGCTGCCGAAAAGGGTGAAATAGTTCAATGCCTTGGATGAGGTATGAAAACATTAGATATTTCACGAAAACGTAAGCGTGATCATCGCACTATTTAGAGATTTGTGGCTGATTCAGAGCACAGACGGGTTTGTGCAGATTAAGGCACATTGAGGAAGATTTCTGCCAGATCCATGCATCGGATCAAGAGAGCAGCTGCTAAAATACAATTACATAGCAGAAAAAAAGATATTTGAATCTGCTGGTGCCTCTGGAGTCCCACGGACATCAAGGTGTAGAGTCCTCCAGAGTCTTGCAACTGTGCATAAACCTTCCATTCGGCCACCACTAACCAATGCTCACAAGCAGAAACAGCTGCATTGGGCAGAAAAATACATGAAGACTAATTTTCAAACAGTCCAGTTCACTGAGTGCCGTGCAACCCTGGATGGTCCAGATGGATGGAGTAGTGGATGGTTGGTGGACGGCCACCCTGTTCCAACAAGGCTGCGACGTCAGCAAGGCGGTGGCGGAGTCATGTTTTGGGCTGGAATCATGGGAAGAGAGCAGGTCGGCCTCTTTAGGGTCCAGAAGGTGTAAAGATGACCTCTGCAAGGTATGTGGAGTTCCTGACTGACCACTTCCTTCCCTGGTACAGAAGGAAGAACTATGCTTTCCGTTATAAAATCATCTTCATGCATGACAATGCACCATCTCATGCTGCAAAGAATACATCTGCATCAATGGCTGCTATGGGGATAAAAGGAGAGAAAGTCATGGTGTGGCCTCCATCCTCCCCTGACCTCAATCCTATTGAGAATCTTTGGAGCATCCTCAAGCAAAATATCTATGAGGGTGGGAGGCAGTTTACATCCAAACAGCAGCTCTGGGAGGCTATTCTGACATCTTGCAAACAAATTCAAGCAGAAACTGTCCAAAAACTCACAAGTTCAATGGATGCAAGACTTGTGAAGCTGCTATCAAATAACATAATGACAATTTTCAGTTCTTTACAACCTATAAAGTGTTTTGAAACTTACTGTGCGTAATAATTTGGAACAGTGCATTGTAAGTTTTTTATTTTGAAAACAAAATACTGTTATCATTAGGAGGTTTGTTCAATAAAATTTGAATTGTACTCTTAATAGTTGATAACATGAAAATTATGCTGACTGTTGTTTACATCAATTATTTAGGTAAATGAGAAATATATCATTGGCATAATAATTTGGAACAGGGTGTAAATTGATACTAAGGGGGAGATTTAGCAAGTAGCAGATGCTGTTTGCTCCGCCCGATGTTTTCGGCTCGCCTGAAACATAAGTTAAGAAGCAGCGATCATAAGACCGCTGCTCCTTAACTTGTCCACCACCTTTTAGGATCGGGATGATTGACACCCCCTGCTAGCGGCCGATTGATTGTGAATGTGCATGGGGAAGGCATTGCACAAGCATTTCTTGTGCAATGTTAAATGCCGACAGCGTATGCATTTAGCGATGTCGGGCGGACATGGTTCGCTAAAGCAGCCTTATATTATACGTATATGTAGGATGAATTGTGCAAGTAATACAATCCAGTGGGCTGCAGATGTAGGAACGTAAGAAGCAACACATTGAAATATGTTCCATCACACCTTTTTTGTGTTAGTTTTGGAGTTTAGCGCCATGCAGTAGCAGCCACACTAACAGCATCCATCTAACAACATTCATGTTATTGATACATATTTGAAATGTGCTTTTTATTTGTTTACTTTCTAGGGGTCAAAAAGAATTCCTCCAGCTCCCAAAGAATAACTTAATGGGTACAGTAAATATTCATTTACAAAAGGATACCCTTTAGCAATACTAGTCAGAAGCATTTAAAGCCCTGGATTAAAAAGTAGTATGCTTGCTGGTGCCCCTCTAATCTAACCTTGTTTTTATTTATTTATTGGAGGGAGAAGTGATTTCTTAAGGTTCCATGACCACCTTCCAGAAGGGATTATGAAAGTTATACTCATTGGCCTTAATTCAAATGCAGTCAGAGATTGCTGTGTGAACAAATAAAGGCAAATTAGGTATTTTTCCCCCAATGTATTAGAATTTGCGTACTACTATGATTAATCAGGAATATCTGGTTTTCTTACATCCAGATTGGGTAATCATGAAAACAACTTTATGAAACAAGCTTTATTCTGTCTTTTTACAGACCTAGTCACCTACATGAACCTACATGGAAGCAAAACATATACAGCAAATACACAAGGAAACTAGACACAATGGTTTGATACTGATCATGACCTCTGTGCAGGTTCTCTCTTAAGTCTGCACCCCAAAAGCACTTGAGCACCAGTAAGTAGGGTAACTACTTTATTGTAGAGCCCCCTCTGTCTAGCTGTCCCTTCCACACTGTTCTTTAACCTATAAACATCTTGGTTTCACATAGTGAACCCTGGGAACTGCTACATTCTACCTAGAAATGAGTGGTCAAAATGCCCCATCAATTCCCCAGACTGCCTCAACTGCTCACAGTCCACTAATCATCACAACTCCCAACATTCCTTTAGCCATTCCCTGGGTCACCCCCAAACTGTTTTATACTCCTGAGCCACACAGACTCTTTTGGTCAGCACTATAGACACCACAATTACTCTCCTTCTAAGAAAAACAAGTGTATTTTTGACTCAAGAGCAGAAATTTATTTTTATGATACTATGGAAGGCATTATAGTGAAAGCAACACTTTCTTTAGTGACCCAAAAAACAACAAAGAACAAGGTAACAATAAGAAGAAAAAAAACATATTTGAATACACACAACACATCACCCCTCTGCTTATTTGCTGTTCCCAGACAGATAACCTAACTTGAGAATGTATTCTTAATTATTGGGGTTTTTCATGACTCTTAGGACCAGATTACAAGTGGAGCGCTATCGTTAACGGGAGGAGCATAAATGCGATCTCGAGAACCCGGTGTATTTTATGCTCAAATCCATATTACAAGTGGCATGCTGTTAAACTTACTGCAAATGAATTTGCGCAAACTCGCTGTAATTGATGCTCCCTATATTTTCTATGGGTAGCATTCACCTAGATTACAAGTTTTGCGGTATGGTGCAGTTCGGCTAAACCGCTGAAAAATTGGCCATTGCACGTCAAATAGCTGGTTTCCAGTATTACAAGTCGCGGCAGTATTGCTATACCGCAAGCGTTTTAGCGTGTAACACAATGATCCATTCCGCAGTCAAAAAATGACGTTTGAGTGCAGGATTTCCATAACGCCGTATTACAGGTTGTGCAATCTGGCTAAAATGCTTGCTTTATAGCCTATATTGCTGTGATCCATACCGCAATCTGACAGTAGTTATGGATTTTGCGAAAAAAAAAGTTTCACAAAACTCATAACTAAAATGTTACAAAGTACACTAACATCCATAAACTACCTATAAACCCCTAAACCGACATCCTCCTGCATCGCAAATACTTTATTAAACTTATGAACCCATAATCCGCCGCCCACCCACAAGCCAACAGTAAAAGTTATCAACCCCTAAACTGCCGACCCACACATCGCTACTACTATAATAAACTTATTAAGCCTTAAACCGCCGGCCCCCCACATTGTAACTACTATAATAAACCTATTAACCCCTAAACCGCTGGCCCTTCACATCACAATTACTAAACTAAACCTATTAACCCCTAAACCGCCGCCCCCCCCACATCGCAACACACTAAATTAAACTATTAACCCCTAAACCTATTTTCCCCCTAATTTTAATTAAATTTACAATATAACTATCTTTAAATAAACAAAAACTTACCTGTGAAATAAAAAAACCTAAGATTAAACTATAAAGTAACCTAACATTACTATTTTAAAACAATAAAATTAACAAAAAATAAAAAAAAAAAAATTACAAATTAAAAAAAACACTACAAAAAAATAAAAAAACTGACATTATAAAAAAAACTCTAAGATTACAAAAAATAATAAACGAAATTATCCAAAATAATAACAATTAAACCTCATCTAATACCCCTAAAATAACAAAAAGCCCGCCCAAAATAAAAAATACCCCCTAACCTAACAATAAACTAGCAATAGCCCTTAAAAGTGCCATTTGTAGGGCATTGCCCTAAGCTAAACAGCTCTTTTACCTAAAAATGACAAAGTCCCCAACAGTAACTCCCCCACCCAACCAACCCCCCAAAATAAAAAAAACGAAGTCTAAAAAAAAAAGAAGCTGATTAACCCCTTAATGACGACAGCACTTTTCCATTTTCTGTCCGTTTGGGACCAAGGCTATTTTTACATTTCTGCTGTGTTTGTGTTTAACTGTAATTTTCCTCTTACTCATTTACTGTACCCACACATATTATATACCGTTTTTCTCACCATTAACTTTCTAAATATACCATTATTTTCATCATATCTTATAATTTATTATAAAAAAAATTATAAAATATGAGGAAAAAATGGAAAAAAACACACTTTTTCTAACTTTGACCCCCAAAATCTGTTACACATCTACAACCACCAAAAAACACCCATGCTAAATAGTTTCTAAATTCTGTCCCGAGTTTAGAAATACCCAATGTTTACATGTTCTTTGCTTTTTTTGCAAGTTATAGGGCAATAAATACAGGTAGCACTTTGCTATTTCCAAACCACTTTTTTTTTTCAAACTTAGTGCTAGTTACATTGGGACACTGATATCTTTCAGGAATCCCTGAATATACTTTGACATGTATATATATATATATACATATTTTTTTTTTTAGAAGACATCCCAAAGTATTGATCAAGGCCCATTTTGGTATATTTCATGCCACCATTTCACAGCCAAATGCGATCAAATAAAAAAGATTGTTCACTTTTTCACAAGTTTTTTCACAAACTTTAGGTTTCTCACTGAAATTATTTACAAACAACTTGTGCAATTATGGCATAAATGGTTGTACATGCTTCTCTGGGATCCCCTTTGTTCAGAAATAGCAGACATATGTGGCTTTGGCGTTGCTTTTTGGTAATTAGAAGGCCGTTAAATGCCACTGCGCATCACACGTGTATTATGCCCAGCAGTGAAGGGATTAATTAGGGAGCATGTAGGGAGCTTAAAGGGTTAATTTTATATTTGATGTAGTGTAGTAGACAACCCCAAATATTAATATTGATCTAGGCCCATCTTGGTATATTTCATGCCACCATTTCACCGCCAAATGCGATCAAATAAAAAAAGTAACATTTTTCACAATTTTAGGTTACTCACTGAAATTATTTACAAACAGCTTGTGCAATTATGGCACAAATGGTTGTAAAATCTTCTCTGGGATCCCATTTGTTCAGAAACAGCAGACATATATGGCTTTGGTATTGCTTTTTGGTAATTAGAAGTCCGCTAAATGCTGCTGCGCATCACATGTGTATTATGCCCTGCAGTGCAGGGGTTAATTAGGTAGCTTGTAGGAAGCTTGCAGGGTTAATTTTAGCTTTAGTGTAGAGATCAGCCTCCCACCTGACACCCCCTGATCCCTCCCAAATCGCTCTCTTCCCTCCCCCACCCCACAATTGTCCCTGCCATCTTAAGTACTGGCAGAAAGTCTGCCAGTACTAAAATAAAAGGTATCTTATTTTTTTTAACATATTTACATATGCTGCTGTGTAGGATCCCCCCTTAGCCCCAAACTTCCTGACCCCCCCCCCCCCCCAAACAGCTCTCTAACCCTCCCCCTCTACATTATTGGGAGCCATCTTGGGTACTGGCAGCTGTCTGCCAGTACCCAGTTTACAAAATATATATATATATATATATATATATATATATATATATTTATATTACACTTTTCTGTAGTGTAGCTTCCCCCTCCCCAAAGAACAACCCCCCACCCCCTCCCGGATCACTTAGATCATACATTTATAAATTTAATTGCCCCTCTCTCCCATTTAATTCACAGAAATTGTTCCATAGTGTAATGGTTCTCACCCGCTCCCTCCCCGTGCACGTGCCCACCCACCTCCCCCGTGCACGCGTCCGTGCGCTCCCCCGGCTATGCCGCCCGCAATCCCACCCATCTCTACAGACAAGAAGCCATCGCGGGCCGCCCACCAGTCTCCCACGTCGGCTCCCACCCACCTACAATTACTGCCATCGATGTCCGGTGCAGAGAGGGCCAAGGGTAAAGAATGTTATTGCAGGATGCCTCGATATCGAGGTATCACTGCAATAACCGGAAAGCAGCTGGAAGCGATCAAGATCGCTTCCACTGCTTTCCAAGACCGATGACGTACGCCATACATCCTCTGTCATTAAGAGTATTTTTTTGAGGACATACGGCGTCGGTCATTAAGGGGTTAAAAAAGAGCTGAATGCCCATACAAATGCCCCTTTAGGGGCAATGGGTAGCTTCAGCTTTTTTTAGACTTAGGTTTTTTTATATTTTGTGGGGGGGGTTTACTGTTAGGGGAACGTTGTAATTTTAAGTTTAACTTCGGGCAATGCCCTACAAAAGGCCCTTTTAAGGACTATTGGTAGTTTATTGTTAGGTTAGGGGGGTGTTTTTATTTTGTGGGGGCTTTTTTGTTTTTATATTAGATTAGGTTTAATTGTTATTATTTTGGATTTCGTTTATTATTTTTTGTAATCTTAAGAGATTTTTATTTTTTGTAATTTTAGCGTTTTTATTTTTTCTGTAATGTAATTTTTTTAATTTTTTTGTAGTGTTAGGATTTTTTTTAATTAGTTTTTTTATTTCACAGAAGTTTTTATTTATTTAAAGATAGTTATATTGTAAATTTAATTTAAAATTAGGGGGATGTTAGGTTTAGGGGTTAATAGTTTAATTTAGTGTGTTGCGATATGTAGGGGTTAATAGGTTTATTTTATTAGTAGCGATGTGGGGGGTCGGTGGTTTAGGGGTTAATA
Source organism: Bombina bombina (assembly GCF_027579735.1). Taxonomy (NCBI): domain Eukaryota; kingdom Metazoa; phylum Chordata; class Amphibia; order Anura; family Bombinatoridae; genus Bombina; species Bombina bombina. The sequence goes on from NC_069502.1 coordinate 247,270,088, forward strand.
GGTTTATTTTATTACTAGCGATGTAGGGGGCCACCGGTTTAGGGGTTAATACGTTTATTGTATTATTAGCGATGTGAGGGGGTGGTTTATGGGTTAATTGGTTAATTTAGTGTTGGCGATGTCGGGGCGGCGGCGGATTAGGGGTTAATCACTTTATTTAGTGTCGGGGGTGGCGGATTAGGGGTGTTTAGACTAGGGGGTTATGTTAGGGTGTTTTAACATAGCTTTCTTTTGCCCATAGACATCAATGGGGTTGGGTTACGGCGATCGTCATTCCTCGATCGCAGGTGTTAGTTTTTTTTCTGACCCTTTCTCCCCATTGATGTCTATGGGGGAAAGCGTGCATGAGCACGTACAGTCAGGCCTTGGGTTTTCTGCGGTATGGAGCTTATTGCACCATACTGCAAAACAAGAGAAGGTTTTTCAGTAACTTGTAATGGCAGCGCTATTGAAAGTGCAATAGCACTTTTTTTTGCGTTAGATATATTTTTTAATTTCTAAGGTAGTTTTTTGTAAAGGCAAGGTTAGTCTATTTTGTTTTAACTTAAGGGATGTTAGGTTGGGGGGGGTTAGATGTTAGTGGGTTAGTTTACGTTGGGGCGCTGGCAGTTTAGGGTTTCATAGTGTAGTGGGTTACTTTGCATTGGGGGGCTGGTGGTTTAGGGGTTAATAGTGTAGTGAAGACTTTGCAATGTGGGGGTGTTGCGGTTTAGGGGTAAATAGTGTAGTGGGGACTTTGCAGTGGTCTATGTGGTGGTTAAGGCGTTATTAGAGTAGGGACTTATGTTGATTTGTGTTAGCGGGCATTGACTTCTATGGGGGAATAGGTTATCTCATGCTCAATAGTGTAAGTTCGGCTTTTAGTGCTGAGCGATACCTTTTCACTTTCAACTCGTAATACCAGAGCAACCTGACTAGCACAAAAGATTTACTTCTAGCGCAGTTACCTCTCTAGCCGAAAACAGTAATTAGCGTTCCACTTGTAATCTATCCCTAAATCTAAGTTCCACTTGTTCCCCTATCAGTAAATCCCCTCCCCTTTATAGTTATCCCCAACATCTATGTCACCTACTAAAACCTAAAATGCCCCTAATTTAAAAAAAAACATTTTTTTTAAAACAAATCCTAAATTACCTTTATTTTACGCCCTAAATTTTAAACCAAGTTGAAAAATGTTAATGTTCAGCCTCTTCTAGACAGCACTAATGGTCAAAAACCTTGTGTTGTCATGATCTTTTTATACATGTGCTGCGCATAAGAAAATCTGAGCTTGCATGCAAAATTTTATGTTAGCTGATGGTGAAGAAGATAATGATGTCACTAACATGGCTATAATTTATATGGGTGGCTAAATTAATGCTCACACTGATGATAGACAGGTGAACCAGAAAATCATACTTCTTAATTCCAGATGTTGTACATGTCTTAAATGTCTGTTAAGGCCTAGGGCTCCAGAGGTATTTCCTGTACCCCCTATTATAGCGGATATCATCTCCAAGGAATGGGAGAGAGCGGGGGTTCCCTTTACCCCCTCCTGTTCCTGCTCTACATGGAGGTAAGGAATAGTGTTACTAAAGTTAATGGTGCCATATCCACTTTGGCTAAATGCACTACCATCCCACTAGAGGATAGCACGTCCTTTAAGGAACCTCTAGACAGAAAGTTTGAAGAATACCTGTGAAGGGTGTTCCTGCAGTTGGGCTCCTTATTTCAGCCAGTGGTCGGAATAGCTACAGTGACGGGGCTGCTAAGTTCTGGTGCAAATCCTTATCAGACTTGATTACAGTTAAACGCATTCTTCAGGGATGCCACTATCCAGATTACTCGTATCAATGCTAAAAATTCTAGATTTGCAGTTCTGGCCAAAAGAGCCTTGGGGCTCAAGTCTTGGTACGGTTTCAAAATTAAGGCTACTATCCTTGTCTTTTATGGGTAAATCCCTGTTTGGACTGGGTCTGGACTCCATTATAGCTACTGTCACCAGTGGAAAGGGAGCTTTCCTACCACAGGACAAGAAGTCTAAATCCAAAGGTCATATGGCAGGACGTTTTCGACCCTTTCATTCGAACAGAAATCCGAGGAGCGCGGAAGTGCCCAAGATGAAAGTTATTTTAAACAAATGTCCCAAGTGCCAACGCTGCAACTCTGACCTTTTACACCATGCCCATACTTGATGAAACCGTGGGAAATGTTAGAACATCGGTTACATAGAACTTCAGAAGCCATTCTGAATGGGATTGAGAGATATTATTTTAATTTTCCTAAAGCAATAAGAAACTATTATAAACTGTTATCCTCCACTAACCTCCAAATGAAAAAAAATAATATTTAAATACTCCACAAGAAAGTTTGCTAGCCGGGTGACATAACGATGTTTCTGGGTAGGGGCATTATAATACTTTGTAAAATGAGAGCATTTTCTGCTACCCAAGTCACACACAATTTTTTTAATGTTAATCTGTGCAATAAGCACTGAAGATTTGTAATATTAGCTTATTTTAGCTTAATATTGGCTTAAATGGTCGGGAAAATAAGCTGGGTGGTGCACCCATTATAAGGGTCCTGGAGACAACACTGCTGGATTTCTAATTAAACATCAACTTTTTACAGAAACTAAACAACACAAGTGGAGCACTATATGGTAGCAGATTTGCAAGAATGCTATCCTTTTGCAAGAGCACTAGATGTAGTGCTCCAAATGCCTACCTAGGTATCTCTTCAATACAGAATATCATGGGAGCAAAGCAAATTTGATAATAGAAGTAAAAGGGGAATTTTTTTTTAAATGGTATGCTCTGACTGAATCATAAAAGAATATTTTTGGGTTTCCTATTCCTTTAAGAACTGTTCTAAATACAAATTTAAAAAAATGCTTTGTAGCAGTAGCTATATCTACTTATTTAACTTTATTTAAGTTTAAGCTGCTGTTCAGGTTCTTCTCTGCTGCACTGAATACCTTGCCCTTAGGAAATAAGGGATTGATAAAGTTATGTTAAAGGGACAGTCTAGTCAAAATGAAACGTTCATGGTTCAGATAGGGCATGCAATTTTAAACAACGTCCCAATTTACTTTCAGCTTCAAATTTACTTTGTATTCTTTGTTTAAGGCTATACCTCAGTAGGCTAATATGATCATTTCTAAGCCCTTGAAGGCCACCTCATCTAATTTTGACAGTTTTTCACAGCTAGACAGTGCTATTTCGTGTGTGCGATGTAGATAACATTGTGCTCTCTACTGTGGAGTTATTTATGAGTTAGTTAGCACTGATTGGCTAAAAATGCAAGTCTGCCAAAATAACTGAAATAAGAGGGCAGTCTGCAGAGGCTTAGATACAAGGAGGCCAATTTAACAAATGTCTTGCGGACCTGATCCGACAGTGCGAATCAGGTCCGCAAGACATTGCTGAATGCGGAGAGCAATACACTCTCCATATTCAGCATTGCACCAGCAGCTCACAAGCGCTGTTGGTGCAACGCTGCCCCCTGCAGACTCGCGGCCAATGGGGGGTGTCAATCAACCCGATCGTACTCCGGCGATTCCTGTCCGTCTGCTCAGAGCAGGAGGACAGGGTTATGGAGCAGTGGTTTGGAGCATGATAGATTGGCCCCAAGGTAATTTACAGAGGTAAAACATTTATAAATATAACCATGTTGGCTGTGCAAAACTAGAGAATGGGTAATAAAGGGCGTATCTATCTTTCTAAACGATAAGTAGACTGTCCATTTAATAAATGTATAATGTTGTCAAAATTCAGCTGAACCGAATAATCCTTGGAACTAATCCTGGGTGAAAATTTTCATGAAGAATAATTAATATTAACTATTTTATTGTGTGTGTACATGTCTAATAAGGAAAGTATACCTTTTACAACTGTATATGTATATTGTCAGAAGAAATATGTGTGTCAGCTCAAAAAGGTTTTACAGGAAGCCATGAGTGTCTGAAAAAGCAAAGGTCCAGTAGGGCTGAGCAGATGGCAAAGTCAGACAAGCCAGAGGTAAAGCACCAAGCCAAGGGCAGAGTTTCCCAAATCAGACAGAAGAGTGAAAACAGCAATTACAATGCCACGTCCAGGAACCAGGAGCTCAATGAGATGAATAGATGCTGCCACTTCCAAGGTGACCTTTCAAAACTCACCAAACAGCACAAACCAGACACAAAAATGTGTTAAATATAATCACATCATAAGATCCAATTTGGCTTTCATTGTCTTAGGGTTCTCACTCTGTTTTTACTGAACTTGTTCATTTGAATCTGTTTTGTGTCATTTGCTGACAACTATTCCTCTTCATTGCCTCTGTCAGTTCGAGCTCCTCAAGGCTCTGTCCTGGCTCCTCAACTCTTCTCCATTTATACTTCTTTACTGTCATGCTTATTCCCTTTCCCTATTGTAACATAGCACTGGCCCTTTAAATCCCCTGCAATTGCCATAAATACCAGCAATCCTCACTTACTCATTGCTTGGTATTGATTCATTCCGGACCAGTCCTGAGCTCCACCCTCTACCTGCAGTCTGTGCAGCAACCGCTCCCTGAGCACTGTCTCATTCAGGCTGCTATCCTGTGTAGTGATCTGCTCCGCTAACCGGAACTCCGGCCTCTGTGACGTCACACGACACTCTCTTGCCGACTTCAGCTGCTTCCTAACCGCTCTCAGCATTTACCTTACTTGCGGTTCTACCGAAATCAATATCAAAGCTGAATAGTTTTGGAAGTAGTTTTTAGTTTGTTTTTTGTTATAGCTATTTTAGGGGGATATCTGTGTGTGCAGGTGACTATTACTGTGCATAATTATTAGGCAACTTGACAAAAAACAAATATATACCCATTTCAATTATTTATTTTTACCAGTGAAACCAATATAACATCTCAACATTCACAAATATACATTTCTGACATTCAAAAACAAAACAAAAACAAATCAGTGACCAATATAGCCACCTTTCTTTGCAAGGACACTCAAAAGCCTGCCATCCATGGATTCTGTCAGTGTTTTGATCTGTTCACCATCAACATTGCGTGCAGCAGCAACCACAGCCTCCCAGACACTGTTCAGAGAGGTGTACTGTTTTCCCTCCTTGTAAATCTCACATTTGATGATGGACCACAAGTTCTCAATGGGGTTCAGATCAGGTGAACAAGGAGGCCATGTCATTAGATTTTCTTCTTTTATACCTTTTCTTGCCAGCCACGCTGTGGAGTACTTGGATGCGTGTGATGGAGCATTGTCCTGCATGAAAATCATGTTTTTCTTGAAGGATGCAGACTTCTTCCTGTACCACTGCTTGAAGAAGGTGTCTTCCAGAAACTGGCAGTAGGACTGGGAGTTGAGTTTGACTCTATCCTCAACCTGAAAAGGCCCCACAAGCGCATCTTTGATGATACCAGCCCAAACCAGTACTCCACCTCCACCTTGCTAGCGTCTGAGTCGGACTGGAGCTCTATGCCCTTTACCAATCCAGCCACGGGCCAATCTATCTGGCCCATCAAGACTCACTCTCATTTCATCAGTCCATAAAACCTTAGAAAAATCAGTCTTGAGATATTTCTTGGCCCAGTCTTGACGTTTCAGCTTGTGTGTCTTGTTCAGTGGTGGTCGTCTTTCAGCCTTTCTTACCTTGGCCATGTCTCTGAATATTGCACACCTTGTGCTTTTGGGCACTCCAGTGAAGTTACAGCTCTGAAATATGGCCAAACTGGTGGCAAGTGGCATCTTGGCAGCTGCACGCTTGACTTTTCTCAGTTCATGGGCAGTTATTTTGCGCCTTGGTTTTTCCACACGCTTCTTGCGACCCTGTTGACTATTTTGAATGAAACGCTTGATTGTTCGATGATCACGCTTCAGAAGCTTTGCAATTTTAAGAGTGCTGCATCCCTCTGCAAGATATCTCACTATTTTTTACTTTTCTGAGCATGTCAAGTCCTTCTTTTGACCCATTTTGCCAAAGGAAAGGAAGTTGCCTAATAATTATGCACACCTGATATAGGGTGTTGATGTCATTAGACCACACCCCTTCTCATTACAGAGATGCACATCACCTAATATGCTTAATTGGTAGTAGGCTTTCAAGCCTATACAGATTGGAGTAAGACAACATGCATAAAGAGGACGATGTGGTCAAAATACTCATTTGCCTAATAATTCTGCACTCCCTGTATTGTTAGTCCGCTCAAGCTGTAACTTTGGCGCAATCCCGTATGTGCAGTATTTACAAGAGCTCATAAGTATCCATTTTCCCATTGCTTCCATAACACCATAAGCCTTTATCATTCCTTTTTTTGTGCACAAACATATATATATTTCAAAGTATAACGTTAACAATAATTTCATAATTGAGGTTAAAGCAACTAGTTACACTGCTGAATTGTATTACCCTGTTTCTTCAGCTATAGTGATTGCTGCTGCTTTATCTATTTTTTTCCCTTTCTTCACATATTAACTGCTATTTTTGTGTGTGCTAGGTTGCCACATATTACTTAAGGGTAATATCTATGTGACACCCTGCTACACACTTAGCTACACTATATATTAATATATACATATTGTCTTATCAGTAGCTGTGGTCCAATCTAATATATGTCTCTTTTTCAGACATTACAGAAATACCAAGCCCTTAAAAATGGACCCAACTGATATGAATACACACATACAAACACTAACTAACAAAGTAGATTTACTAACTGAAGGTCTTACTGGACTAAAACTTGAAAATGACAATTTAAAAACTTATATCAAGGAGGTAGTTGATAGGAAGCCCCCTCCTCTAGAACCCCACATTAGTACCCCTGAACCTTTCTCTGGAGATAGGAAGATTTTTAGGGAATTTAAAAATTCATGCTATTTATTATTTACTCTCAAACCCTACACCTATCCTAATGATAGGGTAAAAGTTATGACAACCATTTCCTACTTAAGGGCAGAGCCTAGGGCATGGGCCAATACTTTTTTGGAGCACAATGATGACATTCTCCATTCCTTGGACTCTTTTTTCTCTGCCTTATCACAAATTTATGAGGACCCCTTTAAGCAGCAAACGGCTGAAAATGCCATGAGGTCCTTAAGGCAGAGGAAAAGAGAGGTAGAGGAATATATAGCAGAATTCAAACGGTGGGCTCCCGACACCCAATGGAACAACTTATCTCTCCGAAATCAATTTCGGTTGGGGTTGTCGGATGCTGTTAAGGATGAGCTATCTTGCACCCAAATACCTCCTACTCTGGAACAACTTATAGATCTCTGTATCTGCATAGATAGAAGGCTCAGGGAAAGACATCACGAGAGAACTAGTCATGACTCATCCTCTAGACCAAGGTTTTCAACCAACCCACCCAGTACACACTCAAAACCCCCTCCAGAGCCTATGGATATCACCTTCCTAAGAGGACCCCTAAGTTCCCAGGAAAAGACAAGACGTCACACTCATAACCTGTGCATGTACTGTGCCCCTGAAGAGCACTGGATTAGAGATTGCCCTAACCTCATTCGCCAAAGAAAGGGTAAGCTGTTTACTCCCTCTCCTTCAATTAAGACTGTTCTCAAAAGCAATCAGTATTGTAAAACTAATCTTGTTTTACAGTGGGATCAAACTCGGGTGACCGTCCAAGGGATTATTGACTCCGGAGCTTCCCTCTCCTACATTGATTTAACCTTTTGTGAAACTAATAAAATACCCCTGCATAAGAAATTGTCTCCTGTTCATTTGAGAGGGATAGATGGTGAGGTCTTGTCCACAGGACCTGTTTTGTTTGAAACAACTCCCATTTTAATGTCGACAGAGTGTCACCATAGGGAGTATATCAAATTCGATGTCATTACCTCACCTGATTTTCCTCTAATTTTAGGGTTACAGTGGCTTAGGCAACATGATCCTCTCATCTCTTGGTCATCTCTTTCTTTACAATTTAGTTCTATTATTGCAAGATAACCTGTTACCCCCAACTGTTACTCCAACCTTCCCCTGAAGGGTTGCAAACAAATGTGCCCACTGATTATGAAGATTTTATTGATGTGTTCAGCAAGAAACAATCAGAAAATCTCCCACCACACAGGCCATATGACTGCCCAATCGATCTGCTTCCAGGAGCAGCTATTCCCTGTGGGCACATTTTCCCTTTGTCTAAACCAGAATTATTACATCTTAGAACTTACCTTGAAGAAAACCTTAAAAAAGGTTTTATAAGACCATCAACTTCTCCTGCAGCAGCAGGGATTTTCTTCGTAAAAAACAAAGATGCTTCTCTAAGACCTATAGTAGACTATAGGCAGTTAAATAAAGTAATTATAAAAAAACGTTACCCCTTACCACTTATCAGCGAATTAATTGAGCGTCTAGAGGGCTCTTAGATTTTCACTAAGCTGGACCTTAGGGGCGCCTATAACTTGATCAGGATGAGGGCAGGAGACGAATGGCTGACTGCATTTCGTACTCGTTATGGGTTATACGAATATGTAGTCATGCCATTCGGTCTCTGCAATGCACCTGCCACCTTCCAGCACCTGATAAATGATATTTTCAAGGATATACTGGATACCTATGTGGTCATTTATCTAGACGACATTCTCATATTCTCAAAATCTCTATCAGAGCACAAAATCCATATCCGTCAGGTGCTGACTAGACTCAGAAGCAATTCTTTATATGTAAAAGCTGAAAAATGCACCTTTCATGCAAATAGTATACCGTTCCTTGGGTACATAATATCTGATAAGGGTATACGTATGGATGACACTAAAATTAAAACTGTAGTAGATTGGCCTGTCCCTACCTCCAGAAAACAAGTTCAAAGTTTTCTTGGTTTCTCCAACTTCTACAGGAAATTTATAAAAAAACTACTCTTCACTGGCTAAACCTCTTATCGATCTTACAAAACAAAATATGAAATTCACCTGGTCTACTGCCACCCAAAATACCACTTCTTTTAACACATGTTATCAGGCTACATGGGTTGCCTAAGAAAATTCTGACCGATAGAGGGTCCCAATTCACCAGCGCTCTTTGGTCTGCTTTCTGTAAACAGTTCTCCATTGAAAAGTCCCTTTCTTCTTCTTACCATCCTCAGACAAATGGACAGACGGAACGGTGTAATCAATGGGTGGAACAGTTCCTACGAACTTATTGTCATACTAACCAACACTCCTGGTCCCAACAGTTACATTTCGCTGAATTCGTCTTTAATAATACTCTGCATTCTACAACTAAACAGACACCTTTCTATGTCAACTATGGTTTCCATCCTACGTTCCAATACTTGCCTGAACTGGTTTCAGATCATTCCCACATTTCAGATTTAACTTCCACCATCAGTTCTAACTTCATAACCGTCAAACAAGCAATCGAAGATGCAAAGATTATACAGAAAAAGTATTATGACCGCCGGCGCACTCCACCACCTACATACAAAGTAGGAGATCTCGTCTGGCTCTCCACAAAAAATCTTCGCTTATCAACTCCATCCAGGAAGCTCTCACCTCTCTTCATTGGACCATTCCCTGTACAGCGGATTATCAACTGCAATGCTGTTCGTCTCACCTTACCTACTTCACTCAAAATACATCCCACTTTCCATGTATCATTGCTTAAACCTTACCATACCTTATGTAACCAATCCATGGATACAGCACTACCTCCTGTTTCTGTAGACCCCAACATGGAATATGAGGTTGAGGACATTTTGGATGCTAGACGTCTCAGGGGTGTCCTTCAATATCTTATTAAATGGAAGGGCTACTCTAGTGAGCACAACTCTTGGGAACCATCCACCAATATCTCAGCTCCCAGATTACTTTCCAGATTCCATCAACGACACCTAGATCGTCCTAGACCCTGAGCATCGGTGCTGCTCCTGGAGGGGGGTGTTCTGTCATGCTTATTCCCTTTCCCTATTGTAACATAGCACTGGCCCTTTAAATCCCCTGCAATTGCCATAAATACCAGCAATCCTTACTTACTCATTGCTTGGTATTGATTCATTCCGGACCAGTCCTGAGCTCCACCCTCTACCTGCAGTCTGTGCAGCAACCATCAACTCCATCCAGGAAGCTCTCACCTCTCTTCATTGGACCATTCCCTGTACAGCGGATTATCAACTGCAATGCTGTTCGTCTCACCTTACCTACTTCACTCAAAATACATCCCACTTTCCATGTATCATTGCTTAAACCTTACCATACCTTATGTAACCAATCCATGGATACAGCACTACCTCCTGTTTCTGTAGACCCCAACATGGAATATGAGGTTGAGGACATTTTGGATGCTAGACGTCTCAGGGGTGTCCTTCAATATCTTATTAAATGGAAGGGCTACTCTAGTGAGCACAACTCTTGGGAACCATCCACCAATATCTCAGCTCCCAGATTACTTTCCAGATTCCATCAACGACACCTAGAACGTCCTAGACCCTGAGCATCGGTGCTGCTCCTGGAGGGGGGTGTTCTGTCATGCTTATTCCCTTTCCCTATTGTAACATAGCACTGGCCCTTTAAATCCCCTGCAATTGCCATAAATACCAGCAATCCTTACTTACTCATTGCTTGGTATTGATTCATTCCGGACCAGTCCTGAGCTCCACCCTCTACCTGCAGTCTGTGCAGCAACCGCTCCCTGAGCACTGTCTCATTCAGGCTGCTATCCTGTGTAGTGATCTGCTCCGCTAACCGGAACTCCGGCCTCTGTGACGTCACACGCCACTCTCTTGCCGACTTCAGCTGCTTCCTAACCGCTCTCAGCATTTACCTTACTTGCGGTTCTACCGAAATCCAGTCTCCAACTATAGGTATATCAGCTACCAATATTAAGGGGGTTCTTTTGCTTATATTGTTAGTCCGCTCAAGCTGTAACTTTGGCGCAATCCCGTATGTGCACTATTTACAAGAGCTCATAAGTATCCATTTTCCCATTGCTTCCATAACACCATAAGCCTTTATCATTCCTTGTTTTGTACACAAACATATATATATTTCAAAGTATAACGTTAACAATAATTTCATAATTGAGGTTAAAGCAACTAGTTACACTGCTGAATTGTATTACCCTGTTTCTTCAGCTATAGTGATTGCTGCTGCTTTATCTATTTTTTTCCCTTTCTTCACATATTAACTGCTATTTGTGTGTGTGCTAGGTTGCCACATATTACTTAAGGGTAATATATATGTGACACCCTGCTACACACTTAGCTACACTATATATTAATATATACATATTGTCTTATCAGTAGCTGTGGTCCACTCTAATATATGTCTCTTTTTCAGACATTACATTTACTGTGTAAACGTATCAACAGCTACGGCTTCAAATATCACCATTATGCTAACTCTAACTCTCCTCCCCTGCTCTCTCTCCCTTTTTACTTTCTCACTTCAGCGACTGCTTTTCCTGCATTTCTTCCTGGATGGCTTCTCACCAATTAAAGATTTACATGTCCAAGACTGAGCTCCTCACCCCCCAGCTCTACTCCAATTTCTGACTTTTTTATCCCTGTCAACTGCATCACTATCTCCCCATCACTTCAAGTCTGCTGCCTCAGAGTTAAACTTGACTCAAATCTGTCCTTCATCCCCACTTCCAACCGTTTTCTTTATCGTGACCGCACCGCCTATGCAATATTTCACAAACACGCCCTTTTCTAAACACTGACATCGCAAAGCAAATAATCCACTCCCTTGTAATTTCCCACCTTGACTACTGCAATAACCTACTAACTGGCCTTCCTCTTTCCCACCTCTCCCCTTTCAATCCATCCTAAGTGCCTCTGCCAAGCTAATCCACCTTACCCGCTGCTCTGTATCTGCTGCACCTCTCTGCGAGTCCCTTCATTGGATTCCCATTCACAACAGAATTAAATTAAAAATTCTCACCCTGACCTACAAAGCCCTTACAATGCCTCCCCCCACTACCTCACTAATCAACAAATATACTCCAGCCCCTGCACCCAGATCCAACAATGACCTGCTCCTTACATCTTCGATTATCACCTCTTTACATGCTAGAATGCAGGACTTCTCCTGGGCAGCACTACCCTCTGGAATGCTCTCCCTCACCCAGGGAAGCCTACCACCCAACTCAGTAACATATAAATTCCACTTACCCAAGCATTGCCCTCATCTTACTTTGTATTAACATAATTCCCACTCTTGCAGTCCTCACCTCCTGTTTCTCACCCTCCTACACTTGTAAGTTCCCATGGGAATAGTGCCCGGAGCGCTGATTTCCTCCTGTATGTGTTTGGAAAATTTTATCTTGCTACTTACAAGTTTTTTTATCATTGTTTTATTTAAACGAATTGTACCTATTGACAGCTCTGTGGAATACATTGGCTATTTATAAATAAAGTATAATAATAATTACTGAAGCTTCCATTCCATGGGACTGACCTGCATGTTTAATTCTGAAATGCTCAGACACATTGTACTTATTAGGCATGTTCTTAAGGGGACATTAAACACTAAATACATTCTAGAAGCATAATATTGAGGTTATCCCCCCCCTTCCTCTAGCCATGGTAGCCATGTTGAAATTTAGCTTCAATGTATTCCACAGCTCACAAGTGTGTGCATGTGTGCAGCAACTCTCTTTAATATATGTACAGTGGCAGCAGCCATAATTAGAGATAGGTGCATGAGCTAAATTTAGTTTTTAATGTCCCTTTAATATTTGTTAGATGTTCATCTAATCTTTTTTTCAGCAACTCTGCTGGTATTTTACATATGTGCTGTTCATTCACAAATTAAATGCATAGAGTATATTATTTGGATCCCTGGAGGATACCTATTGAGGGGTGGGAGGTGGTGAACAAATGTTTGGAGCTTGTTAAAGAAATGGAAGTAACCACTAGGGATTGTGGATGTGCTCACTAAATTAATGCTAAATCTATGCTTTCTTTATTCTGGTATATTTTATACAATTCTTGTTTGTCCTCACTGGATCGAGGGTTTTTAGAACGCTACACTGTGCAAGGAAGATATATAATAATAGATAATAATAGATAATAAATTATATAAAAAATTAAATAACTGGCACAGTTAACATAATGGATATTAAACCATAATTTCATTGGGTCTTTTCCCTTTTCTTAAAGGGACAGTAAAGTCAAAATTAAGCTTTCATGGTTCAGATAGAGTATGCAATTTTAAACAACATTCCAATTTACTTCTATTATCTAATGTCCTTTGTTCTCTTGGTATACTTTATTGAAAAGCATATCTAGGCTCAGGAGCAGCAATGCATTACTGAAAGCTAGCTGCTGATTGGAGGCTGCATATATCCTCCTCTTGTCATTGGCTCACCAGATGTGTTTAGCTAGTTCCTAGTTGTGCATTGCTGCAACAACAGAGAATTCCAAGAGAATGAAGCAAGTTGAATAACAGAAGTAAATTGTGAGGTTGTTTAATGTTGTATGCTCTATATGAATCATGAGAGAGAAAAAAAAGTTTTGTCCAGAACCAGTGTTTCATAATGTTCTGGCAATGGACTTGAAACACTGGTTCCAGACAAAGCCTTTTTTTTCTCTCTATGTAAGTGAATGAGGCACACTAGTATCATAATTACAAGTCACGAGTTTCCAGTAAGTTTATTATTAACAACCCTTGCTCAGTATGTAATAATAATGCTGTAAGCTGGGAAATCACTGTGGCTTTCAATATCACTTTCTTGATGAACCATTGTAAGGGATAGTTAGGAGCTCAGTCTAACTTAAAAGAAGAGAGGCCTGCTGCTCCAGCTTCAGTCTATGGAATCCCTTTCTAGTACTGCGCCTATTTACTTTCACATTGCACGTTATTTTTCACTATAGTTTTCCTTTGTGAAGAGATAGGGGGCAATCAAGGTCAAAAACTTGTAATCAAGTGATCTATAGAGGATACAGTCACAAAGTAGTAATACAAAAAAGATACCTGCAATCAAATTATCAATATTAATAATTAAAAAGCACACATTAAATAAAAAAAAGAAAATGTTCACAATATAGTGGCCCCAAGATGTCAAAATGCACTGGGAAAGTTTGTTCTCAACCTTTGGGAAAGTTTGTTCTCAACTTTTGAGTGTTATCAAAGTATTTTCCCCCTTTTCCCATTACAGTATAGTGTAAACAAGCTGATATACCAGCATATTACTTCAATTTTCGTATCACAACATTAGACATTGGTCTAGCAAGTGATTTATTCCTCAAGTATTATACACCAACCAGTACATTAATATCTTACCTAAATATACTAACATTGAGACATATTTCATTATGGCTGAAGGTCACAATCCCACAGGGGTAATAGATTCAGATAGAAGAAAGCACATAATGAACATGGCACTGAAAGGCAGCTCCATTACAGGAGATGAAATAGTAGAAAGTGACTTGGTCACAATCTTCTCTAAATTAGAAAACAAAAAGTACAAAGAATCCAACTTTTGGTGGGATAAAGAATTTCTTGAGCTCTATATAAGTGAGAGAAAGGTCCCTAGAGGCCTTAGAATGACGAAATACCCTTCCTTTGCAGTTAACCTTCCAGAATTCATGGAAGAATGGAACAATAATCTTACCAATTGTTTCATAATTCTTATGCAACAACTACTAAAACACAAAAAACATGAAATAGATAACCTATTAGTAGAAATAGAGGGGGTAACAAATACTCTCATCAAATTTGAAGAGACACAAAAATACAAAGACTACAAGAAACAATTAGATGACACCATGCAAAATCAAGACACAGTACTATCTAGCAGAAAAGTTAGCAAATATCAAAGGGACAGCAAAGATTACGAGTTAGATATAGTATACTCCTGGCAGAACAACAAGCCACACAGATCACAAACAGATAAACAGGACAAAGGAAAGAAAAGGAAGAATAGTTCTCACCATACACCAAATTCCAAAAGAGTAACATTCTCTAGCATAGAAACGGACATCTCAGGCAATACCTCAAATCAAAATGACAACTGAGCTCATACCAGTAGATCTAGTGACGAATTAGACAGTCCCCAAACATCACAAGGGAGAACACGATTAACCACTTTAGTCAATACCCCCATCACAAGCAGCACTCCAAAAAAGGATTTACCACCCAGATATCGGAGTCGAATAAAGAAAATGACAAAGAAGCAGTAATCAACCTTTCAGCCTTTCCCCTCATGCACCACCAACTACAGCTTCTAAATAAAGGTTTATCTTTTGCACCTTCCACTAACTTTGACTTATTTTAAACTATCAACAACTAGTTAAACTAATTGTAATAGAGGATACAATCCAGTTTAAGAAAAGAAAACCAATACTGCAATAGTATAGTACTAGTTAACTCTGCTGATGCGAAAGTATATTTAAATTAAAATAGTTCCATTCCATTCATACAATTAAACTTTATTAAATCAACAAGGAACTCACACACACTCAAATAACAGAGCTGAAAGAATAAAAGCACTTAAACTCTGTTGATTGCACTATGGCAATAAAGTATAAGAACCAATATTTAGAGTATCACCCAGTCCTCTGTCAGAATTTAAAGTGTTTAAATATAGACTAAGCCCTTACAATCCGAGGGCTAATTATTTGTATCATTACACTATTAAAGAACAGAGGCTGGGAAGGCTATAGTAGGTTCAGTAGGTTTTACGTTGGCATGACAACAAGAGAGGTCAAAATACGCATTCTAGAACATGCATATAATATTAAAAATGCACAAAGAGATTTAAATAATGACAAGAAAATAACTTCAGTGGCCAAACATTTCTTATTAGATCATAAAAGTCTGACAAAGGATCTAAAATATACAGTAATCCAAAAACCATCCCTTGGTATAAGAGGAGGTAATATTGAAAAGATATTACTAAAAATGGAATGCAAGTGGATTTATATTCACTAAATGCAGTCAAACCAAATGGAATGAATGACTATAATAATTATTTTGTATATTTATAGGTCAACCATTTCATATTTCAGCATTATATATTGCAGTACTTAAAGATATATATTGCAGTACTTAAAATCTGTGAGTTATGGTATATAACATAACAAAATGGTTACCACAAAGAGTTGGGGATATAATGGTATGGTAACAAATAAATCAATTCACCCTTCAATGCACCAATTTTAACTAAATTCTATTCACTTTCTCACCATGGTTCACGTATTTTCATTTAAGCACGGTTCACTAAAATGTCACATTTTTGAGCACAATATAGCACTAGTTTGAATAAACAAGCTACTTCATCATTCGATGAATAGAATTAGCAACCACATATACATTTATGAAAAGTATTTTATATTTTCTGGCATCATGAATAGCAACAAATGGAGCATTTCTCCATTTGACATTGGCACAAGTTCACATCGAAAAGCACAAAGTATGCATTAAAAATTGTTCTAATCGTACACCTTCCTCACAAAAATAAACAATTTTTATTTAATTGTCTATTTTATATTGACAACTAGAGAGCATCTCTCTGTTTTAAATGTCACAAGCCCACATAGAAAAGCACAAAGTGTGTATTAAAATTACTCATATTGCACACCCCCTTCAAATATAATAAATATCTATATTTTTCATTTAATTCTTTATTCTATACAAGTTATTATAAAATCAAATTCTACACACAAGATGTAGGCATGTATTATCCTCCAGTTTTACAACACCTCTGTACATTATCAATGAATTTGGGAGAATAGGTATTGGCACTAAGTCCCTTTTAATACACGGAATAATGATACAGTACAATAGGTGGATACTAGTTCTTGCAACAATGAAGGCAACCTATTGCATGCACATATAATGTAAATAACATTGTACAAAACATTGATATGCAGCGTTCTAAGATAAATAAAACTGATAACGGTAATCGCAAGTCTGTTTACATCTGTTATGATCAGCCAATGACAGGATATCACACACTCATTTACCCGAACCATCCCACAACCACAGATTGCTTACCAACATAATGAGTCAGCAATAGGTATACACCCATCCTATGACGAACACAATGTGAAACGTCAGCTAGGAAATCTTTTACTGACAATCGATTGAACCAATAACAGGCTGACACTTCCTCCTGCTATAACCAATGATAAACAGAGGGATGATCCAGTATAATCAGACGCAATAATACTCACAAGGCGAAAATGTCAGCAATAATGATTGACATTAGACTTATCCTATCACAGGTGGACAACACCTACTACTGAGACCAATAGTACCTAGTAGGTGGGTCCAAAGACGGTACAAATCACGGCAAACAACAGCGGCCCGCACCCCCTCTGAGGAAGCGTTTGTGAAACGCGCGTCAGGGGTCCGACAGGGGTAGCTCAGTCTCTCCTGTTCGTTTTTTAACTTGCTTACTCTTGTTGAAAATATGCCTTATTGAACCTACTATAGCCTTCCCAGCCTCTGTTCTTTAATAGTGTAATGATACAAATAATTAGCCCTCGGATTGTAAGGGCTTAGTCTATATTTAAACACTTTAAATTCTGACAGAGGACTGGGTGATACTCTAAATATTGGTTCTTATACTTTATTGCCATAGTGCAATCAACAGAGTTTAAGTGCTTTTATTCTTTCAGCTCTGTTATTTGAGTGTGTGTGAGTTCCTTGTTGATTTAATAAAGTTTAATTGTATGAATGGAATGGAACTATTTTAATTTAAATATACTTTCGCATCAGCAGAGTTAACTAGTACTATACTATTGCAGTATTGGTTTTCTTTTCTTAAACTGGATTGTATCCTCTATTACAATTAGTTTAACTAGTTGTTGAAAGCTGAATACGCACTGTCAGATCAGGTCTGACAGACCTTTATTAAATAGGGGCCTATGTGTTAACAGATCTTCTTTTAATAATGTATACATGTATATCTTCTTAATTCTGATATTATTTCAACTATCAGTTTTTCCCTAAATCTTTTGTTATTCTTTCCTTTCCTTTTTCTGTTGTTGTCTTATTTTCAATTTTATTTCCAATTTAATAGTGATATCACCTGTATTCTATGTAAAACTGTATTACTAAATATGATACAGTTGCATAATGATAAGCACAATATTGCTAAAAACTACCAGAGTTAACCATCTCCTTTAGAATATAAAGAAATATTGTTTAGCAACATACAATATTTATGTTCAATATGCACACTATCATTCATCTAGTAAATATAATTTCTACTTTGCCATCCATTTAGATATAATAGTACCTTCTTACTCCACTTGAGCCCACCTTCCATTTCCCCCTCCCCTAAAGGGGCCAAGGCTGATTTTTACTGGCCATTACATGCTACTTAGGCTTACCTGTAGTAACAGGTAACTATCTCTGAGGAAGCGCATGTACGCATTGTGCGAAACGCGTCACATAGGAGCTGTGTCCACCTGATGTTTACTACCTGAATAAATCCTTGGTTTGCACTGGCTTTCTGGCTCCGGTCTCCTTTCTTCTTTTTTAAGTCTTAAATAGCACCCTTGTGAGATTGTGCAAACAAAGCAGGCTGGAATCTCTCAGTCACCCAGCAGACTGGCCTCACGTGAAGTGTCAGCAACAGGATAGGAAATCTTCTGTAGATTTATAACAACCTGATGAAACAGCCTTTTAATAGCTGAGAAACACGTTGCTTGTTTTACTATTTCAAATGTAAGTTTTATCTTACAACGACGTGCTATTTGCCAATCATTGCTTATCTCCTGTTTGGAGAGAAATCTACAGAAGATTTCCTATCCTGTTGCTGACACATCACGGGGGCCAGTCTGCTGGGTGACTGAGAGATTCCAGCCTGCTTTGTTTGCACCATTTTACAATGGTGCTATTTTACATGTGAGTGCATTTTGACATCTTGTATCCATATCACTACATTCTTGCAATACTAGGCCATGTGCACTTCTGTTTATGTTAATTTTCTATAGTTTTCCTTTGTTTAATATGGGATTGTTTCCTGTTTAGCATGTCAAGCTGTCGCTCTACAGAGAATGTATAGGACTAGAGTCAATAAAATTCAATAGAACCTACATCAAACTGAAAAAAAAAAAAAGTTGTAACATCACCTGAATTCAGGAAACATTTGTACCCACTCCTTGTCACATGTGCAGGTTGTGATTCCCTCTGCATTATTACCGGCATCTATCTTATAATTGTTCACCTTCAAATTGTTGCAAAACAAGCAAATTAAATTAAAAACAGACTGCGCTAACATCTGCAAAAACAAACAAACTGAAAAACAGTTAAAGAGAAATAAAGGAAAATGTAAAAACTGAACAACCTTGTCAGCTGTGATTTAGCGAGACACGTCTGTAAGACGAAATACTTCAAACGAGCAATAGAGTTTTTGGGCCCAATTTATCAAGGCTTCATCTTGGGATCTGCATGTATTGCTGCGTCTAATTTCGTTTATAAAATGTTACTAATGTACCAACTGCAATTCATTTTCTCCAGCTTTTAGGGGGTGTATATAATGAGAATTAAGTATTAAGGTATTGTAGACAAATCACAAACAGCATAAAAGGCACAAACAGAACAGTGCTGTGACAGAATATACATTCAGAACAATCATCAGTACGTGTTGCATCTGCCCCCTGGACCTAAGCTAACAGTCTGCCTCTGACATATACGTATCAATACATGTGTTGAAATATAAATGTAAGGTGTAAAGTGCTATTTTAAATGAAGAATTACACGCTACTTTAAATAATTCCATATTCCAAAAGCAAATTGTAAAAACTATGCTTGTTTTTTTTAAAAAAAAAACCCATCTTTTTATGTGCCAAAGCTATCATTCGTTCGATTATCTTCGTGTCAAATATGGCGCAATATGGTTCAATTGTTTTTTAAGTAAATATGGTTGCCGATTCAACTCACATCTCGCGAATCAATGCAGACAGATTTGCTAATAGACAAGCAAGGTTGACTCCTTGATAAATTATGGCCTTTTAGGTAAAAAAATTCCAAACAATGCCCACAGACAGCCACTCATTCACATCTGCAAGATCGCCAAGTCACCTTTCATTTTAATTAGTGAATCTACTTTGCAATCACAAAATAGACGTGCAAATATTAACGACCACAAATATTACCATAAAGCAGTTCATTTCCGAAGTGTTACGCTAGTAATGATGTTTCTTCTGCGTTGCTAGCAATTCTTTTTTATGTGCAAGATATCATGTATAAATACTATGGGGCATTTCTATTAAGCTCTGTATGGAGCTTGAGGGCACGTGTTTCTGGCGAGCCTGCAGGCTCGCCAGAAACACCAGTTATGAAGCAGTGGTCTAAAGACCGCTGCTCCATAACCCTGTCAGCCTACTCTGATAAGGCGGACAGGAATCGCCGGAATTCAACTTGATCAAGTACGATCGGGTTGATGGACACCCCCTGCTGGCGGCCGATTGTCCGCGAATCTGCAGGGGGTGGCGTTGCACCAGCAGCTCACAAGAGCTGCTGGTGCAATGCTGAATACGGAGAGCGTATTGCTCTCCGCATTCAGCAATGTCTGTCGGACCTTATCTGCACTGTCGGATAAGGTCCAACAGACATATGATAAATACGCCTCTATAGATGTAACTGCCGGGAACGCCCACTCATGAAACTGTGGTAAATATAGGTGAAGTGAAGCTTAATGAATTATGAACATGATCTCACCTTTATAACCAGGCTCCTTGGCAAAATCACAAACATCTTAGTCCAAAATGTTCAATCAGGGACACAGTTTTCAGCTAAGCAGCTGATAAGGGTTTACTGTATTCAAAGCTCCTGCAGGAACACCCTATCAAATAGACTGGGCCCTCTCCCACTCCGAATGGGAGGTTGATTTCTACTGTTGCCTCTTATTTATATGGATTTTGTATCGCAAGTATTAGAATATTGACATTTATAGTACAGTTGGTGTTTCAACATGCAAATGTAACTATTTCAAATGGCAAAATAAAGGTAAAGGAGCTATTTGTAATCATTTGAATATGTTCCAGCAGGTAAAATGGATCATTGTGAACATTAAGGGCCAGATTACAAGTGTGGCGCAAACATTTGCACACAGGTTTTCACGATCGTTTGCGCACAGTTTAAATTGCGCTCATATTATAAATTGAGCACGATTGCGTGAGCGCAATCGTGATTTACGCTAGAATGATTACTGCGATCTCAGAGCTGTGTTTAACTTTTTTACGAAAATAAAAAGTGTCACAAAATACATCAAAAATACATTGAAAAGTACAGTTACACTTATAATAACACCATCTAATAAAAATTATTCACAAAAAATATTGCACACAAAAGTTATAATGGCTCAAAGATATGAGATCTTAGGTGTTAGAAAAAAAAGGCAGGCAAAGGGCTTTAACATAGAGATAAATACATATACATCTTTAAAGATGCAACACACAGAGAAAACCCAGCACTCACTTACAAGCTCTCAGCTAAGATTAAAAGCAAAAATGGAAAGGTTAGTTACCGCATCTGGCCAAATGGGACAAGCCCAGGCACCTTGTCAAGGTCCTTTCCAATACCTGGGACCCGAAAACAGCCACACAATGCAAGCTCTCAAATCCAAACAAACTGGGAACAAGGGAAGGGTGCACAGGCTTATGTAATCACCCTAGACATATACAAAACACGGAAGGGAACTGCTTTAATGATGGATATATATGTGTGTGCGTGTATGTGTGCATATCTATGTATTTATGTATTTATATATGTATTTACAGACATATATTCATGTATAAACACAAATACATATGTACACATATATAGACATTATGGGGCCCATTTATCAAGCTCCGGATGGAGCATGAGGGGCCGTGTTTCTGGGAGCTCCATAACCTGTCCACCTGCTCTAATCAGGCGGACAGACATCACCGCAATTCAACCCGATCGAGTACGATAGGGTTGATTGACACCCTCTGCTGGTGGCCGATTGGCTGCGAATCTGCAGGGGGCGGCATTGCACGAGCAGCTAACAAGACCTGCTGGTGCAATGCTGAATACAGAGAGCATATTGCTCTCCACATTCAGCGAGGTCTGGCAGACCTGATCCTCATCAGGTCCGCCAGACCTTTGATAAATATCCCCCTATGTATAAGTGCATTGGAGCCATTTGGAATTATGTAGATGAAAACATGAAAAAACATATTTCTGAAATTTTCATTTTTAATAAAGTTGTGTTATAGGGGCCCATTTATCAAGCTCCGTATGGAGATTGAGGGCCCGTGTTTCTGGCGAGTCTTCATGCTCGCGACCCTCGCCAGGTACACCAGTTATGAAGCAGCGGTCAAAAGACCATTGCTCCATAACCTGTCTGTCTGTTTTGAGGAGGCAGACAGACATTGCCGCAATTCAACCCGATCGAATACGATCGGCCGATTGGCTCCGAATCTGCAGGGGGGCGACATTGCACCAGCAGTTCACAAGAGCTGCTGGTGCAATGCTGAATGCGGAGAGCGTATTGCTCTCCGTATTCAGCTATGTCTTTCGGACATGATCCGCTGATCGGATCATGTCAGACAGACACATAATAAATAGGATTAGAAGTAAAAAAGAGGGCGCCACATAGCGTAATAAAGTTTGGTCATGAGCAAAAGAAATGGAATCAAAAAGGCTTACCGAAGGAATATGCACCGTACTGTGACCGGTGCTATCGGGCAGACTCTCAGTGGTTAGCACACTGGTGGATCTGTGGTCTGCTGCGATCTGTGGTCTGCTGCGTCTGAACCAAGGCAGGTGAACCTCTGTGTGACTCTGGTCGGGGTAAATGACCTTCTTATGAAGAGTTGTATTGCAAAACTGCAGTGTGTGTAAAATCCGTTAGCCCTTCCAAAGTCGGAATAAAACGAAGGACAACTTCCGTGAAGTAAAACAATGACCTTCTTATGACCCATTGTTTTATGCCTGATGAAACGACCAGCTAACAGTCGAGAAACTTTTATGGATTAACGATTGTTTTACTTCACGGATCTTGATAAAGGCCCAAGTGGCTGAAACGCGTAGAATTTTGCTCACTCTTTGGAAATATTGTAACTTTTGATATATCGAAAAAGTCGGATATAGTGCAGTAGGTTGGGTACTTTGAACTAATCATAAATATGTGCAGTTCTATAAGTGTAATTCCTAACCCAAGATCTGATCACTTTCCTTCTTGTATCTTAACGCTATGAATACAAGACAGCGGTTATTCAGCAAACTATCCACCTTGCTTCAACTTTGCTCCGGAACCACTTGGAGGTGGTCTAAACACAACGGAGAATTTACACACAGAGTACTAGGATTTCACATCCACGCTGACGCTCTTTCCAGCGTATTCAACACACACCTTGAACTACAACAAACCACAAAGCTGGTATATGAGAATACTTCCAATCTCAGGACACGGACATCTAACCGCAGTAAATGTTATATGTCGGAACTTTGATCTATTTACTATAAATAAATGTTAAATGTCGGAACTTTGATCTATTTACCATAAAAAAACTGCTGGAAAACAGAGACTGTCTCTGAATTAGGAGACCAACATTGAGAGTCCCGGTCCATTACAACAGCGAATATACAAAAGCAATCTGTATGTAAGGTAACCTAATACATGGTGAATATCGCTAATCTTTCCTTAGAGCTTAATGTATAAAATAACCAACAAATCTTTGTCATTTTGTCAACTTGTATGAATTGTTTTTATATATTTTTTATATATTTGATGCCGGCATCCATCTTTATTAATTTGTCAAATTTATTTTTTAAAAATTTATTTTTATTAAATACTATTTATATTCATCACACTTTTATATCGACATTATTGTGTTAGAAAATAAAATCTTAGATATTGCTCTTAAACAAGAGATATTATCTCTCTATATCGCTCTTTTAAGCTTTAATTTAGCGCTAACCCCAGAACACCTTTTTTCCACTGAATTTTCCTATGATTAGTTAGGAGGTCTAATCATATTATTGGGTTTAGCTTAAGAGTACACTGAGTGTAGTATCTTTAAATACAAACACTGTTCTCAGAGTCACACAGAGGTTCACCTGCCTTGGTTCAGACGCAGCAGACCACAGATCCACCAGTGTGCTAACCACTGAGAGTGTTAGTCTGCCCGATAGCACCGGTCACAGTTCCTTTTTGATTCCATTTCTTTTGCTCATGACCAAACTTTATTACGCTATGTGGCGCCCTCTTTTTTACTTCTAATCTCACAGAATCTTCACACCGAGGACCAGAGGAGCTGCCGCCACAGATTTGTGTTCTACATTTGAGCCATCCGGCTTTGCCCGTCCACACATACTTGTTGACGGTTTGTGCACAGACTGGTTTTGCAATCATTTAGCGCACCCCGCATTTGGTTCCCTTTTTGGGTTCCGATTTTGACACATAATAAATAGGCCCCATAATATTTACTGCACATAGCAAATAGCGGACATACAAATTGGGTGCCAACGTAATAAAAATCCAATACTTTATTAGATCAATTTAAAAGAATTGGGAACATCTTGTGGGATTTCACCATAACCTTGCAAGATTTCACATGGAAATAAAGTGACTGTGCCTGCACATGCCACACGCACGGTCCCTTGCATGTCCCAGAACAAGCATCCTAATTGGATGTTACACATCCCTTTACAAGTGGAGCTGTTCATGTGATATTTTCTAGTTAGCTTTGTTTACATACATGCTGCATCACTTTCAAGTAACATGTCCTTTAAAGTAAAAGTCAATCCTAGCGTTTGTAAAACGCTAGATTGACTATTGAAACAAATAAAGGGGGGCATTCATTCATGAAGTATAAAATATGTAGAATGCTCCTTTATTTGTTTAAAGCGATCGCCATTCTTAGCTGCTCAGACAGCCCGTGGCAGAACGCTGTTTGACTTGATAGGTAACGTTTTCACCTCTTAGCCAATAGTTGTGCGGTAAATCCAACTTGGCGCCCTTGGGAGCCGGATTTACCGCACGGCTATTGACTAAAAGGTGAAAACGTCACCTCTTAGCAAATTTTTTTTTTTTTTATTTAGCCGTGGGCTGCTGTAGCAGCTAAGAACGGCAATCGATTGAAACAAATAAAGGAGCTTTCTACATGGAGTATCTTATACTTCATAAATGAAAGCCCCCTTTATTTGTTTCAATAGTCAATCCTAGCGCTTCAAAAACACTAGGATTGACTTTCCCTTTAATGCACAAATCACTTATGTTTCATGTTCAAATATGAAAGTGCAGTTTCATACAGGTGACTAATTGTTACTGTTTTACAAGCCTAGATGGAAATAACAAGATACAAAAGCTAAACACTTTAAACAAAAGATGCTGCTTAGGGATGTGAATATACTGAAATATTGATGCTTTCATAAAGGTTCTTTAAAAATATATTAAAAATGTATTAAGTTAAAGTGATAAGACAATGGACAACTTTAACAGAATCAGAATGGGAATAAATAAGCAAAGACAAATAACATTTAAAGGGACACTGAACCCAATTTTTTTTTCCATGATTCAGATAGAGCATGCAATTGTAAGCAACTTTCTAATTTACTCCTATTACCAATGTGTCTTCATTCTCTTGCTATCTTTATTTGAAAAGCAAGAATGTAAGTATAGAAGCCGGGCCTGGGTTGTCCTTGCTGATTGGACCAAAAATTCTCTGGCTCCTTAGCTTAGATGCCTTCTTTTTCAAATAAAGATAGCATGAGAACGAAGAAAATTTGATAATAGCAGTAAATTAGAAAGTTGCTTAAAATTGCATGCTCTATCTGAATCACGAAATAAAAAAATTAAGTTTAGTGTACCTTTAATAAATAGAAATTAAGACAGTTTGGAAATGATTTGTAATAAGCAATCAGCTAGATTACAAGTCTGTGCATTCGTCTTTTAACGCTGAAAATATGTTTTTTTAACATTAAAACAGCAACGCAGCCATTACAAGTCTTTTCGGTATAGGTGTACCGCAAGCCTTTTAGCCTGTAACGCAACTTCAGTACCGCACTCTTAAAAATTATGTTTTTTAATGGGATTCCCATAGAGCTGGTATTACGAGTTTTCCGTTCTGGCTAAAAAAAACGGCGTTACAGCCTATACCGACAAGATCCGTTTCGCAATCTAAAAGCAGTAGTTATGAGTTTTACACTACAAATCTGTAATATAAAACTCATAACTAAACTGCTACAAAGTACACTAAACACCCATAAACTACCTATTAACCCCTAAACCGAGGCCCTCCCGCATCACAAACACTATATTAAAGTTATTAACCCCTAATCTGCCACTCCCGATATCGCCGCCACTATTAAAAATTATTAACCCCTATTCCGTTGCTCCCCGACATCGTCACCACTCTCTTGCATCGCAAACACTATTATTGAAATATTATTAATCTGCCGTCCGCCCACATCGCCCCCACTATACTAAAGTTATTAAGCCCTACACCGCCGCCACTATAATAAACCTATTAACCCCTAAACCACAAGCCCCCCACAACGAAATATACTAAAGTAAACTATTAACCCCTAAACCGAAAGCCCCCCACATCGCAATAAACTAAATTAAACTAGTAACCCCTAAAATTAGATTAAAATTACAATTCAGGGCAATGGGTAAGTTAGGTTTTTTTTATTTTGTGGATTTGGGGGGGGGGTTGTAATGTTAGTGGTAGTTTGTAATTTTTTTCATAAACAGAGCTGATATCTTTAGGGCAATGCCCTACAAAAGGTCCTTTTTAGGGCCATTGGTAGTTTATTCTAGATTAGGGTTTTTATATGGGTATTAGAATAGGAATCATTTTTATTATTTTGATAATTTGTTATTTTGTGTAATGTATTTTTTCGTTTTTGGGTGGGTTTTTATTTTTAGATTAGGGCTTGGGCAGCAAAAGAGCTAAATGCACTTTTAAGGGCAATGCCTATATAAATGCCCTTTTCAGGGCAATGGGTAGATTAGGTTTTACTTTCTTTTTATTTTGTGGGTTTGGGGTTAGTAAACTGTTAGGGGTGTGTTTTTTTGTAGCAAAAGAACTGTTAACTTTTAAGGGCCCTTGGTAGTTTGGGGGGTGGGGGTTTGTAACTGTTAGGGGGTGTTTTATTTTCTTTTGTAGCAAAAGAGCTGTTTAACTTAGGGCAATGCCCTACAAAAAGCCCCCCAAAAGATCCTTTTAAGGGCCCTTGGTAGTTTATTATAGATTAGGGGTTTTTATTTTGGGGTGTTTTTTTTATTTTTAAAAGGGTATTAGAATAGAAATATTTTTTATTGTTTTGGATAATGTTTGTTATTTTTTGAAATGGTAGGTTTTTTTATTTTTTGTAATTTTAGTGTTTGATATTTTTTGTAATGGTAGGTTTTAGTGTAAGGCAGGTTAGGTTTTATTTCACAGGTAAGTATTTAGTTTTAAATAGGAATTATTTAGCTAATAATTGTAACTTTAATTTAGCTCTATTTAAATGATGTTAAAGTTAGGGGGTGTTAGGGTTACATTAGGGTTAGGGTTACGTTAGGTTTAGAGTTAGATTTAGGGGTTAATATAGTTTAATTTAGGTTGTTGCAATGTGGGGGCTGGTGGTTTAGGGGTTAATATGTTTATTTAGTGGTAGTTATGTGGGAGGCCAGAGGTTTAGGGGTTAATAACTTTATTTAGTTGCGTCAATGTTGGGGAGAGGCGGAATAGGGGTTATGCAGACTGCCCCATTATTTCAGTTCTTTTGACAGACTTGCATTTTAGCCAATCAGTGCTGACTCATAAATAACTCCACATGAGTGAGCACAAAGTTATCTATAATGCACACATGAACTAGCACTGTTTAGCTGCGAAAAACTGTAAAAATGCACTCAGATAAGAGACGGCCTTCAAACGCTTAGAAATTCAGATTATTATAACCTTGGTGCCTACATAATCTAGATTCTATTAAAGACAGGAGGCAAATATTTTATGCATAATCTTTACTGACTTCCAAAAAAGAGCAGCAAAGAAAACAAGTAACATAGGAACAAAAAACAGCCAATCAGCAACAAGCAGATAATATAACTCAGTAGAAACAGGAAATAGCTTCCTCTGTTCTCTGCCGAACAGAAAAAAGGAGAGTCCACAAAGGAAAGTACTTCAACAGAGAGCGGACATCAAGGATCCAACGAAGAACAGAACATCATCCCAGGTCGGGAAAGTTGGAACGAAAAACAAGCTCTACCCTCTCATCAGGTCAGCGATCCTAAGTTTAAAAACAAAAAGGAAGAGGTAACACTGGTACCAAAATGGAGGACAACCTAAGAAAAGCAAAGGTTAGCACAATAACTTACAACAATAATATATCATTTTTTTTTATTTTTTTCCGGGAGGGCAGAGGAGGAAACATATTCACCTCCTGTCTTTATTAAAATCTAGATTATTTAGGCACCAAGGTTATAATAATCTGAATTTTATGGCAAGACAGGAGGCTTCATATTGTATGCATATTTTAACGCCTAGAAAGGACAGCATTGCATGCGTGAGGAGCCGATTTGAAATAGAACTGAGAGAACACGGAAGCAGAGGACCAATCTGCTGCTGCCAAAAGATCCTGAAGGTTGCAACATGACAAGAAAGCTTGTGAGGCTGCTGCACCCCTGACAGAATGCGCTCCAAAGGAGGGAGAGACTCCTGCCTCAGACATGAGCCATCTAACCCATCTAGCCAAGGTAGGAGAAGAGACTGGGCGATGAGGAGTCACAAAAGAAATCAGAAGAGGACCCGGAAGTGTTGGGCGGAGGCTTTCTGTCCTGGACAGGTAGACCTTAAGGCAAAGGGCTACACAAATTTGAGGGTCTTCTGGGAAATAAGGGCCTAGATTATGAGTTTTGCGTTAGAGGCTATGCGGTGCTAACGAGCAGTTTTCCCTCACCGCTCATTTACCTGCAGCGCTGGTATTACGGGTTTTTACAAACCCGTCGTTAAAAGACAAGAAGTGAGCGTTGAGCAAAATTTTGCTCATTACCGCACTCCAATACCAGCGCTGCTTAAGTCAGAGGTGAGCAGGTCGTACATGCTCGTGCACGATTTCCCCATAGGAATCAACAGGGAGAGCCGGCTGAAAAAAAGTCTAACACTTACAAAAAAGCAGTGTAAAACTCCTTAATGCAGCCCCATTGATTCCTATGGGGAAATAAAAGTTATGTCTACACCTAACACCCTAACATGAACCCCGAGTATAAACAACCCTAATCTTACACTTATTAACCCCTAATATGCCTCCCCCGACACCACCGACACCTACATTATAATTATTAAAACCTAATCTGCCGCTCCGGACACCGCCGCCACCTACATTATATGTATTAACCCCTAATCTGCTGCCCCAACATCGCCGACACCTACATACTATTTATTAACCCCTAATCTGCCGCCCCCAATGTTGCCGCAACCTACCTACATTTATTAACCCCTAATCTGCCGCCCCCCAACGTCGCCGCCACTATATTAAAGTTATTAACCCCTAAACCTAAGTCTAACCCTAAACCTAACACCCCCTAACTTAAATATAATTACAATACATCTAAATAAAATTACTATCATTAACTAAATAATTCCTATTTAAAACTAAATACTTACCTATAAAATAAACCCTAAGCTAGATACAATATAACTAATAGTTACATTGTAGCTATCTTAGGGTTTATTTTTATTTTACAGGCAAGTTTGTATTTATTTTAACTAGGTAGAATAGTTATTAAATAGTTATTAACTTTTTAATAACTACCTAGCTAAAATAAATACAAATTTACCTGTAAAATAAAACCTAACCTAAGTTACAATAACACCTAATACTACACTATAATTAAATAAATTAACTAATTTAAATACAATTACCTAAATTAAATTAAATTAAATTAGCAAAAGTAAAAAACCCAAAACACTAAATTACAGAAAATAATAAATAAATGACAGATTTTAAACTAATTACACCTAATTTAATAGCCCTATTAAAATAAAAAAGCCCCCCCCCCCCAATAAAAAAACCTAGCCTAAACTAAACTACCAATAGCCCTTAAAAGGGCCTTTTGTGGGGCATTGCCCCAAAGTAATTAGCTCTTTCACCTGAAAAAAAAATACAAACAACCCCCCAACAGTAAAACCCACCACCCACACAACCAACCCCCCAAATAAAATACTATCTAAAAAAAACTAAGCTCCCCATTTCCCTGAAAAGGGCTTTTGGATGGGCATTGCCCTTAAAAGGGCAGTTAGCTCTATTACAGCCCAAAGTCCCTAACCTAAAAATAAAACCCACCCAATAGACTAACACTAACCCCTGAAGATCAACCTACCGGAGAAGTCTTCATCCAGCCAGGCCGAAGTCCTCAACGAAGCCAGGAGAAGTCTTCATCCAAGCAGGGCGAAGTGGTCCTCCAGACGGGCAGAAGTCTTCATCCAGACGGCATCTTCTATCTTCATCCATCCAACGCGGAGCGTTTCCATCTTCAAGACATCTGACGCGGAGCATCCTCTTCATCCGGAGTCTTCTTACTGAATGAAGGTACCCTTAAGTGATGTCATCCAAGATGGCGTCCCTTACATTCCGATTGGCTGATAGAATTCTATCAGCCAATCGGAATTAAGGTAGAAAAAATCCTATTGGCTGATGCAATCAGCCAATAGGATTGAAGTTGAATCCTATTGTCTGATCCAATCAGCCAATAGGATTGAGCTTGCATTCTATTGGCTGATTAGAACAGCCAATAGGATTCAACTTCAATCCTATTGGCTGATTGCATCAGCCAATAGGATTTTCTCTACCTTAATTCCGATTGGCTGATATAATTCTATCAGCCAATCGGAATCTAAGGGACGCCATATTGGATGACGTCACTTAAAGGTACCTTCATTCAGTAAGAAGACTCCGGATGAAGAGGATGCTCCACGTCGGATTTCTTGAAGATGGACCCGCTCCGCGTCGGATGGATGAAGATAGAAGATGCCGTCTGGATGAAGACTTCTGCCTGTCTGGAGGACCACTTCGCCCTGCTTGGATGAAGACTTCTCCCGGCTTCATTGAGGACTTCGGCACGGCTTGGATGAAGACTTCTCCTGGTAAGTCGATCTTCAGGGGGTTAGTGTTAGGTTTTTTTCAGGGTCTATTGGGTGGGTTTTATTTTTAGGTTAGGGACTTTGGGCTGCAATAGAGCTAACTGCCCTTTTAAGGGCAATGCCCATCCAAATGCCCTTTTAGTTTTTTTAGATAGTATTTTATTTGGGGGGTTGGTTGTGTGGGTGGTGGGTTTTACTGTTGGGGGGGTTGTTTGTATTTTTTTTTCAGGTAAAAGAGCTGATTACTTTGGGGCAATGCCCCACAAAAGGCCCTTTTAAGGGCTATTGGTAGTTTAGTTTAGGCTAGGGTTTTTTTATTTTGGGGGGGATTTTTTATTTTAATAGGGCTATTAGATTAGGTGTAATTAGTTTAAATATCTGTAATTTGTTTATTATTTTCTGTAATTTAGTGTTGTTGTTTTTTGTACTTTAGCTAATTTAATTTAATTTAGGTAATTGTATTTAATTTAGTTAATTTATTTAATTATAGTGTACAAAATAAACAGATAGAGTCCAGCACTATATCCAAGCCTTTTACCTGGCTGTGTGCTCGTCACAATGGAGTATCAGAAAGACCCCAATGAATACAATCCATATGTAGAAAGTAACAGCAACACTGCACACCGGTATTCTTAAAGGTGAATTATTTCTTTATTTGGGATATCACAACCATAAAACAGCGATATTTCGGACCTACATGGTCCTTAATCATGCATAGTTTAAAAACATTAAAACACACATTTAAAAAGGGTAATTGGGCCAATCAGGTTTCAGATCATAGTATTAATTGGGTTAACCCATACCTGTCCAGGTATCACAGAAAAATATTTTCTCTTTCTATTAGCGACCTCTAGTGGAACCATACTGTATATCACCCCAATTTCATATCAAAATTTATAAAAACAAATACAGATCATAGTCCCTATTCAGACCATAAGGATGTAACATATTTAGGCCTAGATTTAGAGTTCGGCGGTAAAAGGGCTGTTAACGCTCCGCGGGTTTTTTTCTGGCCGCACCATAAATTTAACTCTGGTATCGAGAGTTCAAACAAATGCTGCGTTAGGCTCCAAAAAAGGAGCGTAGAGCATTTTTACCGCAAATGCAACTCTCGATACCAGAGTTGCTTACGGACGCGGCCGGCATCAAAAACGTGCTCGTGCACGATTCTCCCATAGGAAACAATGGGGCTGTTTGAGCTGAAAAAAAACCTAACACCTGCAAAAAAGCAGCGTTCAGCTCCTAACGCAGCCCCATTGTTTCCTATGGGGAAACACCTCCTAAGTCTGCACCTAACACCCTAACATGTACCCCGAGTCTAAACACCCCTAACCTTACACTTATTAACCCCTAATCTGCCGCCCCCGCTATCGCTGACCCCTGCATTACACTTTTAACCCCTAATCTGCCGCTCCGTAAACCGCCGCCACCTACGTTATCCCTATGTACCCCTAATCTGCTGCCCTAACATCGCCGACCCCTGTATTATATCTATTAACCCCTAACTTGCCCCCCACAACGTCGCCGCAAGCTACTTAAAATAATTAACCCCTAATCTTCCGACCGCAAATCGCCGCCACCTACGTTATCCCTATGTACCCCTAATCTGCTACCCCTAACATCGCCGACCCCTATGTTATATTTATTAACCCCTAATCTGCCCCCCACAACGTCGCCGACACCTACCTACACTTATTAACCCCTAATCTGCCGAGCGGACCTGAGCGCTACTATAATAAAGTTATTAACCCCTAATCCGCCTCACTAACCCTATCATAAATAGTATTAACCCCTAATCTGCCCTCCCTAACATCGCCGACACCTACCTTCAATTATTAACCCCTAATCTGCCGACCGGAGCTCACCGCTATTCTAATAAATGTATTAACCCCTAAAGCTAAGTCTAACCCTAACACTAACACCCCCCTAAGTTAAATATAATTTTTATCTAACGAAATAAATTAACTCTTATTAAATAAATAATTCCTATTTAAAGCTAAATACTTACCTGTAAAATACATCCTAATATAGCTACAATATAAATAATAATTATATTATAGCTATTTTAGGATTAATATTTATTTTACAGGCAACTTTGTAATTATTTTAACCAGGTACAATAGCTATTAAATAGTTAAGAACTATTTAATAGTTACCTAGTTAAAATAATTACAAATTTACCTGTAAAATAAGTCCTAACCTAAGATATAATTAAACCTAACACTACCCTATCAATAAAATAATTAAATAAACTACCTACAATTACCTACAATTAACCTAACACTACACTATCAATAAATTAATTAAACACAATTGCTACAAATAAATAACATTAAATAAACTATCTAAAGTACAAAAAATAAAAAAGAACTAAGTTACAGAAAATAATAAAATATTTACAAACATAAGAAAAATATTACAACAATTTTAAACTAATTACACCTACTCTAAGCCCCCTAATAAAATAACAAAGCCCCCCAAAATAAAAAATTCCCTACCCTATTCTAAAATACAAATATTACAAGCTCTTTTACCTTACCAGCCCTGAACAGGGCCCTTTGCGGGGCATGCCCCAAGAATTTCAGCTCTTTTGCCTGTAAAAAAAAACATACTATACCCCCCCCCCAACATTACAACCCACCACCCACATACCCCTAATCTAACCCAAACCCCCCTTAAATAAACCTAACACTACCCCCCTGATGATCTTCCTACCTTGTCTTCACCATGCCAGGTTCACCGATCCGTCCTGGCTCCAAGATCTTCATCCAACCCAAGCGGGGGCTAGACATCCACTGAAGAAGTCCAGAAGAGGGTCCAAAGTCTTCCTCCTATCCGGCAAGAAGAGGACATCCGGACCGGCAAACATCTTCTCCAAGCGGCATCTTCTATCTTCTTCCATCCGATGACGACCGGCTCCATCTTGAAGACCTCCAGCGCGGATCCATCCTCTTCTTCCGACGACTAGACGACGAATGACGGTTCCTTTAAGGGACGTCATCCAAGATGGCGTCCCTCGAATTCCGATTGGCTGATAGGATTCTATCAGCCAATCGGAATTAAGGTAGGAATTTTCTGATTGGCTGATGGAATCAGCCAATCAGAATATAGTTCAATCCGATTGGCTGATCCAATCAGCCAATCAGATTGAGCTCGCATTCTATTGGCTGATCGGAACAGCCAATAGAATGCGAGCTCAATCTGATTGGCTGATTGGATCAGCCAATCGGATTGAACTATATTCTGATTGGCTGATTCCATCAGCCAATCAGAAAATTCCTACCTTAATTCCGATTGGCTGATAGAATCCTATCAGCCAATCGGAATTCGAGGGACGCCATCTTGGATGACGTCCCTTAAAGGAACCGTCATTCGTCGTCTAGTCGTCGGAAGAAGAGGATGGATCCGCGCTGGAGGTCTTCAAGATGGAGCCGGTCGTCATCGGATGGAAGAAGATAGAAGATGCCGCTTGGAGAAGATGTTTGCCGGTCCGGATGTCCTCTTCTTGCCGGATAGGAGGAAGACTTTGGACCCTCTTCTGGACTTCTTCAGTGGATGTCTAGCCCCCGCTTGGGTTGGATGAAGATCTTGGAGCCAGGACGGATCGGTGAACCTGGCATGGTGAAGACAAGGTAGGAAGATCATCAGGGGGGTAGTGTTAGGTTTATTTAAGGGGGGTTTGGGTTAGATTAGGGGTATGTGGGTGGTGGGTTGTAATGTTGGGGGGGGGGTATAGTATGTTTTTTTTTACAGGCAAAAGAGCTGAAATTCTTGGGGCATGCCCCGCAAAGGGCCCTGTTCAGGGCTGGTAAGGTAAAAGAGCTTGTAATATTTGTATTTTAGAATAGGGTAGGGAATTTTTTATTTTGGGGGGCTTTGTTATTTTATTAGGGGGCTTAGAGTAGGTGTAATTAGTTTAAAATTGTTGTAATATTTTTCTTATGTTTGTAAATATTTTATTATTTTCTGTAACTTAGTTCTTTTTTATTTTTTGTACTTTAGATAGTTTATTTAATGTTATTTATTTGTAGCAATTGTGTTTAATTAATTTATTGATAGTGTAGTGTTAGGTTAATTGTAGGTAATTGTAGGTAGTTTATTTAATTATTTTATTGATAGGGTAGTGTTAGGTTTAATTATATCTTAGGTTAGGATTTATTTTACAGGTAAATTTGTAATTATTTTAACTAGGTAACTATTAAATAGTTCTTAACTATTTAATAGCTATTGTACCTGGTTAAAATAATTACAAAGTTGCCTGTAAAATAAATATTAATCCTAAAATAGCTATAATATAATTATAATTTATATTGTAGCTATATTAGGATGTATTTTACAGGTAAGTATTTAGCTTTAAATAGGAATTATTTATTTAATAAGAGTTAATTTATTTCGTTAGATAAAAATTATATTTAACTTAGGGGGGTGTTAGTGTTAGGGTTAGACTTAGCTTTAGGGGTTAATACATTTATTAGAATAGCGGTGAGCTCCGGTCGGCAGATTAGGGGTTAATAATTGAAGGTAGGTGTCGGCGATGTTAGGGAGGGCAGATTAGGGGTTAATACTATTTATGATAGGGTTAGTGAGGCGGATTAGGGGTTAATAACTTTATTATAGTAGCGCTCAGGTCCGCTCGGCAGATTAGGGGTTAATAAGTGTAGGTAGGTGTCGGCGACGTTGTGGGGGGCAGATTAGGGGTTAATAAATATAACATAGGGGTCGGCGATGTTAGGGGTAGCAGATTAGGGGTACATAGGGATAACGTAGGTGGCGGCGATTTGCGGTCGGAAGATTAGGGGTTAATTATTTTAAGTAGCTTGCGGCGACGTTGTGGGGGGCAAGTTAGGGGTTAATAGATATAATACAGGGGTCGGCGGTGTTAGGGGCAGCAGATTAGGGGTACATAAGTATAACGTAGGTGGCGGTCGGCAGATTAGGGGTTAAAAATTTTAATCGAGTGGCGGCGATGTGGGGGGACCTCGGTTTAGGGGTACATAGGTAGTTTATGGGTGTTAGTGTACTTTAGGGTACAGTAGTTAAGAGCTTTATAAACCGGCGTTAGCCAGAAAGCTCTTAACTCCTGCTATTTTCAGGCGGCTGGAATCTTGTCGTTAGAGCTCTAACGCTCACTGCAGAAACGACTCTAAATACCAGCGTTAGAAAGATCCCATTGAAAAGATAGGCTACGCAAATGGCGTAGGGGGATCTGCGGTATGGAAAAGTCGCGGCTGAAAAGTGAGCGTTAGACCCTTTAATCACTGACTCCAAATACCAGCGGGCGCCCAAAACCAGCGTTAGGAGCCTCTAACGCTGGTTTTGACGGCTACCGCCGAACTCTAAATCTAGGCCTATGTCTCTTAATCCACCAGACCTCTTTTTGTTTCAATTTGAGTTCTCTATCGCCCCCTCTCCTATGTATAGGAATGTGATCAATTACTTGGAAGCGGAGCTGGCTAACTGTATGTCCCATTTGAGTGAAATGTGCAGATACCGGTAAAGACATATCTTTAGACTTTATTGATGCCTTGTGCTGACTAAACCTTTCCCTGGCATACCGGTGTGCAGTGGTGCTTTCTACATATGGATTTTAATTATAGTGTAGTGTTAGGTGTTATTGTAACTTAGGTTAGGTTTTATTTTACAGGTAAATTTGTATTTATTTTAGCTAGGTAGTTATTAAATAGTTAATAACTATTTAGTAACTATTCTACCTAGTTAAAATAAATACAAACTTGCCTGTAAAATAAAAATAAACCCCACGCTAGCTACAATGTAACTATTATTTATATTGTAGCTAGCTTAGGGTTTATTTTATAGGTAAGTATAGTTTTAAATAGGAATAATTTAGTTAATGATAGGAATTTTATTTAGACTTATTTAAATTATATTTAAGGGGTGTTAGGGTTAGACTTAGGTTTAGGGGTTAATAACTTTAATATAGTGGCAGCGACGTTGGGGGCGGCAGATTAGGGGTTAATAAATAGTATGTAGGTGTCGGCGATGTTTGTGGCAGCAGATTAGGGGTTAATACATATAATGTATTATATGTAGTTGGCGGCAGATTAGGGGTTAACATTTTTATTATAGTGTTTGCGATGCTGGAGGGCCTCGGTTTAGGGGTTAATAGGTAGTTTATGGGTGTTAGTGTACTTTTTAGCACTTTAGTTATGAGTTTTTTGTTACGGCGTTGTACCTTAACTACTGACTTTTAAATGCGTTAGGACTCTTGACGGGGTAGGCTGTACCGCTTACTTTTTGGCCTCCCAGGACAGACTCGTAATACCAGCGCTATGGAAGTCCCATAGAAAAAAGACTTTACGAAGTTTACGTAAGTCGTTTTGCGGTAAGGCCAAATAAGTGTGCGGTGACCCTAAACCTTCAAGACTCGTAAAAGCATCGGTAGTGAAAAAGCAGCGTTAGGACCTCTTAACGCTGCTTTTTTACCCTAATGCACAACTCGTAATCTAGGTGAAGGTTAGAACAAGTCTTTAGAAGAAGACTTAGCTCTACGGGAAATGGAAAAAGAAATTCCCTCAGGAGAAAAGGAAAAATAATGAGCATTCAAGGCCCTGATGTCAGAGACCCGGAGAAAAGAAACTAAGTATCAGGGTTTTTTCCCTGTTTTGTTTGACATGTGCTGCTGGCAGCCATTTCACTCACCTCTCTTGCTGACTCTGGTGCATACTGTGTGATGCTGCTCATTTCCTGCACTTTCTTTTATGGCCAGACTGGTGTACATCATCCGTGTGAGACAGGATGCAGTCTCAGAATTGTGATTTCATGACTTATTATTTAAAGGGCCTCTGTTCAGTATGCTTGCCCTTGCGTTGTCTCAGACCTGTTTGTGAGAACTCCTATGTATTACCTGGCTGTCTGATGTCCCTCCTGGTTCCTGATCCCTGGCTTGTTCAGGACTCTATTGTTCTCATTGTTCCTGATTCCGGCTCATCTGACTACTCGCTTTGGCTCCTAACTCGGCTCGTCTGACGAAATTTACAAAATCAGGAAGTAGAGACAGAGAAGGAATCACCCTTCCCTTTCATGCACTAATGAACCCAGATTGTCCAGGCTGAAGCATAACATTTTCTAGTACCTGGGGCCCAGGACTCACGTAGCAAGAAGGATGCCTCTTGTGAAAGGCCCTCAGAGGACCAGGATCCCCTGAAATATGCCAAACCAGGAGTTTAAGGTGGTCTTATGTCAGAAGATGATGAGGACGGTCCTGGGCTTCCACCAGCAGATTGGGGATATTGGGAAGAAGGCGAGGAGGGGCCGAGCACATCTCCAGAAGGGGAGCAAACCAAGGTTGGGACAGCCACCAGGGAGTGATATGCGTCAAGACACATTAGAAGCGGTGAACACACAAGAGGGTCCTTGCCAGGACGGCGAAAAGCGGGAAGGCATAAGATTTACAGAAAAGCATCCACTCCCTCGCTGTCTGGGTCTGGGAGCCAGCTGAAGAATCTCGAGACCTGGTGATTCATCTGGGATGCAAATAAGTCCACTGAGAGGGGGCCAAAAATTCGACATATCTCGAGAAAAATCAGGCAGTCTGCTGTGAAGTTGGATACTCCTGGAATTAATTGAGCGTAAACAGAAATCTTGCTCTCCAAACTAAACTGATAGAATTGGGAGGTGAGATCTGGCTTTTGTTCGAGTTCCACCAAAACGGTTGATATAGTGGATGGTGGAAAAAATGTCCATCCGTAAAAGAATGAAGCAGTCAGTCATGTTTTTGGAAAAACTGTGCATGGCAAAGAAGTTAGCTAATAACTCTTTTATGTGGAGGTTGGATTCCCCTCCCGTCTAGGGGCCGCCGGTGAAAGACGTCCCACAAGAAGCACCCCAGCCTAAAAGACTTGCATCGGAAGACAGAACGAAGTCTGGGGATGACCCAAAAAAATCATTCTGCCATTCCAGGCCTCCATGTGCTGCAACCACCAAGACATTTCTGATCAGACTTTGTTCGTAAGAAAGATCTGTTGTTGATAGGAGCAAGACTCCCGAAAACATTGGATCTTTAGGCGTTATATGGCACGGTAGTGGAGGGGGGCCAGAAAAATGGCCTGGATGGACAAGTATTGGATTCTAATAATTCTTGACAGGTGATGGATGTAAATAGAGACGGCAGCCAGAGCTGCACAAATCTCCAACTTGATAGGTCTATCTTCTCCTGAGGGAGAAGGAGTTGGCCCTGGGAGGCATCTATAGAGAAGCCCAGGAATTGAACCAGTTGGAGAGGGGAAAGACTCGACTTCTCCTCGTTGATCACAAAGCCCAGAGTAGAGAGGAGAGAGGACATGTCCTGAAGCTGGGAAAGTAACACATCCTTGTCTTGTGCCCTAAGAAAAATGTCATCCAGGTAGATCAAAAGGCAGAACCTGTGAGCCTGGAGACAAGCCACCACTGGTTTGAGTAGTTTTATGAAGCACAAGGGGGTGAAGCTGAGTCCAAAAAGAAAGCAGGTAAACTGCCAAGGCTGGTCTGCCTTGCAGAATTGAAGAAAACATTGACAGAGGGGAGATAACAACACTGTTAAATAAGCGTCCCTCAAATCCAGGCATACCATCCAGTCATTCAAGCGGAGGAGATCTCTCAACATGTGTATGCCCTCCATCTTGAAGTGGTTGTACACAACAAAAAAGTTGAGGTCCCTCAAGTTGATGATCGGCCGGAAGCCTCCTGATTTTTTTGAGATAAGGAACAGGTTGCTCAGGAAGCCCGGAGGGGAGTCCTGAGGAATAGGTTCTATAGCTCCTTTTGAGAGTAGGGACAAAGCTTCCTCTTTGATGAGGTTCTATTCTTCTAAGGACAGATGTAAAGGATTGGGAAGGCAGGATTGAAAGGGAGGACAAACGAACAGTTTGGAGAACCTAGGGGTCTGCAGTAAGAAACAACCAATTTTGGAAAAATGGTCGAGTCTGCCCGCAAACAGAAAGTGGGAACAAGGAAGGGAACTCACCTTGGTTGGGGTTGGGAGGAGCTGGAGGGGTTCGTTCGGCAGCTCCTCTGGGTCTACCAGGTTGGGATCTGTATGGGAACATGGCTTTTTTGTAATATCCCAGGGGGAACTGGAGTTGGTTGAGGCCTATGAGTTGGCACTGGCCAAAGTTTTGGCAGCCGGGCAGATGACCTCTGAATCTGCTGGCCCTGGTAGAAACCAGTCTGGGTTGAAAAACTTTCCTGAGGGAGGTTTGTATTTTGTCAATTGACATGAAGGTTGATACATAGTGCCTCATGATGGTGAGAAAAGAATCTCCGAATAGAAGACCTTTAACTTGGGAGCCTGCCTCTTCAGTTGCCAGAACTGCTAGTTTAGGGTCGATACGCAAAAGGGCAGCTCTACGTCTCTCACTAGAAAGAGCAGCATTAGCATTACCCAGCAGATAAAACACCCTAAAAGACCACTCTCTTACCATGGAAGGGTCCAAAGAAGAGCCAGAGAGAAGCACCAAAGGGCCAGATATGTCCAAAAGCTTGTCCTGGGCACCTCGAAGGGATCTCTCCAGGCCCTTCCTTGGATCTCTACATTTTCTGGTCAAGAAAGTTACACGCTTGGGGTCAAACTCAAAGGTGGTAGACTCTCTGCCTGGGAGGGAAGTTCTACAGCATTTATCCCTGAGTATGGCTCTATCTTTACAATCTAGGTGCTGGTGAAGCTGTTTCTGAAGGAACCTAGACAGATGAGGAGGAAAAAACCACTCGGAAGAGCGAGGGTGTCTGATGTGCTTAGGGTTGAATATTGGGTTACCCACAGGATCCAGAAAATCCTCTTCTGCCTCATCATCTGCATAAATTGTCCCAGAGTGAGTCACCAAGGGGGTTTTGGGAGGTCTCCATCAGAAGGATCACCCGAATCTCCCAATCAGGATCCGGGTAATAGTCCTGATCAAGATCTTCCAAATCAAAAATCTCAGACGTACCTGATTGATATCCTCAGTGTTAAGGATTATTTTGCCCTGATGTATCTCCGGGGATGAGGTTCTATCGCCCTTATTGATTCTGCCCGGAAGAAGGGCCTTAGATTTATGTGCAGGCTCCTTGCCTTTAGAGAGGTGAAATTGGGTATGCCACTGTCTTTTGCGGGGAAGGGGGAATCACCCTCTGAATCAGAGGAAAGAGGGGAGTCATCATTCTGGAGAATGGGGTTTTTAGCCAAATCTGGAGGGAGGGTTGAGGCAGATGTGGAGGGTTGTTCCCTCTGCGAAAAGGTCTGTTGAACCGCCAAATTAATCAACTCCAAAACCTCCTCTTTGGAGTATGATGTCTTATCGGAAGATTCCAGAATTGAACCTGAAATTAAGATTATTTTTATCACTTATTGTAATAAAGAAAATTGAAACATACTTCACAACATTGGAATCTTAAACAGCCAGATTATGAGTTTAGCATTATGAGCGGCTCGGTAATAACTTGCAAGTTATTTCCACCGCTCACCTTTAATAGCGCTGCTATTACAGGTTTGCAAAAACCCGGCATTAGCCGGCAATATGGCAACGTTGTGTTCCATACCGCACACAAATACCAGCGCTGCTTTGAGCTGTTTTTTTGTGCTCGTGCACGATTTCCCCATAGACATCAATGGGGAAAGCCGGCTAAAAAAAGCCAAACACCTGCAATAAAGGAGCGCAAAGCTCCGTAACACAGCCCTATTGATTCCTATGGGGAAAGAAAATGTATGTTTACACCTAACACCCTAACATAAACCCTGAGTCTAAACACCCCTAATCTGCTGCCCCAGACATCGCCGTCACCTTCATTACACTTATTAACCCCTAATCTGCCACCCCCCAATGTCGCTGCCACCTACATAAATTTCTTAACCCCTAATCTGCCACCCCCAATGTCGCCGCCACTATACTAAAGTTATTAACCCCTAAACCTCTGGCCTCCCACATCACTAACACTAAATAAATATATTAACCCCTAACCCTAACAATAACCCAAACCCCTAACTTTAATATAATTAAAATAAATCTAAATAAAAATTACTATCATTAACTAAATAATTCTTATTTAAAACTAAATACTTATCTATAAAATAAACCCTAAACTAGCTATAATATAACTAATAGCTACATTGTAGCTAGCTTAGGTTTTATTTTTATTTCACAGCTAAGTTTGTATTTATTTTAACTAGGTAGAATAGTTAGTAAATAGTTATTAACCCCTAAACTGCAGCACTCCCACATCTTAAACACTAGTTAAATATCATTAACCCCTAATCTGCTGCCCCCAATGTCACAGCCACTATACTAAAGTTATTAACCCCTAAACCTCTGGCCTCCCACATCACTAAAACTAAATAAATATATTAACCCCTAACCCTAACACCCCTAACTTTAATATAATTAGAATAAAGCTAAATAAAACCTACTATTATTACCTAAATAATACTTATTTAAGACTAAATACTTACCTGTAAAATAAACCCTAAGCTAGCTACAATATAAATAATAGTTACATTGTAGCTATCTTAGGGTTTTTTTTTATTTCACAGCTAAGTTTGTATTTATTTTAACTAGGTGTTATTAACTATTTACTAGCTACCTAGTTAAAATAAATACAAATTTACCTGTAAAATAAAACCTAACCTCTCTTACACTAACACCTAACATTACACTAAAATTAAATAAATTACATTAACTAAATACAATTAACTAAATTACAAAAAAAATTATCAAATATTTAAATGAATTACACCTAATCTAATAGCCCTATCAAAATAAAAAAGCCCCCCCCCCCCCCAAAATACAAAAACCCTAGCCTAAACTAAACTGCTAATAGCCCTTTTCAGAGCTTGATAATTTGGCCCCTAGGAGTAAATTACAAGGTAGCTTAAAATTGCTGATCTATCTAAATCATGAAATAAATCATTAAAGAAAAAATGTGGGTTGAGTATCCCTTTCAGCGCAAACCAGGATCCCGGCAAGAACCAGGTAACAGCTCTTTTACCTGTAAAAAAAAATACAAACGAACCCCCAACAGTAAAACCCACCACCCACACAACCAAACCCCCCAAATAAAATCCTATCTAAAAAAACCTAAGCTCCCCATTGCCCTGAAAAGGGCATTTGGATGGCCATTGCCCTTAAAAGGGCATTTAGCTCTTTTTCGTTGCCCAAACCCCTAAGCTAAAAATAAAACCCACCCAATAAACCCTTAATAAAACCTAACACTAACCCCCGAAGATCCACTTACAGTTTTTGAAAACCGGACATCCATCCTCATCAAGCCGGGAGAAGTCTTCGTCCAAGTG
The DNA here is from genome assembly GCF_027579735.1 of Bombina bombina. Lineage (NCBI taxonomy): Eukaryota > Metazoa > Chordata > Amphibia > Anura > Bombinatoridae > Bombina > Bombina bombina. The sequence goes on from NC_069502.1 coordinate 247,313,319, forward strand.
GGCAGAAGTCCTCAAAGAAGCCGGGAGAAGTCTTCATCCAAGCGGCAAGAAGTCGTCCTCCAGGTGGGCAGAAGTCTTCATCAAGACGGCATCTTCTATCCTCATCCTTCCGATGCGGAGCTGGCGTCCCTTGAATTACAATTGGCTGATAGAATTCTATCAGCCAATCGGAATTAAAGGGTAAAAAATCCTATTGGCTGGGTGCGAAACTAACGCCAAAAAAGTTGCGTTATTTCACTCTCCATAGCGCTGCCATTATGAGTTACTGAAAAGCCTCCTTTTGCGTAGGTCCTAAGGCAGGATGACAAAATGGGGCCCCTTTCTCCCTGCCCCCAACCCCGGCCAATCCCGTCCACAATCTCCACATTTCCGGGTCCTGATGGCGGATTATGAGAGGAGATTCTCTGAGAGGATTGACAGGATCCTTACTGCATCACAATCGAGAGATAACCTGGCCTGCAATACATTACATAGCATGGCGGTGGCTGAAAGAATACCAGACATGAGTGATACCACAGAACAGCAAGCAGTGTCGATGCCTACCTTGTTGTCCCTGCAGTTTACCTCTAGGTCTGGATTGGAGGAGGGGGCAAATATGGAGCGAGAGCTGCAGAAAACTGTGTCAAGTCCCCACCCTCATTCATCCACCAAAGGGATTCGGACCCCCTTAATCTTCCCAAAAATGTAGATGGAGAAACCGGTCTCTCCCACTCTGGTGGGAATGCGACCCAACTTTTTATGGAGCAGTGGAGCGGTGACCGAACGACTGCACCTGGGAGGGCGGCCGGCTCCCATGAGTGCGACGCTGGTATTTTGAGTGTTCTGCTAATGATTTACAGCTAGAGGACCATCCTACCTGTTTTTGAGTGTGAGGACATGGTATTCTGGCGTAGAGGCAAAGGGTAAATGTTGGACACACTTTTATTATGCATGGTGCATAGCCCACCTCTTCTGCGTGCCTAGAATTTGGGACAGGTTGGCAGACTTGCCTCTTAGAATTGTGATATTTGATCTCTCTCCTCTGTCTAACTGTATGATAGATCTGTTCCTCCTGCTTTACCAACCTAGGAGTACTTGATAAATGTTATTAATCATTAAATGAGTCATAGTACATCGTCTCATTTTGGATAAGTAGTGTGTTTATTTAGTGATATTGCTGGCCCCCTACATACAGGTCTCCTTTATGGTTATAGTATAGTATTATATGTTTTTTTGTATTGCATGCAATGGCTTATGTTAGTCCAGTTCAGAAGTTTTGTCATGAATATTTAGCCTGCTTGTTTAGGTGAATGATTGCCGCACTGAAGTGTTATACCTTTTACAGCAATCAGAATAATGTTGTACACATGCTTATCATACACTACAGTTTAATAACTTATATGAGTTTCTCTATATATTTTTTTTAGTGTGCCTACCATTGCAGCGCTATGTATAAGTAGCCTGTAACTTATTGCCTGCCCTCTGGATTAACAAGGAGAATTGCACAACCAATTATTTCTAGAGTAAATGACATTTTCCTGTTATGGCCCTGAGCCTGGAGCTAGAACTAGAGAGAAGCAGCTAATATCAATAGACCCTGCAATTTTTTTGGTCTGACCGCTAACTAATATTTAGGCTTTGCCTCTCATACTTACTTTAGCTAAGGCGTAGGGATCCCAAGAAGTATAAGGTTATACTAGATATTAATCATGAGCGGTGCTAGTCTATAGGGGACTATAGAAACTAATGCGAAATGCCCCTTTGTGGCTGATTTTTCCCCCAGTACGGCTTATAGTAAATTGAGTCCCAGTATGGCTTAATATATTACTAACAGTAGGGTCACTGGTATCTATGGGTGGTGTGAATGTATTCTCCTTCACATGTTTTACTTGTGTATATATATCATTTTGAACTTCAGGCATTTTGTACCCTATGGATGATTTATAACTGGCTGTCTATTTATACTCCTTATGTTTGATTGTATGTATCAAGCTATATATCTCTCACACTATGCACAGGGAATATATCTACATAGATGGTGGTAGGCCGCACACTAAATCAGTATTTCCCCCCTCAAATTTCACTCATTGGGGATAGGGATGACTTGTCACCCTCCACAACCTCAAGCAGAGTTAAGAAGTCTCTGCCCATCCTTAATATATTTATAATGGCCCTAGTATATAACTTCTTATCATAGATCTGTAATCAATCCATAGCGGGTGAGCACTATAGTCCCTATAGAGCTTTTCAAGTGCTACTCATTTTGTGCCAGCCTGTTGAAGGTGTTTCTCCCAGAAGCTCACACTTCTCACTCTTTCCAGTACCACCTATCTTTGGAGTATATATATTTGTGATTTTATATTATCAGAGGTCTAATAGTGGCCTGTACAGTCTTCCTCCTATCGAGTTTTATTAAAGTGCCTGGAAATCCATAAGTGGCTCCGTAGTAGGTGGAGGATGCACGTCATTTTACAGCTATTATGGAAACATGAAACAGGAAAAAACAAGGTACTATCTTTTATGTTCTCTTTTGTGTATACTGCCAACAAAAGAGGTTCCACACTCCACAAAAGTAAAAAAATCAAACTTTTATTCCAAATATACTTAAAATTAGAAAAAATGACAGCATGCCACCTGAAAAGCAATGAGAGAGGAAAGCGCAGCACACGGGCTTACGCGTTTTGGCAATTTGCTGTATTCTTAGCCTGGTGTGTCTGTACCCTCCTTATCCTTTTAAACCTTTAAAAGCTTGCTGATAGGTTAAAACAAGCGCTCATACCTCCCTCTCATTAGTAGCACCTGTGGAATACTAATCTGTGATTTAACTGTTTCATGTGTTTCTAATCATGTTAAAGGAATATACTCTACCTATGTTTATATTTATATTTGTAGTGCATCCCCAAACGGTGTCAAAATTGATATATACTCCTTAATTGCATTTACTTGACACTGTAATATGTATACTTAGTTCATAAGTGGGTGGGGGGGGGGTGGCAGGGAGGGGGGTGGACTATTCTATTTGTAAATTCACTTTATGTTGGAATAATTGAATATAGCAATATCTTAATAGAGTTGTTTTTTCGTTTTTATTTAAAGTGTGTTGTCCCTCCATTATATAGGGATTATAAATCCCTACATTATAGTTTATTCCTTGAGGGGACTAAAATCCACAAATTTAGTTATAATAAGTGTACCTAGAAAAAATGTTGTTGTATTCCCATAAATAGTGGCCCTACTCCCAATAGTTTATGATGTCATATTTGGAGTTCAAGCCTTCTGGATATCTTGTTCTTAATCTGTACATCCAGAATATCTCCCTTTTCGCAAGAAGTTTATCTAAATCATTGTTTCTAGAGTGTTCTACTTCAACTTTGTGTATGGTAGCATTTTCCAAGTGTTGAGTTTGCTAGATCCTTGCACTGAATATTGACCACTGCATGTGTACTCTTGTATGTGACTCATTGTTTATATTTTGCTTGAGCCGCCCAAGTAGTTTATACTAGGATGTTAATGTTTTGTTTTATGTCACATAATGAAAATGTATAATTTTTGAAAATGTGCAATTTTTACATGAAGTGTACCCTGTGAATGTAGCAATGTCTATGCGATATATATGATGCCCCCAGCCCCACTGCAATGATGACCCCAGCCCCCCTGCAATAAAATGATGCCCAGTCCCCCTGCAATAAAATGATGCGCCCTGCAATAAAATGATGCCCAGTCCCCCTGTAATAAAATGATGTGCCCTGCAATAAAATGATGCCCACAGCAAACAAATGATGCCCCTGCTCCCCTTCAATAAAATTATGCCACTGCAATAAAATGAAGCCCCCAGCCCCCCTGCAATAAAATGATGCCCCAGCCCCACTGTAATAAAAATGATGCCCCCAGCAAAAATATGATGCCCCCAGCAATAAAATGAAGCCCCCAGCCCCAATGCAATAAATTGATGCCCAGTCCCCCTGCAATAAAATGATGCCCCAGCCCCACTGCAATAAATGATGCCCCCAGCCCCACTGCAATAAATGATGCCCCCTGCAATAAAATTATGCCCCCAACAAAAATATGATGCCCCCAGCCCCCCTACAATAAATGATGCCCCCAGCAATAAAATGAAGCCTCCAGCCCCCTGCAATAAAATGATGCCCCAGCCCCACTGCAATAAATGATGCCCCCAGCCCCCCTGCAATAAAATGATGCACAGTCCCCCTGTAATAAAATGATGCCCCCTGCAATAAAATGATGCCCCTAGCCCCCCTGCAAAATAATGATGCCCCTGCAATAAAATGACGACCCCAACAAAAATATGATGCCCCCAGTCCCCCTGCAATAAATAATGCCCCCAGAAATAAAATGAAGCCCCCAGCCCTCCTGCAATAAAATGATGCTCAGTCTCTCTGCAATAAAATAATGCCCCATCCCCACTGCAATAAATGATGCCCCAGCAATAAACTGAAGCCCCCTGCAATAAAATGATGCCTAGTCCCCCTGTAATAAAATTATGACCCATTCAATAAAAATATGCCCCCAGCCCCCCCCCCTGCAAAAAAATGATGCCCCAGCACAAAAATGATGCCCCAGCAAAAAATGTATGAACCATCTCACCTGCAATAAAATGATGCCCCCCAAAAAATATGATGCCCCAGCAATAAAATGATTTCCCCAGCCCCCCAGCAATAAAATTAATTCCCCCTGCAGTAAAATGTTGCCCCCAATGGACCACTGCCAGCTTAAAATGAACTTGAAATTTACACACACGTGGAGTCTTGGACAGGACTGACTGTGGTCTGTGAAGGAGTGTACAGCATAGGAGGGAAAATGGGAAAAGTTTCTTAGCTCTGCTGCTGCTTACCATATGATTCATGAATATGCACAGCTCTGCTCACAATACTACCACCACCACTTCATCCTCCTCCGTCGTCCTCCCGTCACTGACATATCAAGTGGGTCGTGATGGAACGAACCGTCCTCAAACATTGCGCCCAATTAAAACAAAAAAAATGGGGCCAAAAAAAAATAAAAAATGTATTGAATTTATTGCACCGGTGTGGCGGGGCCCAGGCAGCCGCCTCGCTCGCCATACCCCAAGGCTGGCCCTGCTTGTGCGTGCGACATGGTGGCGTTAAGCTCCATACCGCACAAAATCCAAGAGCTGCTTTGACGTGCTCGTGCACGCTTTCCCCCATAGACATTAATGGGAAGAGAGTGTCAGAAAAAAACACCTGAAGTGCAGAATGAAAAATCTCCGAAACGCAACCTCATTGATATGGGGAAAACAAAGTTACGTTTAAACCTAAGACCCTAACATAAAACCCAAGTCTAAACACCCCTGCCGCCCCAGACATCACCGACACCTAAATAAAGTTATTAACACCTAATCTGCCGCTCACGACATCTCCGACACTATAATAAAGTTATTAACCCCTATTCCTCCGCTCTCCGACATCGCCGACACTATTATAAAGTTTTTAACCCCTATTCCGCTGCTCCCCGACATCGCCGACACTATAATAAACCTATTAACCCCTAAACCTTTGCCTCAACTAAATAAACCTATTAACCCTTAAACCCCCGGCCTCCCACATCTCCGCAACTAAATAAACTACCAATAGCCCTTGAAAGGGCCTTTTGTAGCTCTCATCCTATTGGCTGATTTTAAATTGAAGAATCAAATCAGCCAATAGGAATGCAAGGTATGCCCTTTTGAAACGGCTACCTTGCATTGAAGCTTCAGCGTACAGCGGGGACCGTATGAAGAGGACTCTCCTCGATTATTGTCTTTGCCACTCCGCCGGGATTAAGATAGAAGACGCCCCCATGATGGATGAAGATGTTGCCTCTTGGATGAAGACTTCTCGCCGCCTAGATGGAGATGGATGTCCGGACTTGTAGGCTAGGGGGTGTTTTTATTTTGGGGGGGCTTTTTTATTTTTATAGGGCTATTAGATTAGGTGTAATTGTTGTTATTTTTGATAATTTCGTTCTGTTTTTTTGTAAACAAACACCTAGATTACGAGTTTTGTGTTAGAGGCTGTGCAGTGCTAACGAGCAGTTTATGCTCACCGCTCACTTACCTACAGCGCTGGTATTACGGGTTTTTACAAACCAGACAAGAAGTGAGCATTGAGCAAAATTTTCCTCATTAATTTTCCTGCTTACGTTAGTGGTGAGCTGGTGTAACGTGCTCGTGCGCGATTTCCCCATAGTAATCAATGGGGAGAGCCGGCTGAAAAAAATCTAACACCTGCAAAAAAGCAGCGTAAAACTCCTTAACGCAGCCCTATTGATTCCTATGGGGAAATAAAATGTATGTCTACACCTAACACCCTAACATGAACCCTGAGTCTAAACACCCCTAATCTTACACTTATTAACCCTAATCTGCCACCCCGACATCGCCGGCACCTACATTATATTTATTAACCCCTAATCTGCCGCTCTGGACAACACCACAACCTAAATTATATTATTATTAACCCCTAATCTGCCGTTCCGGACACCGCCGCCACCTACATTATACTTATGAACCCCTAATCTGCTGTCCCCAACATCGCCAACACCTACATTATATTTATTAACCCCTAATCTGCCACCCCCAATGTCGCCCCACATAATAAACATATTAACCCCTAAACCGCTGCACTCCCGCATCGCAAACATTAGTTAAATATTATTAACCCCTAATCTGCCGTCCCTAACATCGCAGCCACCTACCTACATTTATTAACACCTAATCTGAAGACTCGCCAGAAACACGGGCCATCAAACTCCATTCGGAGCTTGATAGATAGGCCTCCTAGTATCTAGCATAGGGTTTACTTTTATTTTACAGGCAAGTTTGTATTTATTTTAACTAGGTAGAATAGTTATTAAATAGTTATTAACTATGTAATAACTACCTAGTTAAAATAAAGACAAATTTACCTGTAAAATAACACCTAACCTAAATTACACTAATACCTAACACTACACTATAATTAAATTAATTCCCTAAATTAAATACATATAGTTAAGTATTTAGTTTTAAATAGGAATAATTTAGTTAATGATAGTTATTTTTATTTAGATTTATTTAAATTATATTTAAGTTAGGGGGTGTTAGGGTGAGGGTTAGACTTAGATTTAGGGGTTAATAACTTTAATATGGTGGTGGCGACGTTGGGGGCGGCAGATTAGGAGTTAAAAATTTTAATTTAGTGTTTGCAATGTGGGGGGGGCCTCGGTTTAGGGGTAGGTAGTTTATGGGTGTTAGTGTACTTTTTAGCACTTTAGTCAAGAGTTTTATGCTACGGCGTTGTAGTGTAAAACTCTTAACTACTGACTTTAAAATGCCGTACCAGTCTTGACAGGAGAGGGTTTACCGCTCACTTTTTGTCAGACTCGTAATACCGGCGCTATGTAAGTCCCATTGAAAAAAGAGGATACGCAATTTACGTAAGTGGATTTGCGGTATTTCCAAGTCTGGCCAAAAAAGTGAGCAGTACACCTGTACCTGCAAGACTCGTAATACCAGCGGGCATTAAAAAGCAGCGTTAGGACCTCTTAACACTGTTTTTAAACCTAATGCACAACTCGTAATCTAGCCGTTAGTGTTTTTTATTTTTCGTAATTTAGTGTTTATTATTTTTTATAATTTTGATATGATTTTTTAATTGGTAGTATTTTTTATTTTATTAGAATAGTAAGGTTAGGTTAATTTATAGTTAAATGTTAGGTTTATTTTTATTTCACAGGTAAGTTTTTATTTATTTAAAAATAGTTATATTGTCATTAGGGGGGGTGTTAGGTTTAGGGGTTAATAGTTTAATCTAGTGTTTTGCGATGTGGAGGGCCAACGAATTAGGGGTTAATAGGTTTATTTAGTGGCGGTGATGTGGGAGGCTAGAGGTTTAGGGGTTAATAGGTTTATTTAGTGGCGGTGATGTGGGAGGCTGAAGCTTTAGGGGTTAATAACTTTATTATAGTGTTGGTGATGTCGGGGAGTGGCAGATTAGGGGTTAATAGTTTTATTATGGTGTTGGCAATGTCGGGGATGGCAGATTAGGGCTTAATAAATTTATTTAATAGTCACGATTTGGGTGGGCGGCAGATTAGGGGTTAATAAATTTAATTTAGTGTTTGCGATGCAATGCAAGAGGGTGGCGGTTTAGGGGTTAATATGTAGTTTATGGGTGTTAGTGTACTTTGTAACAGTTTAGTTATGAGTTTTGTGAAACATTTTTGTTACACAAAATCCATAACCACTGCTCTCAGATGGCAGTATTGATCATGTCGGTATAGGCTTCAACGCACGCATTTTAGCCTGAATGCACAACCTGTAATACTGGCGCTATGGAAGTCCCACACAAAAACGTAATGGTTTTGAGTGTGGAATGGACGTTGCATTACAGGCTAAAATGCTTGCGGTATAGCTATACCGACACAACTTGTAATAGTGCGTTACTGTCATTACACTAAAATTACAATTTTTTCAATGTTAAAAGCCGTAATGCAAAACTCGTAATCTACCTGTAAGGCCGCAGCGGGAGCAACATGCCTTGAAAATTTGCAGCCTGGAGCGCATCTGCTGGATGCTACTTGAGTGAGAAGGCTTAAGGGAGAGGCCCAGAGTGCTCACGGCCGCGGAGGTCATGTGACGTGTACTGGAATCGCTAAAGGAATTGGCCAGAGACGGCAGATGGAGCGGAGGTAATTTCCGATAGAAGGAAAGGCTCCAAAATCCCCTTAGCAGTTTCGAGTTAAGTAGTATGTATCACTTTTTAGATTGGTAGAAAGGTGTCAGAACCTGTAGCATCGGATGGAAAAACTGAAAAATGGCAATATTAAGAAACGGAATAACTTGAAACATACAATTTAGAGACATAAATAAAAATTCTTTATAAGGGTACATCACCTGCCGCTCTGGAAGGCAGCAAAAAAAAAAAGAGGAAGCTATTTCCTGTTTCTACTAAGTTATATTATCTGCTTGTTGCTGATTGGCTGTTTTCTGTTTTTATGTTACTTGTTTTCTTTGCTGCTGTTTTTTGGAAGTCAGTAAAGATTATGGGGCCTAGTTATCAAGCCGTCAACCTCAAATACGCTGGAATTCCGCAGCGTATTTGTGGCGAGGCTGATACGCCTTAGTTATCAAAGGCTCGAGACCGGCAAAAGTAGAATTTTGTGACGTAAGCTTCGATCCGCCGGACTCAGTCCGACACAGATCGATTCTTACGTCACTCCAGATGTTCCTCACACAAGTGCGGCACATTCTCACTACTTTTGCTAGTTATCAAAAAACTAGCAGGTACGCTCTGCACTTTTACGGCCCAGCGTACCTGGTTTTCAAACCGCCACCCCTGGAGGTGGCGGATCCCATAGGAATCAATGGGAGTCTGACCATAGCGAAAGTACAAGTTCGCTGCTGACAGACATCCCATTGATTCCTATGGGAGCTGTCTACACCTAACACCCTAACATGTACCCCGAGTCTAAACACCACTAATCTGTCCCACCTACACCGCCGCAACTAAATAAAGTTATTACCCCCTAAACCGCCGCTCCCGGAGCCCACCGCAAGCTACTCTATACATATTAACCCCTAAACCGCCACTCCCAGAGCCCACCGCAACTATAATAAATGTATTAACCCCTAAACCGCCGCTCCCTGAACCCGCCGCAACCTATATTAAATGTATTAACCCCTATCCTGCCCCCCCTACACCGTCGCCACCTTTAATAAATTTATTAACCCCTATCCTGCCCCCCACTACGCCGCCGCCACTGTAATAAAATTATTAACCCCTAAACCTAAGTCTAACCCTAACCCTAACGCCCCCCTAACTTAAATATTAATTAAATAAATCTAAATAAATTAACTCTTATTAACTAAATGAATCCTATTTAAAACTAAATACTTACCTTTAAAATAAACCCTAATATAGCTACAATATAAATAATAATTATAATCTAGCTATTTTAGGATTTATTTTTATTTTACAGGTACCTTTCAATTTATTTTAACTAGGTACAATAGCTATTAAATAGTTATTAACTATTTAATAGCTTACCTAGCTAAAAGAAACAGAAATTTACCTGTAAAATAAATCCTAACCTAAGTTACAATTACACCTAACACTACACTATACTTTAATAAATTATTCCTATTTAAAAATAAATACTTACCTGTAAAATAAACCCTAAGATAGCTACAATATAATTAATAATTCTATTGTAGCTATCTTAGGATTTATATTTATTTTACAGGTAACTTTGTATTTATTTTAGCTAGTTAGAATAGTTATTAAATAGTTATTAACTATTTAATAACTACCTAGCTAAAAGAAATACAAAATTACCTGTAAAATAAATCCTAACCTAAGTTACAATTAAACCTAATACTACACTATCATTAAATTAATTAAATAAACTACCTACAAATAACTACAATTAAATACAATTACATAAACTAACTAAAGTACAAAAAATAAAAAAAGCTAAGTTACAAAAAATAAAAAAATAAGTTACAAACATGTTAAAAATATTACAACAATTTTAAGCTACTTACACCTAATCTAAGCCCCCTAATAAAATAACAAACCCCCCCAAAATAAAAAAAATGCCCTACCCTATTCTAAATTAAATAAAGTTCAAAGCTCTTTTACTTTACCAGCCCTTAAAAGGGCCATTTGTGGGGGCATGCCCCAAAGAAAACAGCTCTTTTGCCTGTAAAAGAAAAATACAACCCCCCCAACATTAAAACCCACCACCCACATACCCCTAATCTAACCCAATCCCCGCTTACAAAAACCTAACACTAATCCCCTGAAGATCATCCTACCTTGTCTTCACTCAGCCGAGCAGCGATGGAACCGAAGTGGACATCCGGAGCGGAAGAAGTTAATCCTCCAAGCGGCGCTGAAGAAATCTTCCATCCGATGAAGTCATCATCCAGGCGGCACTGAAGAAAAGTCTTCGATCCGGCCGATGTCATCTTCAAAGAGGCGCTGAAGAGGTCTTCTATCCGGGCGATGTCATCTTCCAAGTCGGGTCTTGAATCTTCCTCCCGCCGACGCGGAACCTCCTTCTTCACCGACGGACTACGACGAATGAAGGCTCCTTTAAGGGACGTCATCCAAGATGGCGTCCCCTCAATTCCGATTGGCTGATAGGATTCTATCAGCCAATCGGAATTAAGGTAGGAATATTCTGATTGGCTGATGGAGTCAGCCAATCAGAATCAAGTTCAATCCGATTGGCTGATCCGATCAGCCAATCAGATTGAGCTCGCATTCTATTGGCTGATCGGAACAGCCAATAGAATGCAAGCTCAATCTGATTGGCTGATTCCATCAGCCAATCAGATTTTTCCTACCTTAATTCCGATTGGCTGATAGAATCCTATCAGCCAATCGGAATTGAGGGGACGCCATCTTGGATGACGTCCCTTAAAGGAGCCTTCATTCGTCGTAGTCCGTCGGTGAAGAAGGAGGTTCCGCGTCGGCGGGAGGAAGATTCAAGACCCGGCTTGGAAGATGACATCGCCCGGATAGAAGACCTCTTCAGCGCCTCTTTGAAGATGACATCGGCCGGATCGAAGACTTTTCTTCAGCGCCGCCTGGATGATGACTTCATCGGATGGAAGATTTCTTCAGCGCCGCTTGGAGGATTAACTTCTTCCGCTCCGGATGTCCACTTCGGTTCCATCGCTGCTCGGCTGAGTGAAGACAAGGTAGGATGATCTTCAGGGGATTAGTGTTAGGTTTTTGTAAGGGGGGTTTGGGTTAGATTAGGGGTATGTGGGTGGTGGGTTTTAATGTTGGGGGGGGGTTGTATTTTTCTTTTACAGGCAAAAGAGCTGTTTTCTTTGGGGCATGCCCCCACAAATGGCCCTTTTAAGGGCTGGTAAGGTAAAAGAGCTTTGAACTTTATTTAATTTAGAATAGGGTAGGGCATTTTTTAACTTGGGGGGGTTTGTTATTTTATTAGGGGGCTTAGATTAAGTGTAAGTAGCTTAAAATTGTTGTAATATTTTTAACATGTTTGTAACTTATTTTTTTATTTTTTGTAACTTAGCTTTTTTATTTTTTGTACTTTAGTTAGTTTATGTAATTGTATTTAATTGTAGTTATTTGTAGGTAGTTTATTTAATTAATTTAATGATAGTGTAGTATTAGGTTTAATTGTAACTTAGGTTAGGATTTATTTTACAGGTAATTTTTGTATTTCTTTTAGCTAGGTAGTTATTAAATAGTTAATAACTATTTAATAACTATTCTAACTAGCTAAAATAAATACAAAGTTACCTGTAAAATAAATATAAATCCTAAGATAGCTACAATATAATTATTAATTATATTGTAGCTATCTTAGGGTTTATTTTACAGGTAAGTATTTATTTTTAAATAGGAATAATTTATTAAAGTATAGTGTAGTGTTAGGTGTAATTGTAACTTAGGTTAGGATTTATTTTACAGGTAAATTTCTGTTTCTTTTAGCTAGGTAAGCTATTAAATAGTTAATAACTATTTAATAGCTATTGTACCTAGTTAAAATAAATTGAAAGGTACCTGTAAAATAAAAATAAATCCTAAGATAGATAGAATATAATTATTATTTATATTGTAGCTATATTAGGGTTTATTTTAAAGGTAAGTATTTAGTTTTAAATAGGATTCATTTAGTTAATAAGAGTTAATTTATTTAGATTTATTTAATTAATATTTAAGTTAGGGGGGCGTTAGGGTTAGGGTTAGACTTAGGTTTAGGGGTTAATAATTTTATTACAGTGGCGGCGGCGTAGTGGGGGGCAGGATAGGGGTTAATAAATTTATTATAGGGGGCGACGGTGTAGGGGAGGCAGATTAGGGGTTAATAAATTTATTATAGGTGACAACGGTGTAGGGGGGGCAGGATAGGGGTTAATAGGTTTAATATAGGTTGCGGCGGGTTCAGGGAGCGGCGGTTTAGGGGTTAAACTATTTATTTAGTTGCGGAGAGGTGCGGGATCAGCAGGATAGGGGTTAATAACTTTATAATAGAGGGCGACGGTGTAGGGGGGGCAGGATAGGGGTTAATACATTTATAAGAGTTGCGGCAGGGTCTAGGAGCGGCGGTTTAGGGGTTAATACATTTATAAGAGTTGCGGCAGGGTCTAGGAGCGGCGGTTTAGGGGTTAATACATTTATAAGAGTTGCGGCAGGGTCTAGGAGCGGCGGTTTAGGGGTTAGTAACTTTATTGAGTTGTGGGAGGCTCCGGGGGCGCCGGTATAGGGATAGAACAGTGTAGTTTAGTGTGAGTGCTTAGTGACAGGCTAGCAATAAAGCTGGGAAAAAGCCGAAGAGCAGCGAGATCGGATGAGTGATAACTGTCACAGTCCGCTGCTCATCGCCCAGCGGCTTTTTGACAGCTTTATTTGATAACTTAGGCGTATTTTTTCAGGTCCGCGGCGGCGAAGGTAGGCGAGCTTAGGCGGGCGTATTGGGCCGGCGAAGCCAGAAAAGTAGACGGCTTGATAACTACCCCCCTATGCATAAAATATGAAGCCTCCTGTCTTGCCATAAAATTAGCATATGAGCCTACCTAGGTTTAGCTTTCAACAGAGAACAACGCAAATTTGAAGAGAAAAGTAAAATGGAAAGCTGTTAAAAATTGCATGCTCTATCTGAATCATGAAAGTTTAATTTTGACAAGACTGTTCCTTTAAGTCCCATTAAATCTCATATTCAATAAGTGAAAACGTGTCCTTCTAATCTGTTGAAAAGTATAGAGAAATTGGATTGTAGTCACCCTGAAAAGGACTGACCCATTTTATGTATAGGGCCTTTTCTCTGCAGTCAATTAATATATATTTTTTGGGTCAAAAAACATTGGGAGAATAATTGTGACAAATACAAAAAAAAGTTTTTATCTGCAGCCCAAAACATGCTAAAAATACTGAACACTGGCTTTTGTTCAACCTCTTTGTTAGCCAGGGTCAGAAAATATCACATTTGCTTATGAATCAGTCTGCTATTTTTGCTTTAGGTTGTCCATTGAAACAAAAGGAAGACGTATTGTGAAGAGAGGGGGGGGGGGGGTTACATGAAAAAGTGGTGCAAGAACCAACAAAAAAACATATTTTCCCTTTTAAGTAGATCATTCAAAATGTTGGATCTTTACCTGATATTCATACTGCACCACTTGCTGACACTAACATAAAATGAGGTCTTATATGCAAAAATAGAACTAAACACAAAATTGAAAGATTCAGTAATAACCATAATTATTTGTTTTTCTAAGCAACTGTAAATGACAGATCATGAAATAACTTTAGCAGAGAGCGGTGTATCTGGGGCATAATATCATAACTACAAAGCTTAGTGCTGAATACATTAAATAAGATGTTCTCAATATCTGACTTTGGCTCAACTTCCTTGCTGTAAAAGCAAGTACCAACCTGAGGCTGAGATGAGAGTGCCAGCTCTTAGTGCTGTGCCAGCAACCCTGAGATATTTAGTGGTGAGGGAACACTTTTATTACAAGGATTAAGTGATAAACTGTAATTGACATTAAAAAAAATAACTCTTTAAAGGCTTAACATTTTTTTTTTTTTTAAAAAGGTCATGAAGTTATTGCCCTATAAATTGAAAAAAAAAGCAAAGAACATGTAAACATTGGGTATTTCTAAACTCAGTACAATATTTAGAAACTATTTAGCATGGGTGTTTTTTGGTGGTTGTAGATGTGTAACAGATTTTGGGGATCAAAGTTAGAAAAATTGTGTTTATAATTTTTTTATAGTAAATTATAAGATATGATGAAAATAATGATATCTTTAGAAAGTCAATTTAATGGCGACAAAAACGGTATATAATATGTGTGGGTACTGTAAATGAGTAAGAGGAAAATTACAGCTAAACACAAACACTGCAGAAATGTAAAAATAGTCCTGGTCCTTAACGGTTGTAAAATTAAAAAATGGTCTGGTCACTTAGGCCTAGATTTGGAGTTCGGCGGTAGCCGTCAAAACCAGCGTTAGAGGCTCCTAACGCTGGTTTTGGCCGCCCGCTGGTATTTGGAGTCATTGATTAAAGGGTCTAACGCTCACTTTTCAGCCGCGACTTTTCCATACCGCAGATCCCCCTACGCCATTTGCGTATCCTATGTTTTCAATGGGATCTTTCTAAGGCTGGTATTTAGAGTCGTTTCTGAAGTGAGCGTTAGAGCTCTAACGACAAAACTCCAGCCGCCTGAAAATAGCAGGAGTTAAGAGCTTTCTGGCTAACGCCGGTTCATAAAGCTCTTAACTACTGTACCCTAAAGTACACTAACACCCATAAACTACCTATGTACCCCTAAACCGAGCTCCCCCCACATCGCCGCCACTCGATTAAAATTTTTAACCCCTAATCTGTCGACCGCCACCTACGTTATACTTATGTACCCCTAATCTGCTGCCCCTAACCCCGCCGACCCCTGTATTACATTTATTAACCCCTAACCTGCCCCCCACAACGTCGCCGCCAGCTACCAGCGCACTATTTACCCACACTTTTGCAGCCCACAACGTCGCCACCAGCTACTTAAAATAATTAACCCCTAATCTTCCGACCGCAAAGCGCCGCCACCTACGTTATCCCTATGTACCCCTAATCTGCTACCCCTAACACCGCCGACCCCTATATTATATTTATTAACCCCTAATCTGATTTATTTTCTCTGTATTTTTGTCTGTTTTTAAATTTTATTGATTTGTACTAGAGACGTCTCTACCAGTTCTTTAATCATATTGTAACCAAATAAACTGTATTTTACACATAAATAAACTGTATGTTTTTTACACATTTTTTGATACTTTAAACTCTTATCACAGATATACACTTAATAAATCCACATAGTATCTTTAGCTATTAGCGCCCTTACAAGACCTCCTTTCTTTTCTCTACACATCACTTTTAGATTGAAGGATCTAAAAACACTGTAAGGAGTTTGATACTTTATTCCACCAGCGCACTATTTACCCACACTTTTGCACTCTACAATTTTCCTTCACTTAAATAGTTGCAGCAGGTTTCTTTACACCATCTAACCTAATATGGAGGACATTTTTGATTTTAGGGACAAAATATTTCTAGATATGAGAGAGGAAAATATCCCTTTAATAAATCAGATCAGCTCAGATAAAACCTTAGACCTAATGCAAAGCTTAGAACACGAACTCACAAAAGAATTAAAGCAACAAATGGAATTAGTTTTTCTTAACAGATACACAAAAAAAGGCATTATACCAAAAGGATTACTTTTAAAGAAAAATTGCACTTTCACTTTAAGCGAAACTCTACAAACAGAATGGAAAGACACACTAACTAAAGCCTCTAATACACTAATTGAGATTCTTAAAAGATCTAGAAAAGAAACACTTTTAATTATTGAGAAAAATATCTTAGAAATTAAAGAGAAATTAAAGGATAGGAAAAATGAAAATGAATATAAAGAAAGACAAAAAGTAATAATGGATAAATTAAATAATCTGAATAAAGATTTATTAAGAACAAAATGGGGAAAGATGGAAAGAGACATTAAAAATAACAATCAGACTCAGCAAATAGAAGAAATCTCTGAAGTTAATCCAGACACATTTAAGACCCACACCTATTATCCTCCACATGGTAATACTTATAATAACAAGAGACAACATAACACTTATCATCATTATGATAATTATAGGTATCAAAACACATCCAATAGGAATAACTATCAAACTGAAAGATCATTTAACTATAATAGAGACCGTCATCACAACCAACAATCATGGCATAGAGCAAGAGAACAATATCATCCACATAATAGGATAGATAATACCCATTCTAGAACATACAATGAAAAACCCAGTGAGTGGGAGCACCCAAGAACTTATAGGAGAGAAAATAGACAATGGGACTCTTGGAGAACCCCGACCCATAATAGGTTTGAACCCCTAAGAGACCTAGAGCAAAGAAGGGAATACCAAACACATAATGATTCCCCCCTTTTTTTAGGGAAAAGCCCTCTGAGAGAGGGCACCTCAAGAGAACTCTTCCAACCAGAAACAGCAACAAATCCCAGAAGAAAAAGGGGATTAGAGGAAAGAGAGGAAGGGGATTATCCAGAAAAAGTAGCAAAAAGAGGGAGATAACTAATAACACGCAAGGAATATATAATTTAAGTAGCACTCCCCTAAACAAAGAGGAAGAAAAAGTCCTGAGCTTAGGTCTTACATATGCCCCCACTGCTAGACTTAATAAATTCAATACTTTTATACATGTAAAAAAATTCGTGAGAAATCTTACTTTGAAAAGACATTTCCTAAAAAACCCTACAGAGAGACAGCTAAGTATACAAGCACCCGTGAAAATTAATCACTCCAATTTAAAACCCAAATCGAAATTTAACCCTATACAATCAAAAGGGAATTATCTAGATACTTTCGAAAAATTAGTACTGAAAGACATCAAAAGATGTAATCCCCAACAACCAAAACAGTTTAATTTGAGCCTGAAAGAAAAATCCATCATAAACAATTTACAGAACAATAAAGAACTTACCATAAAATCTGCAGATAAGGGCGGCGGCATAGTCGTGATGGACACCGCCAAATATCTCATTGAAGCCCACAGACTATTAGACAATATCACAACATATAAAAAATTGGATCTTAATCCTACTAATAAATATGTACAAACATTGAATAAATTACTGGTAGAAGGTAAAAGATCAGGTGTATTAAATGATAAAGAATTTCAATTCTTAACTCCGCACAATCCAAGAATACCGATCTTTTACTTTCTACCAAAAATTCACAAGAGCCTAATCGATCCCCCTGGTAGGCCCATCATATCAGGGATCGATTCCATCTCCTCCAATCTTTCACGATATGTAGACGGATACTTACAAAAATATGTAACAAATCTAAACTCTTATTTGAGGGATTCCACTCAAGTACTCAACATCCTAAATACCTTTCAGTGGGAAGATTATATGTACCTAGCCACATGTGATGTAACGTCACTTTACACAATAATAGACCATAAAAAGGGATTGGAGGCAATTAACCACTATCTATCAAAAGACACAGATATGCCAGAAATACATAAGGAATTCATTTTAATGAGCATCAAATTCATTTTAGAGAACAACTATTTCTCCTTTGATAATAAGTTCTATCTCCAAACAGAAGGAACAGCAATGGGTACAAGGTTTGCACCTAGCTATGCCAATCTTTTTATGGGCCTTTGGGAAGAGAATTTCTTTGGGTCTGGCGGCTATGGTGCAAACCTTGTACTCTACAAAAGGTACATAGATGACCTGTTAATAATTTGGAAAGGGCAGGAGACCGATCTAATCAAAATGTTTGAAAAGATGAACCAAAATACTTTAGGTCTACATTTCACACATAACCAAAGTAAAGAAGGAATTACCTTCCTCGATTTAGAAATGATGGTATTGGGCAATAAGATAGAGACAAAAACATACTTTAAACAAGTTGACTGTAATAATTATCTGCACGCTAAAAGTTGTCATCTGGATGCTTGGAAGGATAACATACCAATAGGGCAGTGCCTTAGAGTTCGAAAAAACTGCTCTAGGATGGCAGACTTTGAAATTCAGGCCGGAACACTAATAGAAAGATTTAACTCAAGAGGTTACAACACAACACATACCAAAAAAGCATTAGAAAGGGCTAAAAACACCAATAGGGAATCACTATTAACATATAAAGAAAAAACAAATATAGATGTAAATAAAATAAAAATTCCATTCATAACAGATTATCACATTGATCATAATATGGTGAAAAAAATCATAAAAAAGCATTGGCATCTCATCAAGGAAGACAATATCCTGGGAGAAAAAGTTACAGATAACCCCAGTTTTGTTTTGAAAAAAGCTAGTAATTTAAAATCAACCCTTGCACCTAGTGACCTAAAAAAACCCAATAAAAACAAACTAATACAAAAAGACCTCCATGGACAAAAATTAACAGGCTTCTTCCCATGTTACACATGTAAGTCATGTAAACACAGCAATAAATCCAATATAATACAGATAGGTCCTAACAATATCATACCAATCAAAGAACTTATAAGATGCTCACACAAAGGTATTATCTATGTCCTAAAATGCACTTGCAATCTTTTTTATTTTGGAGAAACTAAGAGAACTCTGAGAGATAGAATCAGGGAACATCTCAATAATATAGAGAATGGAATGGAAGACACACACCTCTATCAACATTTCAAAACCACACATAAGGGCAACACAAAAGATCTATCCTTTTGGGGTATATACAAAGTAGAAAAACACTGGAGAGGCGGGGATATACAGAAGAAACTGCTCCTTAAAGAGGCAGAGTACATCTTTAAATTCGACACGCTATTCCCCAAAGGGTTAAATTCAGAATTGGACATCTCACCATTTCTTCTAGATTAAAGAACGTATTTTTTAGTGCACGTATTTTTTAGTGCACCCTTAACCTAACAATCCTATTATATGTTTCTCCACATCTCCACCTATCCTTAACATAATAGGTTTAAATAAATTAAATTGTCTTAAGGTAACACGATATTGTTTTAAAATAAATTGGTCTGAAATATGTTTGGTCAAACTTGTGATAAATATTATGATGGAGCAATGTATTAGGAGCAAGTGCAAACCATGGATACCACCTTAACTACGAGATCTCTTTGAACCAATGAGACACTGGATACACCTATTAAAGAGAGGAGTCAAACAGTCAGAATCATTCTTGATAAAGCTCCTAGAGGGAGTGAAACGCGTAGAAGCTAAAGACTGTATCCTTGACTCCACTATCGTTTGAACCGAATGAACCAACCCGGGTTGATTGTTAACAAAAGACATTGAAATTATATATCATCGGAACCTGCGTGCTTAAAAGCACTAAGTGCAGGAAAATTTCTTTCTTTCATTCAAACACACCTCTGCTGACCGGTACAAGCAAGTATCAGAAATAAGAAGAAAATTGTACACCTTGTATCGGATGCAAAAAGGTATCCTGAAACTGGCTAAGCATTGATTGGCGGACGCAAGGCGGGCCCCCACACATTGGATGTGACGTCAGACGCCAGCAACACGAGGACACTATCGGAGGAACCGAGCTGCAGGATGCACAGGATACCCTGCTATAGCTCACGTATACAATAAGGTACAATTTGTATGGGAGTCGCAAACTGCAATCTTAAACCATTAGCAAAATAAGTTTATGGGACATCTCTCTTGGTTCATATATATGGACATGATAATTATCCCTGAAAGTTTGCTCTGAAACTAATACAAAGGTCGGGTATATTTTGACAGAAAGATACAACTCTATACAAATATTTTTTATGCACAGCTCTGCTTTAAGCTCCATCTTTTTTCAAAGTTTTTATCCAGTTGGTAAACGAATCTCAAATGAAAGTATGTATGAAATTTTATGAACTTTAAAATACTCACGGAAAGTTTGGCAAACTGCCTAGTCACATTACATGTGATATTTCTGAGTGACCAACATAATAAGTAGCATACGAATATTCTCAAATAGTACTACTTGCTTTTTTAACCTATCTTTTATTGATTTATTTTCTCTGTATTTTTGTCTGTTTTTAAATTTTATTGATTTGTACTAGAGACGTCTCTACCAGTTCTTTAATCATATTGTAACCAAATAAACTGTATTTTACACATAAATAAACTGTATGTTTTTTACACATTTTTTGATACTTTAAACTCTTATCACAGATATACACTTAATAAATCCACATAGTATCTTTAGCTATTAGCGCCCTTACAAAACCTCCTTTCTTTTCTCTACACATCACTTTTAGATTGAAGGATCTAAAAACACTGTAAGGAGTTTGATACTTTATTCCACCAGCGCACTATTTACCCACACTTTTGCACCCCACAACGTCGCCGCCAGCTACTTAAAATAATTAACCCCTAATCTTCCGACCGCAAAGCGCCGCCACCTACGTTATCCCTATGTACCCCTAATCTGCTACCCCTAACACCGCCGACCCCTATATTATATTTATTAACCCCTAATCTGCCCCCCTCAACGTCGCCGACACCTGCCTACACTTATTAACCCCTAATCTGCCGAGCGGACCTGAGCGCTACTATAATAAAGTAATTAACCCCTAATCCGCCTCACTAACCCTATCATAAATAGTATTAACCCCTAATCTGCCCTCCCTAACATCGCCGACACCTACCTTCAATTATTAACCCCTAATCTGCCGAGCGGAGCTCACCGCTATTCTAATAAATGTATTAACCCCTAAAGCTAAGTCTAACCCTAACACTAACACCCCCCTAACTTAAATATAATTTACATCTAACGAAATAAATTAACTCTTATTAAATAAATGATTCCTATTTAAAGCTAAATACTTACCTGTAAAATAAATCCTAATATAGCTACAATATAAATTATAATTATATTATAGCTATTTTAGGATTAATATTTATTTTACAGGCAACTTTGTAATTATTTTAACCAGGTACAATAGCTATTAAATAGTTAAGAACTATTTAATTGTTACCTAGTTAAAATAATAACAAAATTACCTGTAAAATAAATCCTAACCTAAGATATAATTAAACCTAACACTACCCTATCAATAAAATAATTAAATAAACTACCTACAATTACCTACAATTAACCTAACACTACACTATCAATAAATTAATTAAACACAATTCCTACAAATAAATACAATTAAATAAACTAGCTAAAGTACAACAAATAAAAAAGAACTAAGTTACAAAAAATAAAAAAATATTTACAAACATAAGAAAAATATTACAACAATTTTAAACTAATTACACCTACTCTAAGCCCCCTAATAAAATAACAAAGCCCCCCAAAATAAAAAATTCCCTACCCTATTCTAAATTAAAAAAGTTACAAGCTCTTTTACCTTACCAGCCCTGAACAGGGCCCTTTGCGGGGCATGCCCCAAGAATTTCAGCTCTTTTGCCTGTAAAAGAATAAATACAATACCCCCCCCCAACATTACAACCCACCACCCACATACCCCTAATCTAACCCAAACCCCCCTTAAATAAACCTAACACTAAGCCCCTGAAGATCTTCCTACCTTGTCTTCACCATCCAGGTATCACCGATCCGTCCTGGCTCCAACATCTTCATCCAACCCAAGCGGGGGTTGGCGATCCATCATCCGGTGCTGAAGAGGTCCAGAAGAGGCTCCAAAGTCTTCCTCCTATCCGGCAAGAAGAGGACATCCGGACCGGCAAACATCTTCTCCAAGCGGCATCTTCGATCTTCTTCCATCCGGTGCGGAGCGGGTCCATCTTGAAGCAGGCGACGCGGATCCATCCTCTTCTTCCGTTGTCTCCCGACTAATGACGGTTCCTTTAAGGGACGTCATCCAAGATGGCGTCCCTCGAATTCCGATTGGCTGATAGGATTCTATCAGCCAATCGGAATTAAGGTAGGAATTTTCTGATTGGCTGATGGAATCAGCCAATCAGAATCAAGTTCAATCCGATTGGCTGATCCAATCAGATTGAGCTCGCATTCTATTGGCTGATCGGAACAGCCAATAGAATGCGAGCTCAATATGATTGGCTGATTGGATCAGCCAATCGGATTGAACTAGATTCTGATTGGCTGATTCCATCAGCCAATCAGAAAATTCCTACCTTAATTCCGATTGGCTGATAGAATCCTATCAGCCAATCGGAATTCGAGGGACGCCATCTTGGATGACGTCCCTTAAAGGAACAGTCATTCGTCGTTCAGTCGTCGGCCCGGATGGATGTTCCGCGCTGGAGGTCTTAAGGATCCTGCCGCTTCGCTCCGGATGGAAGACCATAGAAGATGCCGCCTGGATGATGACTTCAATCGGATGGAAGATCCTCTTCTGCCCCGCTTGGATGAAGACTTTGACCGGATCATGGACCTCTTCAGCCCCCCGCTTGGGCTTGGATCAGGACATCGGAGGAGCTCTTCAGGACGGATCGGTGAACCTGGATGGTGAAGACAAGGTAGGAAGATCTTCAGGGGCTTAGTGTTAGGTTTATTTAAGGGGGGTTTGGGTTAGATTAGGGGTATGTGGGTGGTGGGTTGTAATGTTGGGGGGGGGGTATTGTATTTATTCTTTTACAGGCAAAAGAGCTGAAATTCTTGGGGCATGCCCCGCAAAGGGCCCTGTTCAGGGCTGGTAAGGTAAAAGAGCTTGTAACTTTTTTTATTTAGAATAGGGTAGGGAATTTTTTATTTTGGGGGTCTTTGTTATTTTATTAGGGGGCTTAGAGTAGGTGTAATTAGTTTAAAATTGTTGTAATATTTTTCTTATGTTTGTAAATATTTTTTTATTTTTTGTAACTTAGTTCTTTTTTATTTTTTGTACTTTAGCTAGTTTATTTAATTGTATTTATTTGTAGGAATTGTGTTTAATTAATTTATTGATAGTGTAGTGTTAGGTTAATTGTAGGTAATTGTAGGTAGTTTATTTAATTATTTTATTGATAGGGTAGTGTTAGGTTTAATTATATCTTAGGTTAGGATTTATTTTACAGGTAAATTTTTTATTATTTTAACTAGGTAACTATTAAATAGTTCTTAACTATTTAATAGCTATTGTACCTGGTTAAAATAATTACAAAGTTGCCTGTAAAATAAATATTAATCCTAAAATAGCTATAATATAATTATAATTTATATTGTAGCTATATTAGGATTTATTTTACAGGTAAGTATTTAGCTTTAAATAGGAATCATTTATTTAATAAGAGTTAATTTATTTCGTTAGATGTAAATTATATTTAAGTTAGGGGGGTGTTAGTGTTAGGGTTAGACTTAGCTTTAGGGGTTAATACATTTATTAGAATAGCGGTGAGCTCCGGTCGTCAGATTAGGGGTTAATAATTGAAGTTAGGTGTCGGCGATGTTAGGGAGGGCAGATTAGGGGTTAATACTATTTATGATAGGGTTAGTGAGGCGGATTAGGGGTTAATAACTTTATTATAGTAGCGCTCAGGTCCGCTCGGCAGATTAGGGGTTAATAAGTGTAGGCAGGTGTCGGCGACGTTGTGGGGGGCAGATTAGGGGTTAATAAATATAACATAGGGGTCGGCGGTGTTAGGGGCAGCAGATTAGGGGTACATAGGGATAACGTAGGTTGCGGCGGTTTACGGAGCGGCAGATTAGGGTTTAAAAAAAAAATGCAGGGGTCAGCGATAGCGGGGGCGGAAGATTAGGGGTTAATAAGTGTAAGGTTAGGGTGTTTAGACTCGGGGTACATGTTAGAGTGTTAGGTGCAGACGTAGGAAGTGTTTCCCCATAGGAAACAATGGGGCTGCGTTAGGAGCTGAACGCTGCTTTTTTGCAGGTGTTAGGTTTTTTTTCAGCTCAAACAGTTCCATTGTTTCCTATGGGAGAATCGTGCACGAGCACGTTTTTGAGGCTGGCCGCGTCCGTAAGCAACTCTGGTATCGAGAGTTGCATTTGCGGTACAAATGCTCTACGCTCCTTTTTTGGAGCCTAACGCAGCATTTGTTTGAACTCTCGATACCAGAGTTAAATTTATGGTGCGGCCAGAAAAAAGCCTGCGGAGCGTTAACAGCCCTTTTACCGCCAAACTCCAAATCTAGGCCTTAGGGATTAAAGGGGCAATTAAGTCAACTTAAACTTTCATGATTTAGATAGAGCATGGAATTTTAAACAACTTTCCAATTTACTTCCATTAACAAGCGCCTAGATTTAGAGTTCTGCGTTAGCCGTCAAAACCAGCGTTAGGGGCTCCTAACGCTGGTTTTGGGCTACCGCTGGTATTTAGAGTCAGTCAGGAAAGGGTCTAACGCTCACTTTCCAGCCGCGACTTTTCCATACTGCAGATCCCCCTACGCCATTTGCGTATCCTATCTTTTCAATGGGATCTTTCTAACGCCGGTATTTAGAGTCTTGGCTGAAGTGAGCGTTAGAGCTCTAAAGACAAAATTCCAGCCGCTGCAAAAAGTCAGGAGTTTCTGGGCTAACGCCGGTTCATAAAGCTCTTAACTACTGTGCTCTAAAGTACACTAACACCCATAAACTACCTATGTACCCCTAAACCGAGGCCGCCACTCTAATAATTTTTTTTAACCCCTAATCTGCCGACCGCACACCGCCGCAACCTACATTATCCCTATTTACCCCTAATCTGCTGCCCCTAACACCGCCGACCCCTATATTATATTTATTAACCCCTAATCTGCCGCCCCCAACGTTGCCGCCACTTACCTACAATTATTAACCCCTAATCTGCTGACCGGACCTCACCGCTACTATAATAAAGTTATTAACCCCTAATCCGCCTCACTCCCGCCTCAAAAACCCTATAATAAATAGTATTAACCCCTAATCTGCCCTCCCTAACATCGCCGACACCTAACTTCAATTATTAACCCCTAATCTGCCGACCGGACCTCGCCGCTACTCTAATAAATGGATTAACCCCTAAAGCTAAGTCTAACCCTAACCCTAACACCCCCCTTAATTAAATATAATTTAAATCTAACGAAATAAATTAAATCTTATTAAATAAATTATTCCTATTTAAAGCTAAATACTTACCTGTAAAATAAACCCTAATATAGCTACAATATAAATAATAATTATATTGTAGCTATTTTAGGAATAATATTTATTTTACAGGCAACTTTGTATTTATTTTAACCAGGTACAATAGCTATTAAATAGTTCATAACTATTTAATAGCTACCTAGTTAAAATAATTACAAAATTACCTGTAAAATAAATCCTAACCTAAGTTACAATTAAACCTAACACTATACTAGCAATAAATTAATTACATACAAATACCTACAAATAAATACAATTAAATAAACTAACTAAAGTACAAAAAAATAAAAAAAGAACTAAGTTACAAAAAATAAAAAAATTATTTACAAACATTATAAAAATATTACAACAATTTTAAGCTAATTACACCTACTCTAAGCCCCCTAATAAAATAACAAAGCCCCCCAAAATAAAAAAATGCCCTACCCTATTCTAAAATAAAAATTGAAAAGCTCTTTTACCTTACCAGCCCTTAAAATGGCCTTTTGTGGGGCATGCCCCAAAGAAAACAGCTCTTTTGCCTGTAAAAAAAAACATACAATACCCCCCCCAACATTACAACCCACCACCCACATACCCCTAATCTAACCCAAACCCCCCTTAAATAAACCTAACACTAAGCCCCTGAAGATCTCCCTACCTTGTCTTCACCATGCCGGGTATCACCGATCTCACCGATCCGTCCACAAGAGGCTCCGAAGTCTTCATCCAAGCCCAAGCGGGAGCTGAAGAGGTCCATCATCCGGCTGAAGTCTTGATCCAAGCGGGGGTTGAAGAGGTCCATCATCCGGCTGAAGTCTTCTATCAAGCGGCATCTTTAATCTTCTTTCTTCCGGCTCCATCTTCATCCCGCCGACGCGGAACATCCATCCTGGCCGACGACTTCCCGACGAATGATGGTTCCTTTAAGGGACGTCATCCAAGATGGCGTCCCTCGAATTCCGATTGGCTGATAGGATTCTATCAGCCAATCGGAATTAAGGTAGGAAAATTCTGATTGGCTGATGGAATCAGCCAATCAGATTCAAGTTCAATCCGATTGGCTGATCCAATCAGCCAATCAGATTGAGCTCGCATTCTATTGGCTGTTCCGATCAGCCAATAGAATGCGAGCTCAATCTGATTGGCTGATTGGATCAGCCAATCGGATTGAACTTGAATCTGATTGGCTGATGGAATTTTCCTACCTTAATTCCGATTGGCTGATAGAATCAGCCAATCGGAATTCGAGGGACGCCATCTTGGATGGGGAGTTTGGGTTAGATTAGGGGTATGTGGGTGGTGGGTTGTAATGTGGGGGGGTATTGTATGTTTTTTTTTTTTTTACAGGCAAAAGAGCTGTTTTCTTTGGGGCATGCCCCGCAAAAGGCCCTTTTAAGGGCTGGTAAGGTAAAAGAGCTTTTCAATTTTTATTTTAGAATAGGGTAGGGCATTTTTTTATTTTGGGGTGCTTTGTTATTTTATTAGGGGGCTTAGAGTAGGTGTAATTAGCTTAAAATTGTTGTAATATTTTTATAATGTTTGTAAATTATTTTTTTATTTTTTGTAACTTAGTTCTTTTTTTATTTTTTGTACTTTAGTTAGTTTATTTAATTATATTTATTTGTAGGTATTTATATGTAATTTATTTATTGATAGTGTAGTGTTAGGTTTAATTGTAACTTAGGTTAGGATTTATTTTACAGGTAATTTTGTAATTATTTTAACTAGGTAACTATTAAATAGTAAATAACTATTTAATAGCTATTGTACCTGGTTAAAATAAATACAAAGTTGCCTGTAAAATAAATATTATTCCTAAAATAGCTACAATATAATTATTATTTATATTGTAGCTATATTAGGGTTTATTTTACAGGTAAGTATTTAGCTTTAAATAGGAATAATTTATTTAATAAGATTTAATTTATTTCGTTAGATTTAAATTATATTTAACTTAGGGGGGTGTTAGGGTTAGGGTTAGACTTAGCTTTAGGGGTTAATCCATTTATTAGAGTAGCGGCAAGGTCCAGTCGGCAGATTAGGGGTTAATAATTGAAGTTAGGTGTCGGCGATGTTAGGGAGGGCAGATTAGGGGTTAATACTATTTATTATAGGGCTTTTGAGGCGGGAGTGAGGCGGATTAGGGGTTAATAACTTTATTATAGTAGCGGTGAGGTCCGGTCGGAAGATTAGGGGTAATAATTGTAGGTATGTGGCGGCGACGTTGGGGGCGGCAGATTAGGGGTTAATAAATATAATATAGGGGTTGGCGGTGTTAGGGGCAACAGATTAGGGGTACATAGGTATAATGTAGGTTGCGGCGGTGTACGGAGCGGCAGATTGGGGGTTAAAAGTGTAATGCAGGGGTCAGCGATAGCGGGGGTGGCAGATTAGGGGTTAATAAGTGTAAGGTTA